>NC_136068.1:1291039659-1291507159 GCF_964261635.1 Lissotriton helveticus
GGCTGGCTACGTGGATCCAGAGCTGAATGAAGGGTAGGAGAGGCTTGGGTCAGCGGGGGTGATCTGCGTCTGATCGAATCAGAGGGTTTACTTGTGGGTTAATCCGAAGTGCAGCTTCAAGCAGTGAATGCGGACCTTGCTTTCTAAATGGTGAATAATACCCGTTTGTTCTCAAATTTGCAGTGACTCCTTATTTTCTTTCTTTTGTAATGCATATTGCATACACCCGTTGAAATTGTCTTCCTATTGATACCTGTTGGGAATTGTTTATACTTATAGTAAAAGCCTGGGCATATTCCAGCACTCGGCCCCAAACGTCCACTATTAGCTGGGTCCCCATTGATGCCTCCCACGTCTTTCTAGGTAGGATGGTGACAGAGTAAAATGCAGGTGATATTGCACTGTCCAAAAGGGACACTGCACGACAACAGCTCCCAAGAGTGAAGAGGAGTGTTAGTAAATAGGATGTCGGGGGTTCGTCTGGTGTGGCGTGCTACGTGAGTCTTGCAGGCTCCCCCACATCCAGTCTCACAGACTCTCTAAAAACTTTCAAATGTCATTTGCCATCCACCACCAATTCCCCTATTGTACAGATCCCCGCCTCCGTCCACTACTTGCTATGATTGTGCCCTGATGTACTGAACCTCGCAAAGCTCCAGAGAGGGAACTCGGGAGAATGAGGGACATTTTCTCCTGTTGCACGTTGGCATCTTGCCAGAAGTGTCTAGCCACTGTGAGTGACTGAGGTCAGACCCTCACGGTGTAGTCCCCCCACCAGTCCAGATCAAGCACTCTAAAAACATAATGCCTACCAGTATGGATGATATGAGCCTTGTACCTCCTTGTCTTTTTAAACATGTTATGTACATTGATTTACACACTTGTGTGATTCATTGTCTCTGTACAATATCTGTGTGATGTAGAGCGCTGATACAGTGGGATGAGTAATGATATTAAAGAAATAAAATAAACCACATGAACTTACGTTAGTAAGTGCAATTTAAATTTATATTCGTGTCATTACTCATACAGATTCATCTGACGTTCTTACAGTGCATGCATATTTGTTACATAAGGGAGTGAACAAAATTAAAAAGCAGCCTCCAAATCATATTTTTTATTAATTACTTGTAAAGTTATATAAGCCGAGTGCCTTTTTTGCTTCTGTTGCCTAGGCATCTCGTTGGTTGGCTCCAGGTACCTCCCGGCCAGGATGAAGTCCAACAGAAGCAGGATTGATGGCCCTTTCACTGAGGCCTTTATGTCGCGCCTAGCTAGGAGTGAAAATAAGAAACCTCCCTCACTCCCTGCAGGTTGCAGCTCTGAACGAAAAGTAGACAATGTTAGCATATTTATCTGGGGCCCGCCCAGATGCGGCTCAATAATAGCTCATGGATTTGCTGGGTAACCCCTCATTGGTTGCAGGCTTAAAAATGACTGATTGGAATGGATCCTTAACATGGGGAAGTTGGTATCTTAGACCGTTTGAAAAATAAGAAGACCCATGGCTCCGGGTCAGTGCTGAAGCTGAGGGAGTAGGGACTCTTGCAGAGGTCCCAAGTTTACTAGGCATATGCCTGAGTATTTCCAGTCCAGTGTTTTCCATTCTGGAAATTGTAGTCCGCACATGCCAACATTTGGAAACAGGAGAGAGGGAGAGTTTGAAAAAGTAATCCGAGGGATTTAGTTTCTCCATTGACTTTGATGAAGCAAGGTGAAGAACAAAATTTTGTTCAAACTTGAGAATTTAATTTCCCAGAACTATAACTGAATTAATAAGCTTGTGGTGAAATTACTAATCAACTTAGTTTAAGAATACATTTATCATTACACACGTGATAAATTAATGTGCTTTATGTTGAAAACGCAAAGAAATATAATGATCTAATTTTGTCTATTGTCTTTGTCAGTATTAAATGCGGCTGTTTAACTAATGGCATGTGCTTATTTTGTGTGCTTATGTTATGTCCTTTTTGTGACAAAAGCTCGAGGAGTTTGTGCAGATCCTAAAGGAGAAGTAAATATAATGCTGCTTAAATGTGCTTCTGCTAGGTAACATAATTAACAGGATTAATTAGTAAAGGGGGTGGGTAACAGAATGGGTCTCAATTCTTTAATTAATTGATGTCTTGTGTTTGTTTAATAATAGTTTCCAAAGTGAGGCCAAAATATGGCTGCCAGAATTGCAGACGTGAAAACTTGTCCAGAGTGGAGCCTTGCACATGCGTAGCTGTGAAGATTTTTTCATTAATTGAAAAAGCAGTTCTTTGGTTGTGCTGAACGTGCTCTTGGAGAAAAGGCTCAAGGACAGGAACTTAATGTGTCTGCCAAGGCTAGGAAGTGAATGTTCAAAACTCGTGGAAAAGTAACTTTCTTGAGGAAGCAAAAGTTGTGGAAGCGAAAAGACAATAGGGCTTATGTAAAGCCTGATCTTGGTCAAGAAACGGAGATGACCTAGTGTACTTTATCATGGACTGACACAGGACAGCCAATGAAAAGTTTGATTTCGCTCAAAAGAATGTAAAATGTAGAAAGTTTAGCTAGAAAGAAAGATATAAAACCTGACAATCGGAGCAGGGAAAAAACTCTCTTCTTTCCGATTCCTGATTGACGTGACATGCTGTTGGACTTTTGGCGCACGTAAGGACAGCAGACTTTTAATGATTTTTCCTTTCTAGGTGAAGTGAGAATTAGACAGGGAAATAGATTTAGGGAATGGAAACTGTTATTTTGCTAATAATTTGTGTTTTCTGAGCTTGCTTTGATAATGTCAGTTCATTAATTCATTTCCTTATTAAAATGCTGCTTTCTTATTTGCTTGAAAAATAAAGTTAATAAAATTAGATTTGAAATGACAAGCTGGTCTTGTTTATTCATAATCTAGTTACCATCAGTTGATTCAATCGCCTTAGTGGCCTAATTAATAAATGATAAATGTTTAAACCATGGTGAAAATAGATAAACTGCAGTTGTATATAATGTGTAAATAATATGTGAATAGTTTTATTAATCAGACCATTTGATTCAGTTGCTCAGAAATTGTCTCATTGGTAGTATGGGCCTTTATATGTGTTTCATGATTAATGGTGAGTATTGAGATGATAGGTAGTGTTATTGAGACAGTTTTTCAATAGGAGCGCTGGATCAATTCTTTGGTAGCAGAGTTCGGTTACTATGGTAACTGACATGTTACATGGTAAATACATAGGATTGATGTCTAAAACATGTTAAGTTTGTTCAGTTGTTATATGTAGTTGAAAGTTTTTTCCCAGCAGTGTGATAATTCCTGGTTTGTGCCGGCAAGAGAAGTGTGACAGGTGAAGTTACACAGTGCATTTGTTCTGTTTCAAAATAGTGGTATTGCCGTATATCACTAGTGTTGTGGACGTACAGCACAAGTTTAGGGATTTTAGGTGTGTAAGGTAGAATGCATAGTGAAGATTGTCTATGAAATCGTAGCTTTCGAGTATAAGGACTTGGATCCTGTTTTAAAACTCACTCTGAAAAGAGTAGTAGAATTTATCTAAACTTGAGTGAAGGGTGAGGAAGCGTCGTCTATCTTACTGGCGAGTGAGGATTTCTTTTGGTGGGTTAGAGTTCTACTAAAGATTTTATGTATGCATGGTTAGGGATTTTTCTGTATGGTTGTGCGTAAATGAATTTGTAATATTCGATCAAGTTAAACTCTGAATTGTTTCTAAGGAGGTGTAAAATACCTCTGTATGTGCATTTAGAGAGAAACGAGTGCGTTATTACCTGCTTGAAGGGTAAAGTAGCCTTACTTTATCGACAAATTTAAATATTCTGTGAAAATAGCGTCGTCTATTTCACGTTAAAGAATACTTGAATGATTGGAAAAGCTATCACTTTATTTTAGCGAAACAGACAAATGGTTTGTTATTTGTGGAGTTATTAACAGAATTCAATAGAAAGTTTTGTAAATATGGCGCTTTGAAAAATATTTTGTAAAGGAGGTGTCAGTTTAAGGAGCGGAGTGAGAGACAGTGAAGCTGCAGCGGCAGCATACGTCACAAGAGTAGCGCTGAGATTGGCTAACATACGTCACAGTGTTCGCGCACCGATTGGTTCACGTGACTAAGGCAAGCTTACAGCTGATTGGCTCATCCTGAAAAACAGTAATTCTATTGGTTGAGCAAAATAGTGACGAAGCTTAACTTGATTGGTTTGTTGGCGAGTTTCGCGTACGGATTGGTTGGTGTTGCGGAATAACAAGGAAGTTGTTACGATCTTTACCGAAGTAAGGGAAATTGTTTTAAAACATGGATTATTATTACATGAAAGAGAAAAAGAAACTTTCATGGTTTCAGAAATTGAAAAATAAACTTAAACCTGACAAGAAAATTTTAATGCAAAAGCATAACATGGAAAACGAAAAACAAATATGATCAATTAGAGGAAATGGCTTCTGAATTAGAAGTAGATTTAAGTAAGCAGAAGAATTTGCAGAAAACCTATAGGGTGGATTTCTCTGAAAAAGATATTGAAAATATGAATACCACAGGAAGAATCATTCATATAAAAGATTTAATTGTGATTTTGAGAAAATGGGGTGAATTAGGTAAATGGAGAGTAAAATGGACAAAGAAAAGAGATGAAGACAGAAAAAGTTTAGCTTTTCCTGTCAGAGAAAAGGAAGAGGTAGTAAATGAATTACCAATGAGAGAAATACCAGGAGGAGGGTATGTGCATGTCCCATGGACAAGACAGGACATTTTAATGTCTACAAATGATTTTCCTCGATTAAGAGAAAAACCTGTAGAATGGTATCAGCAGGTAGACAGATTTGTGAAAGTTTCAAAAGTTTTGTGGATTGATCTTGATGGATTCTTTGACATAGTTGTCCCATCAGATCTTTGGGCAGAATGTAAAATTACTGTAAATTGGCCTAGAGAAGAATACCCTCGACATAAAGTAACAGGTGCTCCTTCAGAAGAGGTAATGAGAAAGTATGAACAGGTAATTGTGTTTTTGAAAAACAAGATTCCTCCAAAAGAGATAGATTGGGTTAAAATAGACAGAACAACCCAAGAGCCAAAAGAATCAGTACATTCATTTTATGAAAGATTGCTGCTGGTATTGAAACAATACAGTGGTTATGAAAATTTAAGTGAAAAAGACATGAGTCATTTTATATACAGATTTGTATATGGTTTGAAACCCGAAATTAGTGAAATGGTAAGAACTGGAATAGTTGGTTGGCAATCACACACAGTAGATGATATCTTGAGAAAAGCAAAATACTGTAGTGATGAAATAGATGCTAAATAAAAGAAGTTAAAAGAAAAAGCTATGTAGTCCTGTAAATCTTTTAGGTAGGGATATCCTTTGTAAAATGAATTGTGCGATTAATTGCTCACCGGATGGTATTGAGCTCCAAACTCCAGAAGAAGATGGGCTTTACAAATTAACAATGTCAATGGTTGAGGCAGAAGAAAGTAAACTATTTCCTGTGTTTGATAAAAAATAATCTACCTGAAGAATTAAAAGACACAGTGAATGTATAAATTTGGGATTTCACTGGAGATGAAATGGGTTTAATGAAAAATGTAGACCCAGTAAAAATATCAGTAAAACAAGGAGCAGATTATCCAAACATTCCTCAGTATAAAATGAAAGCAGAAGTGATTGAAGGGGTAATTCCTGTAATAGAGAAATTCATAAAACAAGGTGTACTAAAAGAAATTGAGAGTACCCCATGTAATTCACCGATTATGGGAATTAAAAAGCCAAACGGAACTTTCAGGATTGTTCAACACCTGAGAAAGGTTAATAAAATTGTTATTCCATGTTGCCCAGTTGTACCGAACCCAACGGTAATTTTATATCAGATTCCGCATGATGCAGAATGGTATACAGTTATTGATTTGTGTAACGCATTCTTTACTGTTCCATTGCATCCAGAAAGCCAACAAATGTTTGCGTTCAGGTTCAAGGAGTGTATTCTAGCATGGTGTCGAATTCCTCAAGGGTACACTGAAAGTCCATCTATTTTTAATCAGTTGCTAAAGAAATCATTGGAAAATCTAGACTTACCTGGAAAATCTACATTGGTGCAGTATATTGATGACCTCCTTGTGGCTGCAAAAACAAGAGATAATTGTGTAACTGATACCATTACTCTTTTAAATCACCTGGCAGATGAGGGACACAAAGTGTCACCTGCAAAATTACAGTTTTGCAAACAAGAAGTAAAATATCTTGGTCACAGAATTGCAAAGGGAGTCAGACAAGTGACAACAAAAAGAATAAAAATGATTCAAGCAATGCAACCTCCAAAAACACAGAGACAGGTCAGAATATTTCTAGGTATGGTAGGTTATTGTCGCCAATGGATTAGTGGATTTTCAGTAATTGCAAAGCCACTGCAGAGACTGACAAAAGCAGACATATAAGACCTGATTAACCTAACAGAAATTGAGTTAGAAGCTTTTGAACAGTTAAAAAGAAGTTTGTGTGAAGCTCCAGCATTAGGAATGCCTGATTATGAAAAAGAATGTGAGCTGTATTGCAGTGAAAGAGAAGGATGTGCATTATCAGTTCTGATTCAAAGACATGGAAGACTGAGAAAGCCAATAGCATATTTCTCAGCTGTTCTTGATCCTGTTGCAAAAGCATTACCAGGTTGCTTAAAAGCAGTAGCTGCAACCAGTGTAAGTTTGGAACAAAGTGAAGGAATAATAATGGGATTTCCTGTAAAACTATATGTACCACACTCAGTTGATATTCTTCTCACCAGAAGCAGAACACAACATTTGACAAATAGTAGGCTAACAAAATATGAAAAAGTTATCCTTGGTTCAGACAATGTTTCAATTGTGAGATGTGTAAATTTAAATCCTTCCACATTATTAACTGACACTACTGAAACAGAAATCAGGGATGAGGTTGATCATGAATGCCTGGATGTATTAGAATATTGCACTAAACCAAGAGAGGATATAAAAGATGTTCCGTTAGCTGAATCAGATTATGTTTATTTTGTTGATTGTTCATGCTTAAGAACAGATGAAGGTGTTCTGAGTGCAGCATATTCGGTATGTACAGTTCCAGATGTAATTGAGGCTTCCTGTCTCAAAGGAATTCGTTCAGCTCAAGTAGCAGAATTGATTGCTTTGATTCGTGCATGTGAATTGGGAAAAGAGTTAAAAATTATCATAGTGACTGATAGTCAGTATGGATATGGCGTAGTCCATGACTATGGCCAGCTCTGGTCTCAAAGAGGTTATTTAACTTCTGCGGGATCACCAATCAGAAATGCCCAGTTGATTAAAAGACTAATTGATGGAATTCAGCTGCCAGAAAAAATTGCAGTTGTAAAGTGCACTGCACATAAAAAGGGAGAGGATTACATAACAAAAGGAAATTCATATGCTGACACAATAGCAACATTCTGTGCAAAAAATAATATGTCTATTAATCGGGAAAAAGCAAATGAACATGTTTTGAACTCACTTATGCTAACATCTGTAGTTGAGACTTGGCAGGGAGTAAAACAGTTGCAAGATGAGGCAGATGATGAGGAGAAAAACACATGGTTAAAAGCAGGATGCAGACAAAGAGAAGAAGATGAGGTTTGGATTTACAAAGATGACAGACCAGTAATGCCAGACAGTATGATTTCTGACATGGCACGTATGTACCATGGTCCAGGACATATTGGTAGAGATTCAATGATTAGATTATTTAGACAAACATGGTACAATCCAAAATTCAGGATAATTGCAGAATCCCTTTGTCAGAGGTGTCATATCTGCCAACAGATCAACCCAAATAGAAAAACTGTTGTGAGCATGGGAACAATAGGACGGGAGGGTGGTCCATTTACCAGAATACAGCTTGACTTCATTGACATGCCACCTCACAACAAACTCAGATATGTTTTGGTGATAATCTGTTTGTTTTCAAGATGGGTTGAAGCATTCCCAACATGCCGCAATGATTCAATTACTGTGGCAAAATTGCTTTTGAGAGAAATCATACCAAGGTATGGATTTCCGGTGACGGTCGAGACAGATCGTGGCACACATTTTGAAAACAGATTGCTAAAATTGATTTGTGAAGCACTGGATATAAAGCAAAAATTACACTGTGCTTACAGACCAGAAGCATCAGGTGTTGTTGAGCAAGTGAATGGTACAATAAAAAACAGAATAGCAAAAATGTGTTTAGCAACAGGAATGAAGTGGACAGATGCACTTCCACTTGTTTCGATGTATTTAAGAAGCATTCCAGATAGAAAAACAGGATTGAGCCCTCATGAGATTCTAATGGGTAGGGTCATGAGGCAAGCATTTGTTCCAGTTGATAAACTGTTGAGCATTAATGATAGCATCATTATGGATTACTGCAAAAATCTATCTGATGTGGTGACTTCTGTGTTCCATCAGGTGGGAACTGGAGTAATTACAAAAGAGAAAGAACAAGCTCATGATCTGTTACCAGGAGACTGGGTAAGGACAAAAGTACATCGAAGAAGAAACTGCCTAGTACCCAGGTGGCAGAAGGCAAGACAGGTGATATTGGTCACAGCAAATGCAGTAAAGTGTAGGGGACTGAAGAGATGGATTCATGCTAGCCATACCATACGAGTGCCAGCACCTGAGAATCCTGACAAAGGTGAAACAACAGCTGATTCAGATTCAGAAGAAGAACCTGAAAGAAATCCAGATCCTGAAGATCGACAAGAAAGTCGACATCTGGAAAATTCAATTGCGAATGAGGCATTGAATGAAGAAAATGAGGAAGTTGTGATACAAGATTCTGAAGAAGATGAAAATGATGAAGATCTTCTAGATCAAGAAGCGGAAAAAGAAGCTGAACAAGAAGTGATTCAAGATCAAGATCAGGAGAGTATTGAAAAGCAGATTGGAAGCTCTGGAAGAAGGAACGAAAACTCTGAAACTGGAAAATTGAAAGTAATTGAACAAGAAGAAGAAGAAATTCCAAGTACCAGTTATAAGGATGTTGTTCCTAACAGAGTGAAGCTGCCGAGTAAAGAAGTTCCTGAATCTAAGGGAGAATCTGAAAAAGTAAAACTGATCATTAAAGAATCAGCTGATAACACAGAGAGTGAAACAGATGAAAGTGAAGATGAATCAAAAGTGAAAAGATCAAGAAAAAGAGCTTGGAGAGTGGAATATATTTTAGCGGAACCAAAAAGTAAACTATCAAGAAAAGGAGATAATTGGCCAAATGAAAACAAAGGGCTAAAATATAAATTAGTGAATAAAGCAAAAGAGCGGGTTAATGAGATCACAAGTCAAAAGGAAGAAGACTCAAATAAGAGAAATCAAGAAGGAAAGAAAATAGAAGTGATTAACAGAAAAGCAAAAATAATAATGAAGCCAAATCAGAAGTACAAGTCACCTGAGTGGACGTACATAATAATTCCACCAGTAGTAGAAGTAAATAGTAGTCAGAGAAATTTTGATGATGCAAGTGATAATGATTGATTTTATTCATTAGGTGACACAAGGTTGAAGAAATTGTGTTAGGTGACACAAGGTCGAAGAAACTGTGTTCGCTGGAAAACACATTGATGTACGACATAAGGTCAAAGAAAAGCTGTTAGAAAATAAAGTTATCTGTTAAAAAAAAGAGGGGAGTATATTAAGTAATTTTTAATTTTTAATTTTTTTAAGGGCTCTTGTTTGTAAGTAAGAATGCCTTCTATAATAATAATTCGAGATGCTCAATTTTCAAAAGATGTTGCAAATTGTCTTCAATATGTGTAATCTTGATAATTTTAATCTGGTTAATTTTAGCTGTCATTTTTCTTTTTGGAATAGAAAAAGAGATGTATAAAACTAACATGACTAGTAAAGTTCTGGTTGATCATGATGAAATTGATAAGAGTGATAAAATCATTGTACATAAACCAGAGATTCATCAAGATAGATCTGTAGGAGATTGTTCTAGTAATACCTTTTCAAGACTTTTATCTGAATATGTTAAGGTGATGGATGTAAAAGATTGCTACATTTGTGTGAAATTACCCACTTCTGTGTCTGAAGGTGTAACATATAATATGCTTCCTCTTACCTATGGCATAACATGTAGTGTGATAGCTAGTTTGTTTTATCAAACTGGACGCTTGGAGTATTATTATTCAAATTATGATGAAATATTTGCAAATTTAAAAGTTGTAGATAGTTTGAATAAAGTGAAATATGCTAAACAGACGAGGGAATTTTTCCTAGTGACTAGTGAACTCACTTATGAGTACGCTTTTAGAAATAATTTAACATGTAAATTGAGAACAGAAGAGAAAACGTTCTTAAATATGGTAGAGGAGAGAAGGGCAATTTACAAGCGAAATGAGATGATGAAACATACAAAGTCTACATTTTGGCAGATGGAAGATGAAAAGCTCAATGATAGAAATGAAAATGTTGCAATTCACATAGATAAACCTGTTAGTGGAAAATTTAGTATAAGAAGAGATAATACTTTGTTTGATAATTATTTTGTTGGTGCAAGTCAATGTGAAGACACTTATCGTACTATAGGGGGTTGCGGATTTAAAGGAGGCAAAGATCCAATTTTACCTGGAATTTATTTTGTTTGTGGGAATAAAGCTTATTACAATCTACCGGATCACTGGTATGGAACATGTTATGTAGGTTTAGTTTTTCCTAAAATTTTTCATGTAGATAGAAATGCAAAAGGTTCATTTGAAATTAGTAATCACCTGAATAGATTTAAAAGGGAAAGATTTTCAGAAATAATGGGAGACATATTTGGTGCATTAATACCTATGGTAGGAATAACCCTGAATGCAAACAAAATCAGAAAAATGTGTACAATTGTTGATAGATTGTCAACAGATACTGCAAGTGGATTTCAATTAGTGAAGACAGAACTTATTGCTATGAGATCTATGGTAATGCAAAATCGTCTTGCTTTAGACATTTTGCTAGCAAAAGAGGGTGGAGTCTGTGGAATTTTGCATGTCCAACATTGTTGTACTTACATACCTGACAAAAGTCAGAATATAGAAATGTATATTAAGAACATAACTGAATTAAATAATGAAGTAGAACCTTTAGAAGATGAAAGTTTTTCAGAACGCTTAAGTAAAAGATTTGCAGCAATTAAACACTGGTTTCAAGAAATTGGTAGTTCAAGTATAGGTAAAATAGTTTTTCCTTTATTAGTCATAGCTATAGTGATACTTTTGTTAAAAATTAGTTGCATGATACACAAGAGAAGAAAACATGTTTTAGAAAAGAAAAGAATTTACAGACTTAGAAAGGAAAAAGAAAAAGAAATAGAATTAGAAGAGTTTAGGAGAACTCACTATGAAAGTTGCAGAAAAACAGATGAATCTAAAGTTTAGAAATACTAATATTATGAAAGTCCAAAACATGTTCAAGGGTTGAAAATGTAATACATTTTGGGTATTGTTTGGTGATTTAAAAATACCCAGATGAGGGAGTTGATGAAGCAAGGTGAAGAACAAAATTTTGTTCAAACTTGCGAAGTTAATTTCCCATAACTATAACTGAATTAATAAGCTTGTGGTGAAATTACTAATCAACTTAGTTTAAGAATACATTTATCATTACACACGGGATAAATTAATGTGCTTTATGTTGAAAACGCAAAGAAATATAATGATCTAATTTAGTCTATTGTCTTTGTCAGTATTAAATGCGGCTGTTTAACTAATGGCATGTGCTTATTTTGTGTGCTTATGTTATGTCCTTTTTGTGACAAAAGCTCGAGGAGTTTGTGCAGATCCTAAAGGAGAAGTAAATATAATGCTGCTTAAATGTGCTTCTGCTAGGTAACATAATTAACAGGATTAATTAGTAAAGGGGGTGGGTAACAGAATGGGTCTCAATTCTTTAATTAATTGATGTCTTGTGTTTGTTTAATAATAGTTTCCAAAGTGAGGCCAAAAGGTGGTTCAGGAAAATATGGCTGCCAGAATTGCAGACGTGAAAACTTGTCTAGAGTGGAGCCTTGCACATGCGTAGCTGTGAAGATTTTTTCATTAATTGAAAAAGCAGTTCTTTGGTTGTGCTGAACGTGCTCTTGGAGAAAAGGCTCAAGGACAGGAACTGAATGTGTCTGCCAAGGCTAGGAAGTGAATGTTCAAAACTCGTGGAAAAGTAATTTTCTTGAGGAAGCAAAAGTTGTGGAAGCGAAAAGACAATAGGGCTTATGTAAAGCCTGGTCTTGGTCAAGAAACGGAGATGACCTAGTGTACTTTATCATGGACTGACACAGGACAGCCAATGAAAAGTTTGATTTCGCTCAAAAGAATGTAAAATGTAGAAAGTTTAGCTAGAAAGAAAGGTATAAAACCTGACACTCGGAGCAGGGAAAAACTCTCTTCTTTCCGATTCCTGATTGACGTGACATGCTGTTGGACTTTTGGCGCACGTAAGGACAGCAGACTTTTAATGATTTTTCCTTTCTAGGTGAAGTGAGAATTAGACAGGGAAATAGATTTAGGGAATGGAAACTGTTATTTTGCTAATAATTTGTGTTTTCTGAGCTTGCTTTGATAATGTCAGTTCATTAATTCATTTCCTTATTAAAATGCTGCTTTCTTATTTGCTTGAAAAATAAAGTTAATAAAATTAGATTTGAAATGACAAGCTGGTCTTGTTTATTTATGATCTAGTTACCATCAGTTGATTCAATCGCCTTAGTGGCCTAATTAATAAATGATAAATGTTTAAACCATGGTGAAAATAGATAAACTGCAGTTGTATATAATGTGTAAATAATATGTGAATAGTTTTATTAATCAGACCACTTGATTCAGTTGCTCAGAAATTGTCTCATTGGTAGTATGGGCCTTTATATGTGTTTCATGATTAATGGTGAGTATTGAGATGATTGGTAGTGTTATTGAGACAGTTTTTCAATAGGAGCGCTGGATCAATTCTTTGGTAGCAGAGTTCGGTTACTATGGTAACTGACATGTTACATGGTAAATACATAGGAATGATGTCTAAAACATGTTAAGTTTGTTCAGTTGTTATATGTAGTTGAAAGTTTTTTTCCAGCAGTGTGAAAATTCCTGGTTTGTGCCGGCAAGAGAAGTGTGACAGGTGAAGTTACACAGTGCATTTGTTCTGTTTCAAAATAGTGGTATCGCCGTATATCACTAGTGTTGTGGACGTACAGCACAAGTTTAGGGATTGTAGGTGTGTAAGGTAGAATGCATAGTGAAGATTGTCTATGAAATCGTGGCTTTCGAGTATAGGGACTTGGATCCTGTTTTAAAACTCACTCTGAAAAGAGTAGTAGAATTTATCCAAAGTTGAGTGAAGGGTGAGGAAGCGTCGTCTATCTTACTGGCGAGTGAGGATTTCTTTTGGTGGGTTAGAGTCCTACTAAAGATTTTATGTATGCATGGTTAGGGATTTTTCTGTATGGTTGTGTGTAAATGAATTTGTAATATTCGATCAAGTTAAACTCTGAATTGTTTCTAAGGAGGTGTAAAATACCTCTGTATGTGCATTTAGAGAGAAACAAGTGCGTTATTACCTGCTTGAAGGGTAAAGTAGCCTTACTTTATCGACGAATTTAAATATTCTGTGAAAATAGCATCATCTATTTCACATTAAAGAATACTTGAATGATTGGAAAAGCTATCACTTTATTTTAGCGAAACAGACAAATGGTTTGTTATTTGTGGAGTTATTAACAGAATTCAATTGAAAGTTTTGTAAATATGGCGCTTTGAAAAATATTTTGTAAAGGAGGTGTCAGTTTAAGGAGCGGAGTGAGAGACAGTGAAGCTGCAGCGGCAGCATACGTCACAAGAGTCGCGCTGAGATTGGCTAACATACGTCACAGTGTTCGCGCACCGATTGGTTCACGTGACTAAGGCAAGCTTACAGCTGATTGGCTCATCCTGAAAAACAGTAATTCTATTGGTTGAGCAAAATAGTGACGAAGCTTAACTTGATTGGTTTGTTGGCGAGTTTCACGTACGGATTGGTTGGTGTTGCGGAATAACAAGGAAGTTGTTACGATCTTTACCGAAGTAAGGGAAATTGTTTTAAAACATGGATTATTATTACATGACAGAGAAAAAGAAACTTTCATGGTTTCAGAAATTGAAAAATAAACTTAAACCTGACAAGAAAATTTTAATGCAAAAGCATAACATGGAAAACGAAAAACAAATATGATCAATTAGAGGAAATGGCTTCTGAATTAGAAGGAGATTTAAGTAAGCAGGAGAATTTGCAGAAAACTTATAGGGTGGATTTCTCTGAAAAAGATATTGAAAATATGAATACCACAGGAAGAATCATTCATATAAAAGATTTAATTGTGATTTTGAGAAAATGGGGTGAATTAGGTAAATGGAGAGTAAAATGGACAAAGAAAAGAGATGAAGACAGAACAAGTTTAGCTTTTCCTGTCAGAGAAAAGGAAGAGGTAGTAAATGAATTACCAATGAGAGAAATACCAGGAGGAGGGTATGTGCATGTCCCATGGACAAGACAGGACATTTTAATGTTTACAAATGATTTTCCTCGATTAAGAGAAAAACCTGTAGAATGGTATCGGCAGGTAGACAGATTTGTGAAAATTTCAAATGTTTTGTGGATTGATCTTGATGGATTCTTTGACATAGTTGTCCCATCAGATCTTTGGGCAGAATGTAAAATTACTGTAAATTGGCCTAGAGAAGAATACCCTCGACATAAAGTAACAGGTGCTCCTTCAGAAGAGGTAATGAGAAAGTATGAACAGGTAATTGTGTTTTTGAAAAACAAGATTCCTCCAAAAGAGATAGATTGGGTTAAAATAGACAGAACAACCCAAGAGCCAAAAGAATCAGTACATTCATTTTATGAAAGATTGCTGCTGGTATTGAAACAATACAGTGGTTATGAAAATTTAAGTGAAAAAGACATGAGTCATTTTATATACAGATTTGTATATGGTTTGAACCCCGAAATTAGTGAAATGGTAAGAACTGGAATAGTTGGTTGGCAATCACACACAGTAGATGATATCTTGAGTAAAGCAAAATACTGTAGTGATGAAATAGATGCTAAATAAAAGAAGTTAAAAGAAAAAGCTATGTGGGCACAGGTAAAAGTGGCTGATCAACAATTAGCAACTTTAGGAAATAAAAATGTTGATCAGAATCAAGGGAAATTTAAAGGTAACTATAGTAATCCAAAATTGATGGGTAATATAGAAGAGTTAAAACAGAAACTCCCATGTTTTAATTGTGGTGAAATTGGACACTGGAAGCGCGAATGCAAGAATCCGCCCAGAATTATTTTTAAAAATGCATCATTAAATCCACAGATGCAGAATGAGATAAATCAGCAGCAACAGCTACAGCGACAGGCAGTGATTCAGCAAAGTCAGTTACCACAACCGCCACTTCCAAACTGTGTAAATGTGCAGAGATACAGTGCAGAAACAGGATTCAGCGGAGGTGAACAGGTAAACAGATCGCCAAGAGTGAATGTGTCGAATGTGTCACAACAATATTCGTTGAAAGAAGATGGAGGGAGTGAATCTGATGATTACTTCTGACGGTGCCTGAGAGAAGAGGAAGAGTGTGTGCTTGGAGCCACTCTTGAGGAAGATCAATCTGGTCCATTTGTAAATGGTAAAGTGAATGATGTAGAAATTACTTTCCTAGTGGATACAGGTGCTACCCGTTCTACTGTTAGATCAGTGGAAATAGAAAACCTTCCTCTCTCTGGTGATAAAATCCAAGTAGTAGGTGTAGCTAATCAGCAAATAAAAACAGATTTAACAGAGCCAGTTGAAGTTGAAATAGGTAAATTTAAGGATAAGCATAGATTTATAGTTTGTGATAGTAGTCCTGTAAATCTTTTAGGTAGGGATATCCTTTGTAAAATGAATTGTGCGATTAATTGCTCACCGGATGGTATTGAGCTCCAAACTCCAGAAGAAGATGGGCTTTACAAATTAACAATGTCAATGGTTGAGGCAGAAGAAAGTAAACTATTTCCTGTGTTTGATAAAAATAATCTACCTGAAGAATTAAAAGACACAGTGAATGTAAAAATTTGGGATTTCACTGGAGATGAAATGGGTTTAATGAAAAATGTAGACCCAGTAAAAATATCAGTAAAACAAGGAGCAGATTATCCAAACATTCCTCAGTATAAAATGAAAGCAGAAGTGATTGAAGGGGTAATTCCTGTAATAGAGAAATTCCTAAAACAAGGTGTACTAAAAGAAATTGAGAGTACCCCATGTAATTCACCGATTATGGGAATTAAAAAGCCAAACGGAACTTTCAGGATTGTTCAACACCTGAGAAAGGTTAATAAAATTGTTATTCCATGTTGCCCAGTTGTACCAAACCCAACGG
Organism: Lissotriton helveticus; assembly: GCF_964261635.1. Taxonomy (NCBI): domain Eukaryota; kingdom Metazoa; phylum Chordata; class Amphibia; order Caudata; family Salamandridae; genus Lissotriton; species Lissotriton helveticus. The sequence goes on from NC_136068.1 coordinate 1,291,056,020, forward strand.
TAATTTTATATCAGATTCCGCATGATGCAGAATGGTATACAGTTATTGATTTGTGTAACGCATTCTTTACTGTTCCATTGCATCCAGAAAGCCAACAAATGTTTGCGTTCAGGTTCAAGGAGTGTATTCTAGCATGGTGTCGAATTCCTCAAGGGTACACTGAAAGTCCATCTATTTTTAATCAGTTGCTAAAGAAATCATTGGAAAATCTAGACTTACCTGGAAAATCTACATTGGTGCAGTATATTGATGACCTCCTTGTGGCTGCAAAAACAAGAGATAATTGTGTAACTGATACCATTACTCTTTTAAATCACCTGGCAGATGAGGGACATAAAGTGTCACCTGCAAAATTACAGTTTTGCAAACAAGAAGTAAAATATCCTGGTCACAGAATTGCAAAGGGAGTCAGACAAGTGACAACAAAAAGAATAAAAATGATTCAAGCAATGCAACCTCCAAAAACACAGAGACAGGTCAGAATATTTCTAGGTATGGTAGGTTATTGTCGCCAATGGATTAGTGGATTTTCAGTAATTGCAAAGCCACTGCAGAGACTGACAAAAGCAGACATATAAGACCTGATTAACCTAACAGAAATTGAGTTAGAAGCTTTTGAACAGTTAAAAAGAAGTTTGTGTGAAGCTCCAGCATTAGGAATGCCTGATTATGAAAAAGAATGTGAGCTGTATTGCAGTGAAAGAGAAGGATGTGCATTATCAGTTCTGATTCAAAGACATGGAAGACTGAGAAAGCCAATAGCATATTTCTCAGCTGTTCTTGATCCTGTTGCAAAAGCATTACCAGGTTGCTTAAAAGCAGTAGCTGCAACCAGTGTAAGTTTGGAACAAAGTGAAGGAATAATAATGGGATTTCCTGTAAAAGTATATGTACCACACTCGGTTGATATTCTTCTCACCAGAAGCAGAACACAACATTTGACAAATAGTAGGCTAACAAAATATGAAAAAGTTATCCTTGGTTCAGACAATGTTTCAATTGTGATATGTGTAAATTTAAATCCTTCCACATTATTAACTGACACTACTGAAACAGAAATCAGGGATGAGGTTGATCATGAATGCCTGGATGTATTAGAATATTGCACTAAACCAAGAGAGGATATAAAAGATGTTCCGTTAGCTGAATCAGATTATGTTTATTTTGTTGATGGTTCATGCTTAAGAACAGATGAAGGTGTTCTGAGTGCAGCATATTCGGTATGTACAGTTGCAGATGTAATTGAGGCTTCCTGTCTCAAAGGAATTCGTTCAGCTCAAGTAGCAGAATTGATTGCTTTGATTCGTGCATGTGAATTGGGAAAAGAGTTAAAAATTATCATAGTGACTGATAGTCAGTATGGATATGGCGTAGTCCATGACTATGGCCAGCTCTGGTCTCAAAGAGGTTATTTAACTTCTGCGGGATCACCAATCAGAAATGCCCAGTTGATTAAAAGACTAATTGATGGAATTCAGCTGCCAGAAAAAATTGCAGTTGTAAAGTGCACAGCACATAAAAAGGGAGAGGATTACATAACAAAAGGAAATTCATATGCTGACACAATAGCAAAATTCTGTGCAAAAAATAACATGTCTATTAATCGGGAAAAAGCAAATGAACATGTTTTGAACTCACTTATGCTAACATCTGTAGTTGAGACTTGGCAGGGAGTAAAACAGTTGCAAGATGAGGCAGATGATGAGGAGAAAAACACATGGTTAAAAGCAGGATGCAGACAAAGAGAAGAAGATGAGGTTTGGATTTACAAAGATGACAGACCAGTAATGCCAGACAGTATGATCTCTGACATGGCACGCATGTACCATGGTCCAGGACATATTGGTAGAGATTCAATGATTAGATTATTTAGACAAACATGGTACAATCCAAAATTCAGGATAATTGCAGAATCCCTTTGTCAGAGGTGTCATATCTGCCAACAGATCAACCCAAATAGAAAAACTGTTGTGAGCATGGGAACAATAGGACGGGAGGGTGGTCCATTTACCAGAATACAGCTTGACTTCATTGACATGCCACCTCACAACAAACTCAGATATGTTTTGATGATAATCTGTTTGTTTTCAAGATGGGTTGAAGCATTCCCAACACGCCGCAATGATTCAATTACTGTGGCAAAATTGCTTTTGAGAGAAATCATACCAAGGTATGGATTTCCGGTGACGGTCGAGACAGATCGTGGCACACATTTTGAAAACAGATTGCTAAAATTGATTTGTGAAGCACTGGATATAAAGCAAAAATTACACTGTGCTTACAGACCAGAAGCATCAGGTTTTGTTGAGCAAGTGAATGGTACAATAAAAAACAGAATAGCAAAAATGTGTTTAGCAACAGGAATGAAGTGGACAGATGCACTTCCACTTGTTTCGATGTATTTAAGAAGCATTCCAGATAGAAAAACAGGATTGAGCCCTCATGAGATTCTAATGGGTAGGGTCATGAGGCAAGCATTTGTTCCAGTTGATAAACTGTTGAGCATTAATGATAGCATCATTATGGATTACTGCAAAAATCTATCTGATGTGGTGACTTCTGTGTTCTATCAGGTGGGAACTGAAGTAATTACAAAAGAGAAAGAACAAGCTCATGATCTGTTACCAGGAGACTGGGTAAGGACAAAAGTACATCGAAGAAGAAACTGCCTAGTTGTTAGGACACTAATCCAGGGCTCCGCAAAGGAGTACGACCGACAAGCCCTAGGAACTACAATCCCCAGAAAAAACGCGTGCAGAACTACAATACCCAGAACGCCCTGCCCTCGGCATGCGCAGATCGCGCCACCATAAAACCAACCCGGAAGACGCCGACCGCGTCGGATATTTTGGATTCATGCCGAACTCCCGTTGCTCTGAGGCTTCAAGCAAGGTGAGAGCTGCTAGTTGTATTGTGTATTTGATCACGCCGGCACCGAGGAGACAGGTCCATTTCCGTTGCCGCCAGTTGTAAATACTCCATACCCTGTTGTATTGCCAGTCCCTGCTCGAGGGTGAAATCGAGCGCATTGACTCTGTGGCAGTTCCGAACCAAGCCAGTCCCCGCTCGAGGGTAATTCGAGCGTATTGACTCTGTGGCAGTTCCGAACCAGGCCAGTCCCCGCTCGAGGGTAATTCGAGCGTATTGACTCTGTGGCAGTTCCGAACCAAGCCAGTCCCCGCTCGAGGGTAATTCGAGTGTATTGACTCTGTGGCAGTTCCGAACCAAGCCAGTCCCCGCTCGAGGGTAACAGCGAGCGCATTGACTCTGTTGCAGTCCCAAACTTTGCCAGTCCCCGCTCGAGGGTTATCGAGCGCATGGGACATCGTTCCCTTCTTTTCCTTTGCCAGTCCCCGCTCGAGGGTTATCGAGCGCTGGGACTTTATTGATTTACCGAACCTTGCCAGTCCCCACTCGAGGGTTATCGAGTGTGAGGGACACTGCGACTTTCTTTGTTAATACCAACAGCGCCTTGCCCTCCGTTGGAGTGAGTGTCGGGACCGACACCACTGCGGAGGACGAAAAGAGGATCACAGAACTAATACCTTCTCGAGTGGCATTGTCGGCCACTGTTTAGCACGGTGTCCTCTGTTGGGGAATACCGGGACCGGTATTCATGCAGAGGACGGTTTGACCTGCCTTTGGCCAGCGTAACGATTAGTTATAAGTGATTCCTCAATTGGCCTTGTCTGTTGTTAATAAAGAGCCATTAACAGAAAACGTACGGTTTTGTACTTACTTCCGTTAAGTCAGGGGGCCAGGAGGTGTTACCCAATCCTGAGGGAAAAACAGGATTACATAATATCCGACCTCTTATTTCTACACCAATCATCCTCCCGGTTGGGTATAGCACCATGGCAACGATGGAGGACGTTTTGGCAGCGTTACTGGATGTACAAAACGACCTAGCAGCATCACAACAGGAAACCGCAGATCTGAGAGCTAGGGTAGACAACCAGCAGAGAAATCCCTTCAACGCAGGGGCCCCTAGCACGGGAACAGCGTCTGCTGTAGTTGTGGAAATGCCCTTGGCAATACCCCTTGCCACCCCGGAACGATATAGCGGGGATCCCACCACAGTACAGGTCTTCATAACACAGGTGGCCCTCCACTTCTCCTGCAAGCCGAAGTCCTTCCCCACAAACCAAGCACGAGTGGCGTTCATGATATCTTATCTGGCAGGGAATGCAGCACAATGGGCGGTACCGCTAGTAAGCAGGGACGACCCGCTATTGTATGACTGGGAACTGTTTCAGGAAGAATTTGTGAAGGTATTTGATCGGAGAGCGGATTCCTATACCGCGGACCGAGAATTGCTTACGCTGAAACAGGGCTCCACTGGACTGGTTCAGTACCTGAACGCCTTCAGACGCCTGGTTGCTGAAACTAAATGGCCACCAGTCAAACAAACGGCCCTCTTCCATCAGGGTCTGAGCGAGGAGTTGAAGGACGTGATAGCCCAGATTGACCCACAACCAGTACTATGCGAAGACCTCATAAGTCTAGCCCTGCGACTTGAACACTGATTAGGGGAACGCCGAGGGGGGTTTCCGAAGAAGGACAAGGCGCCGCTCGCTACTACTCACCAGACGTCCACTGAGGCGACCCCCACACACCGTACTGAAGCTATGGACATCGGGGCCGTCAGAGCCAGCCTGACTGCAACAGAAAAAGAGGCCCGCAGAAAACAGGGGCTTTGCTTATACTGTGGCAAGAAGGGGCATTATGTCCGCGAATGCCCTGTAAAACCCAAGACGGGACACTCTCGCCCCAGCAGAGTGTCAACCGCCACCTTGGACAAGGGGGCGGAAAACTAACGGACTCCCGGAACACCGAAGGGGATTCCCGGAGTCATGGTAGCATCCCTTCAACGCTCCTAAAGACCGCGACAAAACAACAACACTTGTTCATTCCGCTGCGCTTAAGGGTGAAGAACGTTTGGGTTTCGGTTTCCGCAATGGTGGATTCAGGGGCCACAGGGCTGTTTATGGACGAGAAAGAGGCCCAACGTGTGGGAGTGGAATTAAGGCAGTGCGCGGTACCTGAGGAAGTATTCGCTGTCGACGGGCGCAGGCTGGTTTCAGGGCCCATCAGCCACCACACGGGTGACATCGAAGTGAGATATGGGTCACAACACGTGGAAGTCATGGACTTCAATATCATCTGCGCTCCCCAGTATGGGCTCATTTTAGGGTTACCATGGCTGAAAAAACACAACCCGTCCATCGATTGGGAAGCTCTGGCTTTACGGATGGACTCCCCTTTCTGTTCCCATTCATGGGGGGTGTCTTCAAGTTCTCCCACCAGCATCGCGAACACGGGGTGGGAAGTGGCCACCGCGGCAGAAAAGGAAGTGGTGCTACCTGTGGCTTATCACGCATTCAAGGACGTATTCGATGATGATCAAGCGGAATCGTTGCCACCCCATAGGGTGTACGATTGTCAAATCAACCTGGTCCCGGGTGCGACAATACCAGGCGGCAGGCTGTACGCCTTATCAGAGCCGGAAAACGTCCACCTCAGAGCGTGCCTGGACAAGATGCTGAGCCTGGGGTTCATCAGGCCATCCAAGTCCCCGGCTGCGTCTCCGCTGTTTTTCATCCCCAAAGCCAACGGCGAACTCCGCGCGTGTGTGGACTTTAGGGCGCTCAACGCCATCACCATCAAAAATCGATATCCCCTGCCTCTTATCAACGTGCTCCTCGAACAAGTCAAGAAGGCCCGTGTATTCACGAAGCTCGATCTGAAAGGGGCTTACCATCTAGTCCGCATGCGCAGGGGGGACGAATGGAAAATGGCCTTCAAGACACGGTTCGGCCTCTTCGAATATAGGGTGATGCCATTCGGGCTTTGTAACGCCCCGGCAGCATTTCAGTTCTTCCTGAACGACGTGCTACGAGACATTCTGGATGTATAAGTCGTCGTATACATCGACTACATCTTGATCTACTCCGACAACATGGAGGACCACGTGTATCATGTGCTGGAGGTTTTGTGGATCCTACGCAAAAACTCACTGTACTGCAAACTCAGTAAGTGCGATTTCCATGTAACAACGGTGGAATTCCTGGGAGTCATGCTGAGTCCAGATGGCCAAACGATGGCGGAGAGGAAGGTGAAAGCGGTGGTAGAGTGGCCTGCCCCCAATAACATAAAGGAAGTGCAAAGCTTTCTTGGCTTTGCCAACTTTTACCGCCGGTTCATAGAGGGGTTTTCGGGACTGGTGGCTCCCATCACGCATCTCCTGCGGAAATCGGCGAAGTTTCTATGGTCCGCTGAGGCTGAGGGCGCTTTCCGTGAGTTAAAGAAAGCCTTTGTGTCAGCTCCTGTTCTCGCACATCCAGACCCGGAACAGCAGTACATGGTGGAAGAAGACGCCTCGGATGTGGCAGTTGGGGCGATACTGTCACAAAGAAACCCGGTGACGGGGTTGCTACATCCCGTTGCTTTCATGTCCCGTAAACTAAACATAGCGGAACGCAACTATCATGTTGCCGAGAAAGAACTCCTGGCCATCAAGGACGCCTTCGTGGAATGGAGGCATTTGTTGATGGGAGCCAAGCATGTGGTCTTGGTGTTCACCGACCACAGGAATCTCCAATTCATGATGGCAGCTCGACAACTGTCCCCGAGGCAGATGCGATGGATGCTTTTCTTTTCCGGGTTCCACTTCACCATCACCTACAGACCAGGCACTGAGACCGGAAAGCAGATGCTCTTTCTAGACAATCATCAGAGGAGGTACTTCCGCTACCCACCATCAAGTCCATCATAAGCCCGGGTGCGGTGGTAGGAGCAATACAGCCAGGGGCCTTCCTCCAAGGGATACGGAATGGCATCAACACCTTCAGATGGAAGACATGGATACAAATGCATAAGGAATGGCAGGTTCAAGACGGGGTGCCGGTGAGAGGGGGTCGTATACTGGTGCCTACGGCCCGCCTGCGGAAACAGGCATTCCGGTGGTGTCACGAGTCGCCCTGTGCTGGACATTTCGGTGTGGAGAAGACGGTTAACTGTGTCCTACGCCAGTTTTGGTGGCCTTCGGTGAGAGCCGATATACGGGAATGGACCGCTGCCTGCACGATATGTGCCTCCATGAAATCGGATCGCAGTCGCCCTCAGGGTCTCCTACAACCGCTACCCACACCCGCTAGGCCCTGGGAACACATTTCATTGGATTTTGTGGTGGGTTTGCACGTGGTCCAGGGATGTACCGCTGTCCTTGTGGTAATAGACTACTTGACCAAGATGGGCCATTTCATCGCCTGTAAAGGGGTACCGACGGCTGGACAATTGGTGATCATGCTCCTGAAGGAGGTGGTAAAGGTCCATGGACTGCCTAGGGTCATCGTGTCGGACCGAGGGTCGCAGTTCACGGCGCGGTTCTGGAAGACCTGGTGCTCGGCGCTACACGTTACCTCCGCATTGTCCACCAGCTACCATCCCCAAACAGACGGTCAGACGGAGCGACTCAACCAAACGTTGAAGCAGTACCTACGTTGCTACGTCGAACAGGGCAAGGAGGAGTGGGTGGACAAACTATGGCTCGCTGAGATCGCATACAACAACGCCACGCACGCTTCCACGAAAGTGTCTCCATTCTACTGCAATTATGGTCACCATCCCAGATTCCTTCCGCTGTATCACCCCTCCAGCGCCCAGGGCAATCCTGAAGCAGCAAGGAGAGTTGCTCACATCAGGGACACAACCGGGAAGGCCAGGAGGTGCTTGGATGAGGCCAAGAAAGCTTACAAGAGGTATGCAGATAAAAGGAGGAGGCCGGGGCCTCTGTACAAGGCCGGGGATTACGTATGGGTGTCATCAAGAAACCTGAGGTTTCAGAAACACAGCGTTTTTCACCCGAGATTCATTGGTCCGTACCGCATCAAGGAATGCCTCAGCCCGGTGAACATGAAACTGGAGCTACCCAGAAGCATGCGCATACACCCTGTTTTCCATGTGTCCCTGCTCAAACCCTCCTACGCATCCACGCCTCCGGTCCATGAGCCAGTGTTGGTGAACAGCGATCGCGACTACGAGGTCGTGGGCATCCGAGACTCGAAATGGAAAAGAGGCAAGCTGTGGTATCTTGTTGCGTGGAAAGGCTACGGGCCTGAGGAACAGTCGTGGGAGCCTGTCGCTGGAATCTGTGCACCAAGACGGGTGGCTGCGTTCCACAGAAAGTTCCCGGAGAAACCCGGTCCTACGGGGGGACCCTGAGGAAGGGGGATGTACTGTTAGGACACTAATCCAGGGCTCCGCAAAGGAGTACGACCGACAAGCCCTAGGAACTACAATCCCCAGAAAAAACGCGCGCAGAACTACAATATCCAGAACGCCCTGCCCTGGGCATGCGCAGATCGCGCCACCATAAAACCAACCCGGAAGACGCCGACCGCGTCGGATATTTTGGATTCATGCCGAACTCCCGTTGCTCTGAGGCTTCAAGCAAGGTGAGAGCTGCTAGTTGTATTGTGTATTTGATCACGCCGGCACCGAGGAGACAGGTCCGTTTCCGTTGCCGCCAGTTGTAAATACTCCATACCCTGTTGTATTGCCAGTCCCTGCTCGAGGGTGAAATCGAGCGCATTGACTCTGTGGCAGTTCCGAACCAAGCCAGTCCCCGCTCAAGAGTAATTCGAGCGTATTGACTCTGTGGCAGTTCCGAACCAGGCCAGTCCCCGCTCGAGGGTAATTCGAGCGTATTGACTCTGTGGCAGTTCCGAACCAAGCCAGTCCCCGCTCGAGGGTAATTCGAGTGTATTGACTCTGTGGCAGTTCCGAACCAAGCCAGTCCCCGCTCGAGGGTAACAGCGAGCGCATTGACTCTGTTGCAGTCCCAAACTTTGCCAGTCCCCGCTCGAGGGTTATCGAGCGCATGGGACATCGTTCCCTTCTTTTCCTTTGCCACTCCCCGCTCTAAGGTTATCGAGCGCTGGGACTTTATTGATTTACCGAACCTTGCCAGTCCCCACTCGAGGGTTATCGAGTGTGAGGGACACCGCGACTTTCTTTGTTAATACCAACAGCGCCTTGCCCTCCGTTGGAGTGAGTGTCGGGACCGACACCACTGCGGAGGACGAAAAGAGGAACACAGAACTAATACCTTCTCGAGTGGCATTGTCGGCCACTGTTTAGCACGGTGTCCTCTGCTGGGGAAACCGGGACCGGTATTCATGCAGAGGACGGTTTGACCTGCCTTTGGCCAGCGTAACGAATAGTTATAAGTGATTCCTCAATTGGCCTTGTCTGTTGTTAATAAAGAGCCATTAACAGAAAACGTACGGTTTTGTACTTACTTCCGTTAAGTCAGGGGGCCAGGAGGTGTTACCCAATCCTGAGGGAAAAACAGGATTACACTAGTACCCAGGTGGCAGAAGGCAAGACAGGTGATATTGGTCACAACAAATGCAGTAAAGTGTAGGGGACTGAAGAGATGGATTCATGCTAGCCATACCATACGAGTGCCAGCACCTGAGAATCCTGACAAAGGTGAAACAACAGCTGATTCAGATTCAGAAGAAGAACCTGAAAGAAATCCAGATCCTGAAGATCGACAAGAAAGTCGACATCTGGAAAATTCAATTGCGAATGAGGCATTGAATGAAGAAAATGAGGAAGTTGTGATACAAGATTCTGAAGAAGATGAAAATGATGAAGATCTGCTAGATCAAGAAGCGGAAAAAGAAGCTGAACAAGAAGTGATTCAAGATCAAGATCAGGAGAGTATTGAAAAGCAGATTGGAAGCTCTGGAAGAAGGAACGAAAACTCTGAAACTGGAAAATTGAAAGTAATTGAACAAGAAGAAGAAGAAATTCCAAGTACCAGTTATAAGGATGTTGTTCCTAACAGAGTGAAGCTGCCGAGTAAAGAAGTTCCTGAATCTAAGGGAGAATCTGAAAAAGTAAAACTGATCATTAAAGAATCAGCTGATAACACAGAGAGTGAAACAGATGAAAGTGAAGATGAATCAAAAGTGAAAAGATCAAGAAAAAGAGCTTGGAGAGTGGAATATAATTTAGCGGAACCAAAAAGTAAACTATCAAGAAAAGGAGATAATTGGCCAAATGAAAACAAAGGGCTAAAATATAAATGAGTGAATAAAGCAAAAGAGCGGGTTAATGAGATCACAAGTCAAAAGGAAAAAGACTCAAATAAGAGAAATCAAGAAGGAAAGAAAATAGAAGTGATTAACAGAAAAGCAAAAAGAATAATAAAGCCAAATCAGAAGTACAAGTCACCTGAGTGGACGTACATAATAATTCCACCAGTAGTAGAAGTAAATAGTAGTCAGAGAAATTTTGATGATGCAAGTGATAATGATTGATTTTATTCATTAGGTGACACAAGGTTGAAGAAATTGTGTTAGGTGACACAAGGTCGAAGAAACTGTGTTCGCTGGAAAACACATTGATGTACGACATAAGGTCAAAGAAAAGCTGTTAGAAAATAAAGTTATCTGTTAAAAAAAAAAGGGGAGTATATTTAGTAATTTTTAATTTTTAATTTTTTAAGGGCTCTTGTTTGTAAGTAAGAATGCCTTCTATAATAATAATTCGAGATGCTCAATTTTCAAAAGATGTTGCAAGTTGTCTTCAATATGTGTAATCTTGATAATTTTAATCTGGTTAATTTTAGCTGTCATTTTTCTTTTTGGAATAGAAAAAGAGATGTATAAAACTAACATGACTAGTAAAGTTCTGGTTGATCATGATAAAATTGATAAGAGTGATAAAATCATTGTACATAAACCAGAGATTCATCAAGATAGATCTGTAGGAGATTTTTCTAGTAATACCTTTTCAAGACTTTTATCTGAATATGTTAAGGTGATGGATGTAAAAGATTGCTACATTTGTGTGAAATTACCCACTTCTGTGTCTGAAGGTGTAACATACAATATGCTTCCTCTTACCTATGGCATAACATGTAGTGTGATAGCTAGTTTGTTTTATCAAACTGGACGCTTGGAGTATTATTATTCAAATTATGATGAAATATTTGCAAATGTAAAAGTTGTAGATAGTTTGAATAAAGTGAAATATGCTAAACAGATGAGGGAATTTTTCCTAGTGACTAGTGAACTCACTTATGAGTACGCTTTTAGAAATAATTTAACATGTAAATTGAGAACAGAAGAGAAAACGTTCTTAAATATGGTAGAGGAGAGAAGGGCAATTTACAAACGAAATGAGATGATGAAACATACAAAGTCTACATTTTGGCAGATGGAAGATGAAAAGCTCAATGATAGAAATGAAAATGTTGCAAATCACATAGATAAACCTGTTAGTGGAAAGTTTTGTATAAGAAGAGATAATACTTTGTTTGATAATTATTTTGTTGGTGCAAGTCAATGTGAAGACACTTATCGTATTATAGGGGGTTGCGGATTTAAAGGAGGCAAAGATCCAATTTTTCCTGGAATTTATTTTGTTTGTGGGAATAAAGCTTATTACAATCTACCGGATCACTGGTATGGAACATGTTATGTAGGTTTAGTTTTTCCTAAAATTTTTCATGTAGATAGAAATGCAAAAGGTTCATTTGAAATTAGTAATCACCTGAATAGATTTAAAAGGGAAAGATTTTCAGAAATAATGGGAGATATATTTGGTGCCTTAATACCTATGGTAGGAATAACCCTGAATGCAAACAAAATCAGAAAAATGTCTACAATTGTTGATAGATTGTCAACAGATACTGCAAGTGGATTTCAATTAGTGAAGACAGAACTTATTGCTATGAGATCTATGGTAATGCAAAATCGTCTTGCTTTAGACATTTTGCTAGCAAAAGAGGGTGGAGTCTGTGGAATTTTGCATGTCCAACATTGTTGTACTTACATACCTGACAAAAGTCAGAATATAGAAATGTATATTAAGAACATAACTGAATTAAATAATGAAGTAGAACCTTTAGAAGATGAAAGTTTTTCAGAACGCTTAAGTAAAAGATTTGCAGCAATTAAACACTGGTTTCAAGAAATTGGTAGTTCAAGTATAGGTAAAATAGTTTTTCCTTTATTAGTCATAGCTATAGTGATACTTTTGTTAAAAATTAGTTGCATGATACACAAGAGAAGAAAACATGTTTTAGAAAAGAAAAGAATTTACAGACTTAGAAAGGAAAAAGAAAAAGAAATATAATTAGAAGAGTTTAGGAGAACTCACTATGAAAGTTGCAGAAAAACAGATGAATCTAAAGTTTAGAAATACTAATATTAAGAAAGTCCAAAACATGTTCAAGGGTTGAAAATGTAATACATTTTGGGTATTGTTTGGTGATTTAAAAATCACCAGATGAGGGAGTTGATGAAGCAAGGTGAAGAACAAAATTTTGTTCAAACTTGCGAAGTTAATTTCCCATAACTATAACTGAATTAATAAGCTTGTGGAGAAATTACTAATCAACTTAGTTTAAGAATACATTTATCATTACACACGGGATAAATTAATGTGCTTTATGTTGAAAACGCAAAGAAAAATATTGATCTAATTTTGTCTATTATCTTTGTCAGTATTAAATGCGGCTGTTTAACTAATGGCATGTGCTTATTTTGTGTGCTTATGTTATGTCCTTTTTGTGACAAAAGCTTGAGGAGTTTGTGCAGATCCTAAAGGAGAAGTAAATATAATGCTGCTTAAATGTGCTTCTGCTAGGTAACATAATTAAGAGGATTAATTAGTAAAGGGGGTGGGTAACAGAATGGGTCTCAATTCTTTAATTAATTGATGTCTTGTGTTTGTTTAATAATAGTTTCCAAAGTGAGGCCAAAAGGTGGTTCAGGAAAATAGGGCTGCCAGAATTGCAGACGTGAAAACTTGTCCAGAGTGGAGCCTTGCACATGTGTAGCTGTGAAGATTTTTTCATCAATTGAAAAAGCAGTTCTTTGGTTGTGCTGAACGTGCTCTTGGAGAAAAGGCTCAAGGACAGGAACTTAATGTGTCTGCCAAGGCTAGGAAGTGAATGTTCCAAACTCGTGGAAAAGTAACTTTCTTGAGGAAGCAAAAGTTGTGGAAGCGAAAAGACAATAGGGCTTATGTAAAGCCTGGTCTTGGTCAAGAAACGGAGATGACCTAGTGTACTTTATCATGGACTGACACAGGACAGCCAATGAAAAGTTTGATTTCGCTCAAAAGAATGTAAAATGTAGAAAATTTAGCTAGAAAGAAAGGTATAAAACCTGACACTCGGAGCAGGGAAAAAACTCTCTTCTTTCCAATTCCTGATTGACGTGACATGCTGTTGGACTTTTGGCGCACGTAAGGACAGCAGACTTTTAATGATTTTTCCTTTCTAGGTGAAGTGAGAAATAGACAGGGAAATAGATTTAGGGAATGGAAACTGTTATTTTGCTAATAATTTGTGTTTTCTGAGCTTGCTTTGATAATGTCAGTTCATTAATTCATTTCCTTATTAAAATGCTGCTTTCTTATTTGCTTGAAAAATAAAGTTAATAAAATTAGATTTGAAATGACAAGCTGGTCTTGTTTATTCATAATCTAGTTACCATCAGTTGATTCAATCGCCTTAGTGGCCTAATTAATAAATGATAAATGTTTAAACCATGGTGAAAATAGATAAACTGCAGTTGTATATAATGTGTAAATAATATGTGAATAGTTTTATTAATCAGACCACTTGATTCAGTTGCTCAGAAATTGTCTCATTGGTAGTATGGGCCTTTATATGTGTTTCATGATTAATGGTGAGTATTGAGATGATAGGTAGTGTTTTTCAATAGGAGCGCTGGATCAACTTGCATTGAAGTGGAGGCAATATTAAGTGGGAGGTTGCTTGCACATACATACACTCTACTTAGATGGCACATTACAGGCGTATAACAAGAGTTGGATAATTCCTTCCTCATGAGAGAGACTTGAGCAATTATATTTTATCGGGAAAGTGAGAGATTAAGGTTTAAGCACTGGGGATTCAACGATCAGTGAGGCATAAGGCCAGGTATGGCCTTCCATAGAACTTCATTCTTGATTCCAAAAGATATGAAGAAACTAAAAAGTGACACAAATAATTAAAAATGAAAATGTATTGGGCCATTAGCTGACCCTTTAATGAAAATGATAGAATGATGTTGTTATAGAACAACTGAACAAGCCCCAAATGTGATGCTTTACTGCCCTTGCACTTAATGTTGCTTAAATAATTTGCTCATAAAAAAAAGTCAGAAGAATCTACATACAGGTTTGCTGAGCTATAAATTCCGATATCATTTTGATGTAACGAATGGTGCACCAATGGTAGCTCAGCTCCTGCAGTGAATGACAAAGTGTTTTTGTTTTCTGAGTGCAGAACAAGTATATTTAATGGCAATCAACTCCATATGTAAGAGGCTCACTGTGTCACTCGGAGTCGCTTGCAGCCCGAATACATGCTCAGCCAGCCAGACATGCACTCCGATCGCCAAAGAGGCCCAGCCCCTGGAAGGTGACCCCATATAAGACCACTTGGTCTCACTCCTCCCCTCCTGACGCCCAGGGCCATTAAATAGAGGGGTGACCGACCCTCTCCCCTTACAGTGTCTCCGTGTGTTTAGCTCACATCCTAGCGGGGGAGCAATACTAGGATGCTGTCCCCTCTATGTCGCCCTGATTGTGACGTGGCCAGCTGCAGAAACAAAGGGTCATTCAGAGGAGGGTGGATAGTAATCGGCAGGGGCAACTGGCAACAATGTGTGTGTGTGGGAGGCAAAGCAGGTGCTGGGTAATGTGACGTTCTGCATAAGACACGTACTAGACGAAACACGTGTTGAAAAGTAGCTGCAGTTTCTTTCTTTCTGCCCTGTAGTGGTGCAGGGTTCCAGCAACAGTTGAGTCCCATGTGCATGAAAGTACATGCTCCTTGAGAAAGCCTATGACGCTCTGTGTATTGTGGTAGCCCGAGATGCAGTAAAGACAGGTTCCTTCATATAGCAAAGGACCCAGTTTGCAAGTGAGGAAAGCCTTCTTGAGACAGCCTGAGACCCATTGTGCATGTATGGACAGGCTCCTTGATACAACCTGAGACCCATTTTGCATGTATGGACAGGCTCTTTGAGACAGCATGAGACCCAGTGTGCATGTAAGGACAGGCTTCTTGAGACAGCCTGAGACCCATTGTGCATGTATGGACAGGCTCCTTGATACAACCTGAGACCCATTTTGCATGTATGGACAGGCTCTTTGAGACAGCATGAGACCCAGTGTGCATGTAAGGACAGGCTTCTTGAGACAGCATGAGACCCAGTGTGCATGTAAGGACAGGCTTCTTGAGACAGCATGAGACCCATTGTGCATGAATGAACAGGCTCCTTGAGACAGCATGAGACCCAGGGTACATGAATGGACAGGCTCCTTAAGACAGCATGAGACCCAGGGTGTATGTAAGGACAGACTCCTTGCTATTGCCCGAGTGAAGAGTATGTATGTTAGGACAGGCTCCTCGAGGTAGCCTGAGGCCCAGTGAGTATATAAGGACAGTTTCAGCTTGTAAACATTGCTGTGTTTAAGTTTTAAGTATCCAAAATGCCCCAGTAAAAATCAGGGAGTGTAATACAGAGATTTCATAACATCAGATGTTCAGAGGCTGGCTTTGCCACACACTGTTCAATCAGCCTTCATCCAGCTTCTGCTTCGAAAGAGTCTTTGAGCTGAAGTTAAATCATAGGGATGTTCATGACTGGACACAGTCAGACTGGCCAGACATGGTCACTGAGAAGAGATGGCACTTCCAGTAGGGGTATGGGCCTCTGATGCTAGATTTAATGCTGCATACCTTGCACAGCTGCTATGTTATGACCCACCATAGATAATGTGTGTGAAGAAGTAGGATTCCCAAATGTGGTGTAGTCTAAAAGTATTTATTGAAGTCCTCCAGTGTACAGAAATGTCCAGTTCACCACAGCTGCCTGCAGGTAACTGACCTGCATCATTCATCACTATTCAACATTCTTCAATCAAGGTTCTACATTTTGTCCCCACATTAGAAAGGCAATAGCCCAAATATTCTTAGAACCTTTTGGCACAACAGCCACTCTGCTCGAATTCCAAATTGGATTATCACTTAATTTGACAACATTGCGAAACAATGTAATCACTTTGAGAGGTATGAATAATGTAGAAGGACCCACCTTCGGTGCTACCTCACATTCACCATATCCCCCAACTTCGCTTTCATTGGCAAAGTTGCTTACCTTCCCTACTAAACAAGTCACTAAGAAACTCTATAACATTTTGTGGGTCGTTTCTTCGCATGATGCAAATCTCTGGCCACCATGAATAAATATCTATCAAGACTAATACATAAAACTGTCCAGTTTTGCTAGTCACAGGTCCTAAAATATCTAGAGCCACTTCTTGCCAGACTCTCACTGGTTTCTCCCTCATGACCATTGGCTGAACCCTGGTCTTACAAACCTTGTCACTAGAGAAACACTCCAAACAATCCTGCACTGCTCTCACTACCAAAACATCAATACCAGGCCACCAGAAGTGAAACCTGATTCTCTCTTTCATTTTTGAAAACACTGTTGTCCTTGGTTATCGAATTCAATGATTTTATCTCTGACCTTCACAGAAGGTACCAATCTAGTGCCCCTGTTTAGAAGACCTCTCTTGATAGAAAGTTCATCACAAATGTTCTTGTATTTCTAGGCTTCCTTACACCCATCATTCTTGCGTTACCAACCACTCAAAATCTGCTTAATAAAACCTTGTAACACCACATCTTTCGCCAACAAATCTTTCCAAACGTCCTCACCAAGCACCCCCTCATTGATTTCACAAACACTAAAATCCTCCAAGTCCCAATGGATCCTCCATCGAATTGCACTCACCCTCTGTCTGAGTTGAGACAAGACGCAAGAAGCAGTCAACCACTTTGTACTCAGTTCCAGGAATACACTCGACGTTGAAGTCATAATCCTGTAACGCAAACACCCACTTACAGATGCGCAATGAAATTGCATGCAAACTCTTTTAAGAGAACTCACCCTTGAGGGATTTATGATCAGAACGGACCACAAAGGAGCCACACAATAGAAATGTTTTACGTTTTCTGACACAGGGATTATTCTCAATCACAGAGTAGTGGTTTTGAGGCCCAACTAACGCCCTGGACACAAATATTATAGTTTTTTCTCTTTATTCATTAACTTATTTCAAGACCGCACCCAACCCCTTGGCACTTGCATCTGTGACAAGGATAGATTACTCTCAGTGTCGAAACATTGTAAAGCGGGAGCATCGCACAGTGCCCTTTTAATGTCTTGAAACTCAGAATTTCAACGAGTGCACCAAGAAAACTTGACTCCTTTCTTTAAAAGTGCCCTCATGGTGTGGATACGGCTAGCAAACCTGAGCACAAACTAATACTCGCCCATACCCAAGAAAGTGACCAAGTCATCCCTGCAATTCGGAGTAGAAAAATAATCAATAGTCCTCACAAATTGATCCTTGGCCCCATCGAGCAGAGCTAGCATCTCCATAATGTTGGGGAGCAGGTATCTATCTGCCACCACATTTTTATTAAGGCCTATTAGGTCCACACAGAGCCTTATTTCTCCCAAGGCCTTGCTTGGGAGGAAAATTGGGCAAACCACTCAGTTACCTCTGCATCAACAATGATGCCCTCACTGTTTAACTTGTTAATCTACGAGAGCATGGAGTAACGCGAAGTCAGAGGCACCCCCCCCCCTGTATCTTGCAGAACACAGGTCTAGCCCCATCCTTGAGCATAATCCTGTGAGTGAAGTCACTAAGGCACCCCAAATTGTCACTAAAGATACCTTCACATTCTGCTTCATTTTCCCACTGGAAGACAGCTCTTTCAATATAAGGGTTTTACTTCTCTAGATCACCTAGATGGAACTAACTTATAATACTACAACCTAAACCTACTACACCTTACAAGCAGTTAGACGGCCTTTGTACTCTAGATCACCCCAAAAATACCCAGTTTTATTGACTGACCACCATACGCCAAAGGTCTGATGTTGGACTCCAATAACAAAACTTTCCCCATTTGTTTTTCAAAATATAATTTTTTCAGGACCAGTAAGATTTTGGCACCAGAGTCAATCAACATCTGAAGTGGTTGACCATTGACTAATACCATATCAACTGGGCCTTTGTTTTTATGAAGGTCAATTAGAACCACCATCTCACCACTGTGCAAATCATCATACCCACAATCACTACCCTCGCCAAACCCCACTTCCTTTACACTTTTGGTCTTCTGGAGTGTTCCACAGTATTTGGTCAAGTAACCTGTTTTACCACAATTGCGACCCTTGAAAGCTGGACAATACTTATGGTTAGCAAGGTGTCCACTGTTTCCACAATTAAAACACTTCACCTTGGCCACTTTCTTATTATCATGAGTCAAGGTATTGCCTGATTTCTTAGCAGATGTCCCCACTATACTTTGTACCTTCTCGGAGCGATCTGAGCCATTGTCCCTTTTTAGCATTTCAACGCAGGCGAGAGAGTGTTCAATGTGCTTGGCAACCAGCAGTCCTCATCTAATTTGGGGTTATCTTTCTGCCACAGTTCATCTTTAATTCTCTCATTGTTGTAGCCCAGCATAAACTGATCGCACATACGTTCTTCCAACAAGCCCTCAAACTTGCAAGTAGCACCCAACTCACACAAGTCTGTGACATAAGACTCAATGGATTCATACGCCTAGGGAAATGTTAATATTCCAAAATAGTACTTACTTTCGGTAGGTAGTGCTTATCTTGTTTCTTAAAGCATATCTTAAACTCATTAAGATTATTAAAATCACTATCACATAGGTCAGGTAAATGCTCTAAGACCTCCTGGTCATCCGGTCTTAAGCAAAGCAGCAACAAAGATGTCCTCCTTAGCACTTAAGGAAACACTGCACACCCGTGCATAATGCATGAAGACTTTTTTCCACTTAGACCACCTAATGGGTGGAGCAAAAAAAGAAGGGTGGTGGCACAACGTTTTACATCCTACAAGATCTACAGCAAGGAGATACAATAACTTGAACTCAAGAACGCCAGTGTGCGAGTTCCACACCCGAGTTTACAGACACGCAGTCACCCCGGTGTGTGAGTTCCACACCCAAATTCCACCTGAAACTAAAGTACCCTTTCCCACACCTTAGGAGAGACAATGCTTTGCTCCCACAGATAAGCAATTGGAAAGAGGAAGACTGCCCACATAAAGTCAAACTACCATAAGAACAATAAAAGCACAATAAAGTCTCAAGGTGTGCACATCACCGTCACTTTAAACAGGCAGACACACAGCGAAGGATAGCGCTACACAACTTTTCATAAAACAGCAATATTTTAAGCAAATCATGAAGTCTTAATGGTGTGCATATCACCATCAAATTAAGCAGACAGACTATGTAATTCCCATAAAACTCAAAGTCCTACACAAAATAAAGTCACAAGGGTATGGGCATCATCGTCACTTTAAGAAGACAGACTCGCAGGGAAGGAGCATGCTCTCGAAAGGTGTTTATGCCGAGGATATGCGGCAACAGGTGTGCATATCACCGATGCATCAACCTTAAATTCCAGAGGAATCATGTCTAGTGGCTGTAAACACAGCGAGAACAAGACCTGTTGTCCAGGCAAGAAAGAACATGCGTGTTGGCTGACTAGTATGCACAGTGGGGCAAGAAGGCTCTTCTCTATTGTTGCAGCGTTGTCTTTACAACCCACACACTCAGTGTGATGACTTGTATGCGACGACTGACGTGAACAGGCCATAGAGCCGGAAGACTCCTCTTTCTTTTGCCGCATTGTTATTTTGCGGCATTGTCTTCACAGAGGTTGCACGTAGTAAAAATATTCTCCCAATGATGCCCTAACAACGTGACGTGTCCCAGAACTGCTCGTGTAGAAGGCCAAAATGACAGCGTGAGACCCAAACTTGAACCACCACAGCAGCTGGAGACGCTCGAGCAGGGGTGCGAGTGCAGATGAGAAACAGCTGCATTAAATAAAAATAAATATGTACTACCTCCTCCAAATAAGGATGTAAATAGCCCCAAGTAAGTAAAAGGCACAGTACCTTTGAGATGAAGGGGCTACCAACCAAGTAAAATAAAAGCATTGAGACTTTTTCCTGACTGACACGAAGGTACACTGGAAAATGGCAAATAGAACAGTCATCCACGTTGGCTTACCCCAATGGGTTGAAAAGGATCCTTTCCAAGATCGCCGCCAATGTGAAGAAGGAGTTTCAAACATGGCATATTGTAAAAGGATATTGAAGTACTCCAGTGTATCGAAACGTTCCTTCCACCACAGCCGCCTGCAGGTAAAGGTAAAGGACCTACATGATTCCACCAAATCTCAACATTCTCCAATCCAGGTTCTACATTCTGTCCCCACATTACGAAGGCAATACAATGCCAAGAAGTTACAAAGACAAGATACCACAATATATATTTTTTAATCACTTTTTATGGTTTTAACATTAATCATATGAAGGCTGTCACAAAGATCCACATCATAATATTCCCCATGCAATGCCACAAGTTCAATTTCCCCTACTATAATTAAGGATAGGGATAAAATATACCATTACCTCGTCTTCTGTCTTCGTGTTCCAGTCCTAACACTATGAGCAGTCTTCCTGCAGTGGAAATTGTAAATCCCACCTAATTGAATGTCTAGTAGTGCTTCTCATGTCACAACATCCTTCTTTGGTCTTCTTTAGATTCATGGGCTTAGGCATTCTTGTGTAGAATTGTATGTTAATACATAGAATGTCCCTGGTTACCTTGGAGTTTGGAACCCGCTTGCAGTGGGGCAGTTGGAGGCTGAGCAGTGCTTGGTGGAGCCTGCGTTGTGTGGGCTCTACTACCACGTAGCCTATGAATAAACTTCGTTCACAAGAACCTTCTGCCTATGGCCTGATTTGGCGATGATCCTGGCAACATGGTGGAACCTCTGGGTGCTACATTGGCAAGGTTCTGCGCCCTGCCATCTGTTGATCTGCTCATCACTTAAACTGTAAGGTACTATGCTTCTTCTTCTTTATCCGCATCCAGCCCACACAAGGATCAACTTGCGCTCAGACAATTATATTTCATTGGGGTGGAAATTGGGGCAGTTTTCTCCTGACTCCGTAGTCTTGTGCTCACGCTTTAATTAGCTGCCCCATGCCCTTGAGCTAACAGTGTTTATCTTCAACTCTTCTCTGCTTCCTATCAGCAGGTTTGTGACATCCTGTTAACAACTGGTTACTGTACTCCAGCCTGCTGTTACATCACCGCATCCACCCCACGGCAAGTTGCTGCGTGTCCTTACCTACTACGAGCCCAACGTCTCTTCACCATGGCCATTTCTTCTCCTGACTCATGTGACATCAGCCGCCGTTTTCAATGGAAGCTGGTATGTGTCTGCAGTTCTTCGGCCCATACGCAGCGTCTCCACACATGGCAGCCATTTCTACAACTACCGGCATGGTGCGCTTTTCACTATTTCTATCGACAATATGCACGTCAATGCATATCATTCAGCAAGTACCTTCAGCCTACTTTCATATCAAGCATTGTCTTCGACAATACACATTTCTATGGCCATTGTGTGTGTCACCAATCCTCACGACGACACACACGTCTTCAGTCAAAACAAACCTTCCTAGTCATCAACAGTGTATCACACAGTAATACACTCACCTTAATTTTCCTAGTCAGTGACACACACTCACCATTGCTCCTCAGGTATTTTTTATTGCTGTTGTGTCATTTGGTGATACACACACCTAATCTTTTATGTCAATTCTGTGTTCCTGCACTGCTCCAGAAAAGTTTTGGTTCACTACTTTTTTGACATTATTTCTGCATTTCTTTAACAAAACCCTGTATTTGATTTTCATTTCACATTAACTCTATCAATTTATTTCTCATGTGTACATTACAATTGTTTAATCCTCCTCCTGCATTTTTCAGACACCCCAGGTTCAAGTTCAAATGACTTTATTCGATTGTTAACATTACAATCATAAAAGCACAATTCATCAGCATACAGTTAAAAAAGTCAAGTGATCCATTTCATGTGTCAGACAGGAGGTTACATAAACTATGTAAAACAAGAGTAACAGGCAGAATAAACACTTTTAAGAATATAAATAATTACAGCAAAATTAAAAAGTTAAAAATATACGTAACAACGACAGCATAATTATCCCTCCATACTTTTCCTGAATATGATTGCTAATTTCAGAAAACTACATACAAATAAAGTGCAGTCACAGTTCAGGAGTTGAAGGTAATAAAGTGCTGGTTTAATCTGTGCAAATTTCAGTTCTTTGAGGCGTGGTTTTAGGTATAGCCTCCGGGGTACTGTATAATAAGGACAAATAAATAAAAAGTGTGCCAGGTCTTGCGGAGACTCTCCGTCGCAGCCGCAGGCTGGCAACACTTGACCTCGATGGGCCCCACTTGGTACCGCCAGTAAGAGATGGAACAAATCAAAACGGAACCTTGCTAATAGATAACGTTCTCAGCCAGTCATGGGCCATGATAGGTATGGTTCCATTTGTAGACAGGTTTTGAGTAATGCATGTTTCCTAACACTGTCTTTCTGTAGCTCGGCCTCCTCCCGGGCTAAATACCTGGTTGTAATGAAAGTATTTTTCACTAAGGTAACATCCAATTTAGTGATAGAATCTGGGGTTAAAAACAGTTCAGGCGTCCTATTTCGTTGAAGGAATCATTAATGTACTTCAGCCACGGAACCTTAAACCTACCATCCCATGTTAAGGCTTCTTTTAGTATTTCATGGGTAAGAGGTATGTCATTATTTAGCCAGCAATTCAACCAACACAATAGGGGATTAGCTGCTATTCTGTCGCTTGAATAGGGCACACCTAGCTCCTCATGTACAGAGAAGTTTCCAGTTCCCCTTGGCAGCCTCAGTATCTGCTTCAGGAAATTATTTTCTGCAACCTCCAGGTCCCGCGTCTGGCTATAGCCCCAGAGCTCGCTTCCGTAGCAGGCGACGGCGATGCTCTTTGCCTGGTATAATTTAAGTAAGGCAGCCACCGGACTATTGCCCATTTTTCTTGCGAAATCAAGTATGGCCGCATTGACGCGGGTTACCTCGCCCTTCTTCCTCCGGACAGCGGGGCCCCAAGACAGTTGATGATCAAAAAGGACCCCGAGATATGAGAAGGTTTTGGTGGTTGGAATTTTTTCCCCATTTATATTAAAAAGGTTGGATTTTCGTGACCCCTGGCCTGTCTTCATAACATAAGACTTAGAATTGTTAATACTTAAGCCTCGAGACTCCATGAAATCAAAAAAAGAGTTTAAAAGTGTCTGGAGGCCGATTGCTGTCCTTGAAATAAGGACAGCATCGTCCGCGTAGAGCAGAACTGGGACGCCTTTCCGACCTACGTAGGAGTAATCAGCTCCAGTTTTTAACAGAAATTCCTCTAACTCGTTAATATACAAGTTAAAGAGGAATGGGGCTAAAATACACCCCTGTCGAACACCCCGGTTGATTTTGATATCCCTGTCACTTTCAGATCTTGGGTGTATCGAAGGTTAGCTCTTGTATCGGAGTGCAGGTCAGCCAGTAAATTAATTAGGTTCTGCTCTACACCCATCTTTAGCATGATGTCCCATAATTTGCCCCTGTCCGCACAGTCAAATGCGGACGATAAGTCCATAAAAGCCATGTGGACTGTTCCCTGCCGGGCCATCGTATATTTACCTATAATCAAATACAGGTTCAGGCACTGGGTAACTGTTGAATGTCCAGGTCTGAAGCCATATTGTATTGGGGATATAGCGTTGTTCTCATTTTCCCATGCAGTTAATCTATTCAGGATTACGCCCCCTACCACTTTAGCTACAGAGTTAATTAGAGATATTGGCCTGTAGCATAACGGGCTACTACGATCACCTTTTTTAAACACGGGCACTATAGTCGACATCCCCCACGACTTTGGGCATCCAGAGACCACGGCTGCATTTACTACAGCAGTCAGGACGGGGGCCCATAGTGAGATACAGGATTTAAAAAGGTCCTGAGGCAAGCCATCCGGTCCAGGGGCCTTATTACTGGTTAACACTTGAATGCCCTTCTCTACTTCATTGACTGAAAAGCACAAAAAATTCTCCATAGGAGTTGAAAAGCCATTTTCTGCCTGTTACTCATTGCTTTTAAAAATTGCACTAAAATGAATGACCCAATCCTCCTCTGGGATGTTAGTACCAAGTGCAGTATCACTGGGATTATTAAACAAAGGTTTATTAATAATTTCCCAGAATTTGCTACTGTTACCCAGGACTGATGGATCAAGCAGAGACTCCCAGGTACACGCCTTGATTTCTTTTTTTCATTTAGCAAGAGATTTCTTATAAATCAATCGCAAGATTTTAATTTGGCCTGAATCTCTAGGTTTGGTTTTTAACGCCTTTCTCAGATCTCTGCTTGCCTTAGAGCAAGATTGGTCAAACCATTTAGGGTTACTTCTAGTTTGTCCCTTCACTGGGACTGTTAACATAGATCCTACTGATGACACCACAACCTCAAAGACAGCTAGAGTTTGCTCTGGGGATGTGGCTGGTGACACACAACCCGCAAGTTCCTCGCCACATGACCTATTGATTTCAGTGTACAGGTTTTCACAATTTACCATTGACCATTTCAGTCGACGTTTACCATTTATACATTTTAAGGTTCCCCGGCCTTCACAATTCGTTCGCTGTTCAAATACTCCACCGCCCAGTCTAATAGTTATGGGATTATGGTCACTGTAGATGTTTGTTTGAATAGTGAATCTGGAGGCCTGATTGGCAAGATCAGCAGATAGTAATATATGATCTATAAAGGACCCGTGGCCTGAACCTTTAAATGTAGAAACATCAAAAACCTTGGACTCCGGCACCATGGACATGGCTACAGTTAGGTTATTTTCATTCAGCAAATCATTAAGATAAGTTCCACGCCTGGAGTGGTCAAAATGAAAACCGTTCACACTATTACACCCCAAAGATCCCATGGGGGTAACTCCTGGGTTACCACACGGGTGTACATTAAAATCTCCTGCGATCAGTAAAATACGTGACAGAGTGCCTGCTCCCTCTCTCAGCATCTCATTCAAAAGCAGTGTATTACATTCCCCTTGACTATTTATGGCGTTGTAAAAATTAATTAAAGTCAAGACATGTTTGCCTCTCTTCAATTCCAGCACTTGAATATTCTGGTTTACATGATCCCAATTACTTACTTGGCAGGTAAGTGCCAGATTAACAAAAATAGCCAGGCCCCCCTTTGCTCTTCCACTGATTGAGGGGGCTGCTGGCCTAAAGAAGCTTTGATAACCCTCGATAAAGACATTATTATCTTCCATCCATGTCTCTTGGAGGCATAAAACTGCGTGTTTCTTGACAAATGCCAACCAGACGGGATCACATATTTTATCAACCAAACCCGCTATATTCCAGGAGACTAAGCTCGCATTACAAACGTCAACAGGCTCTGTTCCAATGACTGGCTCTGTGGTTATAGGTTCTAATAGCGATCGGTTAGGTTGTTCTACGTGTATGTCTCCCTGAGTTTCTACTGTGGAAGGGTTTGGTTCTACATTGATTGGAGGAAAGCTAAAAGCCTCGGGCAAGTCATACAATGTACTGATGTTCTCATGTAGTACGGGGCTATCCTTTAAAAAATCTATGTCTAGCTCTACCTGACTATTGGTATCTGATTCAACAGATGAAGAGGGGACAATTACTGCTTGTATGGCCCTAATTTCCCCGTGTGCTGGATTATTTTGCATATGACCAATATGCGTTAGTGTGGTTGGGGCAAAATGTAGTCAATCGACCCCCTCCAAGCCACTCTGTTCATAAAAAGCTTCAAACCTATTTGAAATAGGTACATTATAGTGGATGTTAGGGTATATTGAATGAGGATGTTCACGATGGTGATACGTCCCGTGTGAGGCCTCCCATCTCTCGTGATAAATTGCTGGGTGGTTAGCCTGTCTGGTCTCCCGAGATATATCTCTCCTATACTGTCTTTGATCTCCTACAGTGTAGTGTCCATGGTTCCTTGGTGTTACTCCATCATGATAATGATTAAAATTATCATAAATTTTCTCCTGCTCTAGTGTGGGATATGGATACGCTTTACTTAGACTGTGATCACTTGAGGGATAAAAATAACTTAGATCCATAGTACGGATCAAACTGCTAATCGGGCCATCCTTCCAACTAGTAATGTGCCTTGCTACACGATTGTCCTTGAAATTGACAATAATGCAATCACCCTCTGTAGATTTAAATCTGTGCCCCACCCAGTCGACCCTCCTGACATTTGTTATTGTGCCACTTATGTGGGGAGGAATCGGTCTATGGGCGGTTAGCCAGGGACTCACTTTATTTTTCAGGTCCCCATGACTCTCTACCTTACCATCTTCTAGTTGCGGTACACCAATCATTACTATGGTGTATAAATGGGATTCAGGGGGGAGATTAATGTGAATGGGTTTTTTAGATTGTATCAGCTTTGGTGTTTGCACTAATCGTGTATTTATAGCTGTATTTTGTGTTGGTATTGGCCTTTCAGACTCAACCTGATCGTCAAGTGGGTCGGGGGGTAAACCTTCCGCAGCCCATTCACTCTCGTCATTTCCAGTTGTAGGACCATCTGGAATAGTAGGCAGAGTCGAGGCTGCTACCGTTTGGATGTTTACACATACTGGCAGGTTTGGAATGTTACGGTCTATAGTACCCAAAGAAGGAATAGGTGATGGATTGGAACTATCCCTATGAATGTTTTTCTTAACTCGTGTCTTTTTAGTGTTAGTTTGCTTATGAGTGCTGTCGATCGATAAGAGGCTGACCTTCAGTATGGGTGCACTAAGAATTTTTAACATGCTCGTAGTGTCCTCTTTTTGAGACTTTTCAAACTTCACTAAGGTTTGCTCTATGCTGATAATTCTTTCGCTAATAGGCTGCAAAAGGGATCTGACTATGTGTTCCAGTTCTGTCAGATATAATTTATCTGGTGTACTTGCCCTTTCAGTCTGGCTTGTCTGGTCTATCAAGGTTTTGATATACTCTGGCTGTGTTTCATTAGGCAATAATAATACGCCCTGATTAGAAGATGTTGCAATCAGGTTAGGCCTTTTATTAGTTGGTTTGGCCAGTCTAAAGTATGACCAAACATCCCTTGCTGAGGGCTTGTGGTTACCTAGTGGTCGGTATGTTTTCCTCACTATCGATTTAGTTTTTTTCCCCTGCCGCCGTTTCGTCTTTTTTGGGGAAAGTGGTTTATCTACAGCTGTTATATTTGCAAGGGGTGAACTTTCAACGAGGTCATCCCTTGGCCTTGGGGAGTTTAATGACATGACGGGTGAGATAAGCACAAGTTTTCCCCCGAATTAAAAATAAACAAAGGGCTTCCTTCTGTGCTATTTAGTAGTATAGGTGAGGCTAATGAGGCATTTTTCCTACTACTTTGGCCACTAGGTAACCCAGTGAAGGATTGCATTAAAATTGATTCCTCCAAATTAATAGAAGAATCCACAGTATTATTATTAACAGTAGTATGCAATGAAAGATTGGGAAAACACATATTTGGTGTCATTGAAAGACGCCTCTCCGTATTTTGTATAGCATCTGCTACTGCACCTATGGTCTTTTGTAGCATTAAGTCAATGGCTGTAAGAGACGGTAGAGGTGTAGATGGAACAGTTTTATTTCTAGTCGACGATCTTGTAGCCACAGGAGTCTTTCTGACTTTAGTCATCATATAGGGGGTATCCGAAAGGACAGATGATATACTGGACACTTATATAGAACTAAACGTAGCAGCTATAACAGGTCACACATGCGATAATTAAACCAAGTATAACACTGTCACCTTATACTATATTCCAGGGTAATGGCGATGTAAGGGGGATGGCCCGTCCCGTCTCCTTCTGTCCCCTGAGGGCCACATAGGGCCCGCCCTTTGCCCGGGCTTAGCCCCGGGCGCTCCCGCGACACGGGGGTGACACGCTCTTTATGCGCCGCCTGGCGCGATGTCAGCGTCGTCTCCCGCCGCAAAGCAGGGCGGGAAACATAGTCCTGTGCCCCCCTCCGCTCGGCGGCCGCTTCTGGATGACGGTTGCGGCGGCGGGAGGGGGACTGAGACCGGCAGGCACCAGGGTCCACAGGAAGCAGCGTTGGCGAGGTAGGCTCTCACAGATTTGAAGGTCCTGGATATTATTTAGGCAGAGTTTCCACAGGGTTTGCACAGCGTCACCCGCTCCACCGGGGTGACGCACTCTTTATGCGCCGCCTGGCGCGATGTCAGCGCCGTCTCCCGCCGCAAAGCAGGGTGGGAAACGTAGTCATGTGCCCCCCTCCGCTCGGCGGCCGCTTCTGGATGACGGTTGCGGCGGCGGGAGGGGGACTGAGACCAGCAGGCACCAGGGTCCACAGGGAGCAGCGTTGGCGAGGTAGGCTCTCACAGATTCGAAGGTCCTGGATATTATTTAGGCAGAGTTTCCACAGGGTTTGCACAGCGTCACCCGCTCCACCGGGGTGACGCGCTCTTTATGCGCCGCCTGGCGCGATGTCAGAGTCGTCTCCCGCCGCAAAGCAGGGCGGGAAACGTAGTCCTGTGCCCCCCTCCGCTCGTCGGCCGCTTCTGGATGACGGTTGCGACGGCGGGAGGGGGACTGAGACCAGCAGGCACCAGGGTCCACAGGGAGCAGCGTTGGCGAGGTAGGCTCTCACAGATTCGAAGGTCCTGGATCTTATTTAGGCAGAGTTTCCACAGGGTTTGCACAGCGTCACCCGCTCCACCGGGGTGACGCGCTCTTTATGCGCCGCCTGGCGCGATGTCAGCGCCGTCTCCCGCCGCAAAGCAGGGCGGGAAACGTAGTCATGTGCCCCCCTCCGCTCGGCGGCCGCTTCTGGATGACGGTTGCGGCGGCGGGAGGGGGACTGAGACCAGCAGGCACCAGGGTCCACAGGGAGCAGCGTTGGCGAGGTAGGCTCTCACAGATTCGAAGGTCCTGGATATTATTTAGGCAGAGTTTCCACAGGGTTTGCACAGCGTCACCCGCTCCACCGGGGTGACGCGCTCTTTATGTGCCGCCTGGCGCGATGTCAGAGTCGTCTCCCGCCGCAAAGCAGGGCGGGAAACGTAGTCCTGTGCCCCCCTCCGCTCGTCGGCCGCTTCTGGATGACGGTTGCGACGGCGGGAGGGGGACTGAGACCAGCAGGCACCAGGGTCCACAGGGAGCAGCGTTGGCGAGGTAGGCTCTCACAGATTCGAAGGTCCTGGATATTATTTAGGCAGAGTTTCCACAGGGTTTGCACAGCGTCACCCGCTCCACCGGGGTGACGCGCTCTTTATGCGCCGCCTGGCGCGATGTCAGCGTCGTCTCCCGCAACAAAGCAGGGCGGGAAACGTAGTCCTGTGCCCCCCTCCGCTCGTTGGCCGCTTCTGGATGACGGTTGCGGCGGCGGAAGGGGGACTGAGACCAGCAGGCACCAGGGTCCACAGGGAGCAGCGTTGGCGAGGTAGGCTCTCACAGATTCGAAGGTCCTGGATATTATTTAGGCAGAGTTTCCACAGGGTTTGCACAGCGTCTGTTACAAATGATATTAACAGCTGCTAACATGGCTCTCCTGGGTGGCAGTGGTGACTATAATTCTGACCGAATACAAGCAGATTTATAAGATATTGACCTAATGATGGCATCTACAGCTACAGCAAGTAAATAGGGCAGGAGTGCTCGTTCCAACCTGAAAGGCTGAATGAGTGCATGGATTGGTGTATGGTAAGGGATGAATTATATATTTAGTGTACACTGGAGGGCTGGTTAACTGTGGAGCAGCATGTTATCAGGAAACCTTAGTATGGACTAAATATTAAACATAGCTATGTCCGAGGTGTTCAAAGATGAGAACTAAGACCAATTCATTTTGAGAGGCGCACTGCTTTAATATATATTTTCTAGTTTAACAAAAAAGGGTTCAAGTTGAAACAAGCACAATAAAGGTTTTTGGAAAGTAAGGGGTTTGAAACGAATGCCAACCTTGCGGCGTTCTATGAAGCGGGACAAAATAAACCGCACCGGATTCGGGCACGCGCTTTGAGACAAATACAACAGTAAAATCAAGAAAAAAACTGCCGACAAGTAAGTCTCCGTATAGCGACTGGTTCAGGTAACCGACTGGCAAGAAGTTCATGAGTCAATTATTTAAGAGAGGCGGGGATTCTCACAGGCTGCGCAGTTGTATGGTAACCGGGGCTGTCAATCTGCAGCCTCTCTGCCAATTGCCCCGGGGACAAGGAAGTAGCCTGCGTAACCGTGAAAGCAGATACCCCAGCGGTGAATAGGTTATGGTAAAATGCCTCATAAACCTTTCTTTACGGGTTCTATGCCAACAGCATCCGAAGCAGTGTCACGTGACTCGCCCTTTTCTGCTCCTCGTCACGCTGTGCGATGGTATTGCCGAATCTGTGAGAAATAAAACGCTCAGTCATGCCAGGCGGCATTGTGGGTGGATTTGTGGATGGAAACAGATAAAGGACTTGACATTTCGTCTTTCATCCGACACCCCAGGTGAACCACCAGTTAGGTGGGAAATATGGCATAATGCATTTGAAACTTATTTAGGGGCAATTGATGCACCATGATTTAGTGCAGACATGAAAAATGCTTACTTTTACATTCCCTTTTTTTTTAAGGGAGGTCTATTTTTAAACACCTACAAAGCTTATCTCCTGAGGTGAATGATGGCATTGATGAGTACTGTAATACTGTTCTGAAACTCAAGAACAGATATGACAAACAACCCAACCTAATGGTACTCAGGCACAAGTTTTTCAAATGAAAGCAAAGTGAAGGAGAAGATTTAGACTCGTAAATTTCCGTTCTACGTAGGTTGGCAGCTGACTGCAAGTTCGAGAATTTCACCGACCAACTAATAAGAAAGTCATTGCAAGTACAAACACATTAGACAGAAACTCTTGAGTGTGGGTAATCCTTCTTTAGATTAAACTATTAAGAAAGCTAAAATCATAGAGTTTTTCATGTATTCTTTGAAGGAATTGGATGACAAGACTGTGGAATGTGTGTGTGCTGTCAGTGGTGCAAACTCACATGCTAAGTTAGTGCGCCAAGATGTTTATGTTCCTCCCAAGTTTGTGAAACCTGGTGTTCATAACTCCAACCCTTCCAACATGTAGTTGAGGTGTGGGCATTCTCCTCACTTCAAAAATGCTTAGTGCCCTGCGATCAACGTTACTTGCAACTATTGTAAGAAAACTGGCCATTTTGTCAAAGTATACCTGAAAAGGAGGGGTTACAAAAAGCTTGTAGCCTGTGCTGTAGAATCTGATACAGAAGTGATTTCTGCTATATGGGATGAGAGTGATTCTGATGTGGGAGGAGAGGTTGAAGTGCGTGCTCCTATTCAAACATTTGTCAGAGGGGATCTGTCGTCCAGTAGAGATCCCATTGTAGACATTGATGTAGGAGGGAAAGTTCCCTAACTACTTGTTGACTCAGGTGCTCGCATTACAATGATGGCCCAAAACCTTTTTGATGAAGTTTGGAAGGGTGCCTTGGAGTTATCACCTCCTGATCACTCTCCTGTCTCCTATGAGGGGCGTAAGATAGAGCTACTTGGCTTTTTCGAAGCAGAGATGACTTTTAAGGAAAGGAAAATCAAAAGTAAAAGTTATGTTGCTGTTAAGGGGTGAATATCCTTGGTTGGTTCCATCAGGGATTGTTTGGAATGATTTTGAGGCCAGGGAAATTTGAACAAGTATTGGTTGTGGCTGGAGATAATGATGATGCTGGGGATTGTGGAAAAACAAATTCCCATCGGTATTTGGTAATGCCTTAGGGAATATTAAATGTTTCAAACACAAAATCATTGTCAAAGAAGGTGCTTCCCGTGTCAAGCACAAACTTAGAGGTGTACCTTACAGTGTTAGAAGTGATCTAGTCAAGGAATTGAAGGACTTGTGTGCCAAAGGCATTATTGAACCAACAGAGCCTTCGGTGTGGCTGTCCCCTCTAGTAGTCGCTCTGAAGAGTGGCGGTCAACTCAGGGTCTGTGTTGACTTAAGGCCACTTAACAGAGACATTTGTGTAGATTCCCATCCCCTTCCCAAGATAAGTGACTTGTTGGCTTCTACCAAAGGAGCAAGATACTTTTCCAAACTAGACTTAGCTAGTGCCTCCATCCTGACTCTGGCCATCCTACAGCTTTTATTTCTCAGTTAGGCACTATTCAGTATTGCTGAATGCCTTTTGGATTAGCATTGGCAGCCTTGGTATTCCAGAGGCTTATGAGCAATATCCTCAAGGAGTTAGATGAAGTTCTGGTTTTTCAGGACGACTTTATCATCTTTAGGAAAAATGCCACATCTCATGATTATATTTTTGACAAGTTTCTGATGTTATTCCGTGAACATGGAGTGGTCTTTAAAGCAGAGAAGTGTGAGTTTTTCTGTGAGAATATGGAATATTTGGGACATGTAGTCTCCCAGGAAGGTGTTAGTCTGAGACCTGGTTTGCTTGAAGCTATTTCTAAGGCTGAAACTCCCACTAACAAAATTAAGTTTAAATCTCTACAGGCCTTTGCGAGTATTATTCCAGGTTTATTCCTGATTTTGCCACCATAGTTCGTCCTCTTCTGGAGTATTTCCAGGCAAAAGTCATCTAATGCCATGGTTGAGTACAGAGGGACCAACGACTTGTAATTTATGTAAACTTGGTAAAGAGAACATTATGCACCTCCTTTGTGTTTGTCCAGAACTGAAAGTAGAAAGAATATCCTTTCTTAAGAGACATTTTAATGTAGGTGGAATAAGGAAATGCAGACACGCTCTGATAAGATGCCTCCATACACTGATGATATAATTTTAACTTCAGCTTTTGTAAAGTTTTTAATGCGATTGAGATTTAAGTTAGAACCCCAAAAACTAAAAGATTAGAGTGAAGGATGTACATAATATGTAAATAGTATAATGAACTTGATGCTCAAATGTTTCTATAACTGATTTTATAATTGGATTTTATCATTAAGAATTACTGCATATATATATATATATATATATATATATATATATATATATATATATATATATATATATATATATATATATATATATATATAAACAGGCAGCAGCCGCAATGTTCATTTCTTCCTCAGCATAATTCTCGCCATTACACCATACGCGTTTCGGGCGTGGTCGCCCTTGTTCACTGGTCTGGCTTCTCGGTGGACTGACAGCTTTGCAGTTTTTAATTCGTGATTGCGGTGTTTCCTCTGTAAATCCCGCCCACATTGGTGCTATGCATTATTGTTCATGTAGTCCTTTATAAATCTTTAGTAGTGCTTGCTGTCATTTTCCTTCCGTTATTTTTACCTTCGGGTTGCTGATTTGTATACAAACAACGTGCTGCTTTTCTTGCGCCTCGTCTCACCAGCCACAGCGCTCCTTCTGCGTGCTCCACTTTCAATGAGCGCAAGGACCCGATCACAAGCAGGGGGGTATGTCTTCGTGACCCTGAGCTGGCCACTTAATATGAAAAAAGGTTGCTCCCGCAAGTGAAGACACCCACGCGCCGTTTTCTCTATAAGCCTTTAATGGTGAAACAGGCAGCAGCCGCAATGTTCATTTCTTCCTCAGCATAATTCTCGCCATTACACCATACGCGTTTCAGGCGTGGTCGCCCTTGTTCACTGGTCTGGCTTCTCGGTGGACTGACAGCTTTGCAGTTTTTAATTCGTGATTGCGGTGTTTCCTCTGTAAATCCCGCCCACATTGGTGCTATGCATTATTGTTCATGTAGTCCTTTATAAATCTTTAGTAGTGCTTGCTGTCATTTTCCTTCCGTTATTATTACCTTCGGGTTGCTGATTTGTATACAAACAACGTGCTGCTTTTCTTGCGCCTCGTCTTACCAGCCACAGCGCTCCTTCTGCGTGCTCCACTTTCAATGAGCGCAAGGACCCGCTCACAAGCAGGGGGGTATGTCTTCGTGACCCTGAGCTGGCCACTTAATATGAAAAAAGGTTGCTCCCGCAAGTGAAGACACCCACGCGCCGTTTTCTCTATAAGCCTTTAATGGTGAAACAGGCAGCAGCCGCAATGTTCATTTCTTCCTCAGCATAATTCTCGCCATTACACCATACGCGCTTCGGGCGTGGTCGCCCTTGTTCACTGGTCTGGCTTCTCGGTGGACTGACAGCTTTGCAGTTTTTAATTCGTGATTGCGGTGTTTCCTCTGTAAATCCCGCCCACATTGGTGCTATGCATTATTGTTCATGTAGTCCTTTATAAATCTTTAGTAGTGCTTGCTGTCATTTTCCTTCCGTTATTTTTACCTTCGGGTTGCTGATTTGTATACAAACAACGTGCTGCTTTTCTTGCGCCTCGTCTCACCAGCCACAGCGCTCCTTTTGCGTGCTCCACTTTCAATGAGCGCAAGGACCCGCTCACAAGCAGGGAGGTATGTCTTCGTGACCCTGAGCTGGCCACTTAATATGAAAAAAGGTTGCTCCCGCAAGTGAAGACACCCACGCGCCGTTTTCTCTATAAGCCTTTAATGGTGAAACAGGCAGCAGCCGCAATGTTAACTTCTTCCTCAGCATAATTCTCGCCATTACACCATACGCGTTTCGGGCGTGGTCGCCCTTGTTCACTGGTCTGGCTTCTCGGTGGACTGACAGCTTTGCAGTTTTTAATTCGTGATTGCGGTGTTTCCTCTGTAAATCCCGCCCACATTGGTGCTATGCATTATTGTTCATGTAGTCCTTTATAAATCTTTAGTAGTGCTTGCTGTCATTTTCCTTCCTTTATTTTTACCTTCGGGTTGCTGATTTGTATACAAACAACGTGCTACATGAACAATAATGCATAGCACCAATGTGGGCGGGATTTACAGAGGAAACACCGCAATCACGAATTAAAAACTGCAAAGCTGTCAGTCCACCGAGAAGCCAGACCAGTGAACAAGGCGACCACGCCCGAAACGCGTATGGTGTAATGGCGAGAATTATGCTGAGGAAGAAATGAACATTGCGGCTGCTGCCTGTTTCACCATTAAAGGCTTATAGAGAAAACGGCGCGTGGGTGTCTTCACTTGCGGGAGCAACCTTTTTTCATATTAAGTGGCCAGCTCAGGGTCACGAAGACATACCCCCCTGCTTGTGAGCGGGTCCTTGCGCTCATTGAAAGTGGAGCACGCAGAAGGAGCGCTGTGGCTGGTGAGACGAGGCGCAAGAAAAGCAGCACGTTGTTTGTATACAAATCAGCAACCCGAAGGTAAAAATAACGGAAGGAAAATGACAGCAAGCACTACTAAAGATTTATAAAGGACTACATGAACAATAATGCATAGCACCAATGTGGGCGGGATTTACAGAGGAAACACCGCAATCACGAAATAAAAAACTGCAAAGCTGTCAGTCCACCGAGAAGCCAGACCAGTGAACAAGGGCGACCACGCCCGAAACGCGTATGGTGTAATGGCGAGAATTATGCTGAGGAAGAAATGAACATTGCGGCTGCTGCCTGTTTCACCATTAAAGGCTTATAGAGAAAACGGCTCGTGGGTGTCTTCATTTGCGGGAGCAACCTTTTTTCATATTAAGTGGCCAGCTCAGGGTCACGAAGACATACCCCCCTGCTTGTGAGCGGGTCCTTGCACTCATTGAAAGTGGAGCACGCAGAAGGAGCGCTGTGGCTGGTGAGACGAGGCGCAAGAAAAGCAGCACATTGTTTGTATACATATCAGCAACCCGAAGGTAAAAATAACGGAAGGAAAATGACAGCAAGCACTACTAAAGATTTATAAAGGACTACATGAACAATAATGTATAGCACCAATGTGGGCGGGATTTACAGAGGAAACACCGCAATCACGAATTAAAAACTGCAAAGCTGTCAGTCCACCGAGAAGCCAGACCAGTGAACAAGGGCGACCACGCCCGAAACGCGTATGGTGTAATGGCGAGAATTATGCTGAGGAAGAAATGAACATTGCGGCTGCTGCCTGTTTCACCATTAAAGGCTTATAGAAAAAACGGCGCGTGGGTGTCTTCACTTGCGGGAGCAACCTTTTTTCATATTAAGTGGCCAGCTCAGGGTCACGAAGACATACCCCCCTGCTTGTGAGCGGGTCCTTGCGCTCATTGAAAGTGGAGCACGCAGAAGGAGCGCTGGGGCTGGTGAGACGAGGCGCAAGAAAAGCAGCACATTGTTTGTATACAAATCAGCAACCCGAAGGTAAAAATAACGGAAGGAAAATGACAGCAAGCACTACTAAAGATTTATAAAGGACTACATGAACAATAATGCATAGCACCAATGTGGGCGGGATTTACAGAGGAAACACCGCAATCACGAATTAAAAACTGCAAAGCTGTCAGTCCACCGAGAAGCCAGACCAGTGAACAAGGGCGACCACGCCCGAAACGCGTATGGTGTAATGGCGAGAATTATGCTGAGGAAGAAATGAACATTGCGGCTGCTGCCTGTTTCACCATTAAAGGCTTATCAAGAAAACGGCGCGTGGGTGTCTTCACTTGCGGGAGCAACCTTTTTTATATATATATATATATATATATATATATATATATATATATATATATATATATATATATATATATATATATATATATATATATATATATATATATATTGTAAGGTTTTAATTAGTCAAACAATAAACTTTCCTCCTCCTTCTCAACATTCTCCCATCCAGGTTCTACATTCTGTCCCCACATCACAAAGGCAATACAATGGCAAGACGTTACAAAGACAAGATACCACAATATACTTTTTACAATCACTTTTTATGGTTTTAATATTAAACAGATGCAGACCGCACAAGCATCCAAATCATAATTTTCCCCATGCAATGCCACACGTTCAATTTCCCCCACTATAATCAAGGATAGGGATAAAATATACAATTACCTCCTCGTACGTCTTTGTGTTCCAGTCCTAACACTATGAGCAGTCTTCCTGCCAAGGAAATTGATAATCACACCTAATTGAATGCTTTTGCACACTCTACTAAAAGAAGAGAATCATGCTTTATGTGATTGCAGATCTATGACTCAGTCAGTAAGTCATAAACTTTATTCAGCAATTCAGGCATAAAAGATCAGCATATAAATAACGATTCCAAATGATCATCGCAAACAGTTCTGAATAATAAAATCATTAATATAAGAAGGATTAAAAAACTAACATTACCTAGATAAAATACTCAATAAATTAGTGTTATACTATCCATCATAAGAATATAAAATACAAAAGGGATTGTCTTGACAAGTACTGGACTAACGCTGATTAGAAATATCTCTTACTAATAATTAGTTGACATTATAATAAAACTAATCACAGCACAGCAGACTTCAGCTCAACCTAACTGTTTTAAATTTAAAACGCCCTTTTTATGTGAGCTAAAATGCTGTCAGCCTAAAATGGGAATTAAAAAATGTATTCTCAAAGATTGATAAAGAGAGCAGAAGAGCGTAAAGTGCATAGTGCTTTGCCTTGAACGACTTTTGCAAAGGCAGGCCAGAAGATTGTCGCACCATGCACCTTGTTGCAGAAAAGCTAGAAAGAAATGTAAGGACCCCAGATGTGACCTGGTCAGGAAGTATATATATATATTTATTGGGTGTTATTTACAGTTCGAATTCCAGCTTGTGCCTAGGTGGTAAAGAGAGATAATTTCCCAAAGAGGACCCCTGAAGGGCATTAGCTCGACAGGTAAAATATGCCTGATCATAGTAAAGGGACTTTGTCTGGGCTCTAGCTGAAAAGGCTATCAGATCATGATTGGTGAAATACTCTGGACGCCAGACTAGTGAAAGTACTCTTGACATAGGCTTGCCAAGAAATGTTATTCGTCTTGTCCAAGGCTAAGCAATCTTAAAAAAATGATTTAGAAAGTCTTGATTCAGAGGACTGCCAACTTTTCAGCCATAACAAAAGTGGGACGAGCCCAAAAGAGTCTTAAGGTTATTCAGAAACTCTTAAGAGTGGCAAAAAATGTGGATGAAACCGTTAAATATTTGCACACATTTGTTTTCTACTTTTTCAAGACTAATACAGTTACAATACCCTAGGCTCCTGCCCCATAGGTGGAAATCGAATAATATTCGGCTGTGTACAAAGTTGTCATCTCCTTCACAGGTTTATGGCCCAATTTTGATGCAAAACGAAACACAGCTTCAATCTATCTAGGCATTTGCTGTGCTCCCAGCATCAGCAATGAAACCCAATTTAAGTGTGAATGTAAAAGCGCACCTAAGTAATTTAAGCTCTCTTCTTTAGAAACAGGGGCACCATCAATGTAGTGGGTCTTAATTTTTGTGCCTTTTGGCCCGCAGACCATTATAAAAGACATTGAACAATTGATCTTCAAGTCTAAAGTAGTCATAAACTCAGAAAAAGTGTCCATCGATCTCGACAGACTGCGTGCAGTGCTAGCAATAAGGACGGCATCATCAGCAAAAGGGTTGGAAAAACGATTAAACAGTCTTGAGGATTCCAGCTTCTTCTGCAATAGTTAACTTTCAAGTCCATTTATAAACCTTGTGAGCTGATCTAATATTTTCTCTGTTTTTTGGGATGAGGGTTAAGGCTAACTTCATTTGTTTATGAGCTTTGGAACAGTCTGCATTGAACTATCGCTGCAGGCGAGGACTAGATGGATTACCTTTCGAAGTTAGCAGTTAGGAGATGTAGTGACAAACAGTGCCAAAACCCTCTATCATGGCAGAAGGTGAGGTATCAATGGGTAGGCACTTGTCTATGGGTCTAAATTGTCAGTAAACACAAACTAGGAGCTTTTCCGGCTCAACAGAATCCCATCTGATTCGAAGACCTTTATTAGCAGAAAATGCAATTGGAGCCACTTCCAGGTTGTCCCCTATTTTTACTTGGTCGGCTTTACAAAATGCTGCAAAAGGATTGTGAACACTTATTCAATTAGGAGAAATTTTAAAATCTGAAACTAAGAAGCTGAATTCTTTCGAGATCAGTATAAAATTAATAAGACTGTGTTTACTTCCCCAATAAAAGTTTGATGGGCCTTAAAAGGAGTAATACCACACTCACTGGCAAAAATGAGACCCCTGTTAAACAGCAAATTATTCAGAGCATCCCCTTACTTGGTGTGCCTAAAATGATCCATCAACTGGCCATCTGTGTTCTCTTGACCGCAAACCCGAAACCCACTATGCTCACAAATAGTTCCGTTAAAATCGCTTGCCCAGAGCAGGAAATACACTCTGTTTTTTTAATTAAAATGAGCAATCCTATCTTCTAGTAGCATAACCATAATGTCAGAGCAATGGTGATCAAACAGATTGAGATAAAAGTTAATAATTAACGAATCAACAAAGTCCAAACCGGACAGCCTCACTAATTGGAAGCAGGGTGAAGATCCTAAGCACTTTACTTTAAGACAGGGAATCTTAACAGAAATCAGAATGGCCAGACCACCCTTTGCCCGCCCGGAGGTGGAAGGAATTGCAGGGTTACAACATGAAGGAAAGCCATCTCTATGAAAATCATCCAATGACCAACACCTAGATTCATCAAAGTCCCGTTTTGCGAGTCTGTAATAGCGATTCATAAGGAATCGCTATTACAGACTCGCAAAACGGGAATCATGTACAAATCGCAATTTATTTTGCGAATCCTACAGCCTCCTTATTTGCGATTAGCAAATTGCTAATCGCAAATAAGGAATGACTCCCCATTCATTCCTATGGGCAGGCCCATAGGAATGAATGGGGAGTCATTCCTTATTTGCGATTAGCAATTTGCTAATCGCAAATAAGGATGCGATTTCAAGGGTGCCAGGGGCGTCCAAAGGACACCCTGTGGCACCCCTGAAATGTAAATTTAGCCTGATGTTGTGCACACACATGTCCAAAGGACATGTGTGTGTGTAACATACCACTTAGAAAAATGCACTAAAGTGCATTTTTCTAAGTTTTCGCTATTTACCACGAAGTCAGACTTCGCGGTAAATAGCGGCCAGAAATAGTGAATTCGCAAATTAAAAATGGTTAATGAATTGCATTTAAGGAATCTCAAATAGAGATTCCTTAAATGCAATTCCTCGCAAATATGCGATTTCGCTAATAGCGATTTTTGCATTTGGGATGATGAATCCCAAATGCAAATATTGCGCTCGCAAAGGGCCAGATTCTGAGAATCTGGCCCTTTGCAAGCCCATTTGTCAATGATGAATCTAGCTGTCTGTCTTTTGTAAGCAGATTAAATCAAAGTCTTATTTGAATCCTAACCAGTCTTCGTTGGTTAACATGTGATGCACTTCAGCAATATCCACAATAACAATTTGGAGGTTACAAAGTATCTGTTGGCACCTGGTATGATGTCAACTTTAAGAGGGGACCCCAAAAAGTCCTTAGGGGCATGTCACATTCCAGAGAGAGGGAGGAAAAAACTCAGGGTTCAGGCGGCAATGGGCGGCAATCAATTTCCTGAAGATTATTCAAGGGAGAAAAACGATTATGTAAAGGAATAGAGGGAGGCTGAGTTGGCACCCCAGTTTCTACGTTATCCTGAGCAAAACCATCAATCCCCTGACACGGTTTGTGACTGGGCGTAAAAAATGTAAACAATAAATCCTCCCACAAATCGTTCAAAAATGACAGCAATTTCGCAAACCGATCTTCACAATGTTCTTCAACAATGGACTTTAGAAGAGGAATTCATACTTTCCTCCTGCTGGACTGAAGTAAATGAAGAACAGCTAGCCTTATCAGCCGAAAAAGGTTTTGGCTGCATTTTTCTCTTTGGGGCTACCTAAACTTTGAATCAGATATAGGATATCAGATAACTCCACATCACCAGGTTATTTCTTATTTAGTGTTTAGGTTCCAGTTTACAAATGAGGCATTGTTAGAGTTACAGTTCTAGTTCATTAAATTAGATAACTAAACCACAGAAAGAGCAAAACGCTGGGTGTATTGAGTGCCTCGCACTACTTTTAAAGGGAGGACATATGTTCCTCTTAACCTGAGCCTCAGGAGGCTGGGAGGTGTTCCTGGTGTCATGTTGTGCTCACCACCACTTCTGATCACACTTGCACATGTGTGGCATCAAATACGCTTGCAATGTGTTCTATAGCAATGACGGTAAATAAATGGGGAGACCCAATAAACCCTTGGAGGCTTGGGCAAAACAATAACAGGCAAAAGATGCCTACAAGGGAATTTGTTTGCAACGAACTTATGTAGATATAAAATTACTTAGAGGGTTAGTCCTTCTGGAAGAAACACCGATGTGTCATTAGACAACACCAACCAATGCAATTTATCAGTACAGAAAACACGGGAAATCCTAATTGTTTGAAAGTATAACATTTTTTTATGTATAGAAACAGTTAAAAGGGAGTACAAACACATGAAATAAATCAGCAAACGGTCATGAAAGGAAGTGAAATCAAATTAACCTAACAGTTCATGACAAACATGACAAACAAATTCCCTTGTCGGCATCTTTTACCTGTTACTTTACCAATGACAGCATACTGTTCATCCGTGAGAATGACCCAGGAGGGAATTATCTCTGGATATCTTAACAGAACACCATTGACCCTTCTGATTAGCAGGAAATAATTAACTCTTAAAACATATCCATCACATTTTATTTACTCTGTAAAAAGAGGGTTACAATTTAGTTATTTTAATATTTCTGGGTGA
Organism: Lissotriton helveticus; assembly: GCF_964261635.1. Classification (NCBI taxonomy): domain Eukaryota; kingdom Metazoa; phylum Chordata; class Amphibia; order Caudata; family Salamandridae; genus Lissotriton; species Lissotriton helveticus. The sequence goes on from NC_136068.1 coordinate 1,291,097,751, forward strand.
TTGCCTTAATTTGCTGTTTTTGTAAAGTGCACATGAAGTCCGGAGACCACTTAAGGGCGCTCGTGAAACATACAAATGATCACAAAACCCATGCACCTTTTCACATTTTATTGCATCAGAAGTAATTGCCTTTAACTTCATTTATCAATATTAATACAAACTTCAAAGGTCTCAAATATAAATGACAATAAGAGCACATAGATTTCCATTCAATATATGCATTAATTTTTTTATATATGCACATCAGGTATGCACGTGTCCATATATACATTTTTAGGTCTCGCCTGTCAATGCGCATGCGCATTGAGCAGAGCGAGACTATAGGGCTTTAAACAAAGTTTACCTAACTGCGGCGATTTGGTGCTGTGCCCGTGGCTTTTAGGTCAATGCGCTTGCGCATTGACCTAAAATGTGCGTGCACATCACCAAATCGCCGTCTGTTCCCTCAGCCGCATTCCTCCCACACCTTTTGAAGTGAAGCTTAGCTTCACTTCAAAGGCCCCGGCTGCTTCACACCCACATGCCGCTCTACCCGCTCCGCCCCCTCCCCTGCCCGCCGTGTCGCATTTCTCCTCCCCCCTCCCCTTCTCTGCCTTCTCTCCGTCTTGTTTTTTTTTTACCCGCTCCGCCCCCTCCCCTGCCCGCCGTGTCGCATTTCTCCTCCCCCCTCCCCACAGCAATGCCCTCCGCCGTCTCTCGTGTTTCTTTTGACTCGTTTTCGTTAGGGTTGGTGCTGTCTTTTCCTGCTGCTTCACACCACCTTTTGCAACAATACTTGTGTCTTGATTTGGGATTTTATCTTTTTACACCGAGTTGCAATAGGTTCGTGGTGAATTCACATGTTATATTGTTCAGCAAAGTGGATTATTATTATTCCAATCTGTAAAGTTGCAAAACAACCCCCAGTAAGAAACGTGAAACTGTAACTCGGGTCAAGAACTGCATCTCCGTCATTACCGCATGCGTTCATGCTTCACCGTGTCACTAATTAAGGTAAATCAGCAGTTAGCTGTATCTTTGAATTTGGAGCAAAATGTCATTGGCAAACCTCTATTTTTTTTATTAGACTGCATCATCTAAAGAGCTCCTATGCAGAGCGAATAATCATGTTATGCCGCCTCTCCCGATACTAATTTACTGGAAGTTTCTACTAGACAGCTTTGACTATCTATCCCAGCTGATACAATGTCAATCAGAAAAGTGAGCGAGTCACGGATTTTAATCATAACTATTTTTATAACCCTTTTAACAAGACACGGTTTTATGGGCAACTCAACATTTCATATAAAAAAATAGGAGATTAAATTCCTGCTGCTTCACACCCTCATCGTCTACACACACACCTACAAGCATTCCTCCAAGTTGTCTCTCTCTTCAATCATGTGTGTTGTATCCTGCACGAGCGCCGCGTCAGCTGTGACCCCGCTCTGTGCATGTGGACGCTGTGAATGTCCCTGCGTGTGCGCTCCACTCGTGTCTTTCTATGCAGGCTGCCTTCTGCTGTGTGCATGCGTCTGCTGTACTCGCAGACTGTATGGGTGCCTATTTGTGACTATGCCCGCAGGCGTGCGCCATGTTTTGTATACTCTAAGTGTGTGTTCTCTAAAGGAATGCATTTACTGTTGTAGGCACAGTTTGTGTGTACATTCACTTCGTCATCTGCTATGTAGGTATACCTTATGCACGCTGTGTGCGTGAGCTTTCTGCGATTGCCGTACGTGCAGCCTCCTGTGTGTGTTTGCGCCGTCTGCTCTGTCTGTCTCACCCTCAACCCCTCACCCTCACTCACCCTCAACCCCTCACCCTCACCCTCACTCACCCTCAACCCCTCACCCTCACTCACCCTCAACCCCTCACCCTCACTCACCCTCACCCTCAACCCCTCACCCTCACTCACCCTCACTCACCCTCACCCGCACTCACCCTCAACCCCTCACCCTCAACCCCTCACCCTCACTCACCCTCACTCACCCTCAACCCCTCACCCTCACTCACCCTCACCCTCACTCACCCTCAACCCCTCACCCTCACTCACCCTCACCCTCACTCACCCTCAACCCCTCACCCTCACTCACCCTCACTCACCCTCACTCACCCTCAACCCCTCACCCTCACTCACCCTCACCCTCACTCACCCTCACCCTCACTCACCCTCACTCACCCTCAACCCCTCACCCTCACTCACCCTCAACCCCTCACCCTCACTCACCCTCACTCACCCTCAACCCCTCACCCTCAACCCCTCACCCTCACTCACCCTCACTCACCCTCAACCCCTCACCCTCAACCCCTCACCCTCACTCACCCTCACTCACCCTCACCCTCACTCACCCTCACTCACCCTCACTCACCCTCACCCTCACTCACCCTCACCCACCCTCACTCACCCTCACTCACCCTCACCCTCACTCACCCTCACCCTCACTCACCCTCACCCTCACCCTCACTCACCCTCACCCTCACTCACCCTCACCCTCACTCACCCTCACTCACCCTCACCCTCACTCACCCTCACCCTCACTCACCCTCACCCACCCTCACTCACCCTCACCCTCACTCACCCTCACTCACCCTCACTCACCCTCAACCCCTCACCCTCACCCTCACTCACCCTCACTCACCCTCACCCTCACTCACCCTCACTCACCCTCACCCTCACTCACCCTCAACCCCTCACCCTCACCCTCACTCACCCTCACTCACCCTCAACCCCTCACCCTCACTCACCCTCAACCCCTCAACCCCTCACCCTCACCCTCACTCACCCTCAACCCCTCATCCTCAACCCCTCACTCACCCTCACTCACCCTCACTCTCACTCACCCTCACTCACCCTCACTCACCCTCAACCCCTCACCCTCACTCACCCTCACCCTCACTCACCCTCACCCTCACTCACCCTCAACCCCTCACCCTCACTCACCCTCACCCTCACTCACCCTCAACCCCTCACCCTCACCCTCACTCACCCTCACCCTCACTCACCCTCAACCCCTCACCCTCACTCACCCTCACTCACCCTCACTCCCTCACCCTCAACCCCTCACCCTCACCCTCACCCTCACTCACCCTCAACCCCTCACCCTCAACCCCTCACCCTCACTCACCCTCACTCACCCTCAACCCCTCACTCACCCTCAACCCCTCACCCTCACTCACCCTCACTCACCCTCACCCACCCTCACTCACCCTCACCCTCACCCTCACTCACCCTCACTCACCCTCACCCACCCTCAACCCCTCACCCTCACCCTCACTCACCCTCACTCACCCTCACCCTCACTCACCCTCACTCACCCTCACTCACCCTCACTCACCCTCAACCCCTCACCCTCACCCTCACTCACCCTCACTCACCCTCAACCCCTCACCCTCACTCACCCTCAACCCCTCAACCCCTCACCCTCACCCTCACTCACCCTCAACCCCTCATCCTCAACCCCTCACTCACCCTCACTCACCCTCACTCTCACTCACCCTCACTCACCCTCACTCACCCTCAACCCCTCACCCTCACTCACCCTCACCCTCACTCACCCTCACCCTCACTCACCCTCAACCCCTCACCCTCACTCACCCTCACCCTCACTCACCCTCAACCCCTCACCCTCACCCTCACTCACCCTCACCCTCACTCACCCTCAACCCCTCACCCTCACTCACCCTCACCCTCACTCACCCTCAACCCCTCACCCTCAACCCCTCACCCTCACCCTCACTCACCCTCAACCCCTCACCCTCAACCCCTCACCCTCATTCACCCTCACTCACCCTCAACCCCTCACCCTCACTCACCCTCACTCACCCTCACCCTCACTCACCCTCACTCACCCTCACCCTCACTCACCCTCACCCTCACTCACCCTCACCCTCACTCACCCTCACCCTCACTCACCCTCACTCACCCTCACCCACCCTCACCCACCCTCACTCACCCTCACCCTCACTCACCCTCACTCACCCTCACTCACCCTCACTCACCCTCACTCACCCTCACCCACCCTCACCCTCACTCACCCTCACCCACCCTCACTCACCCTCACCCTCACTCACCCTCACTCACCCTCAACCCCTCACCCTCACCCTCACCCTCACTCACCCTCACTCACCCTCACCCTCACTCACCCTCAACCCCTCACCCTCACCCTCACTCACCCTCAACCCCTCACCCTCACTCACCCTCAACCCCCACTCACCCTCAACCCCCACTCACCCTCAACCCCTCACTCACCCTCAACCCCTCACTCACCCTCACTCTCACTCACCCTCACTCACCCTCAACCCCTCACCCTCACTCACCCTCACCCTCACTCACCATCAACCCCTCACCCTCACTCACCCTCACCCTCACTCACCCTCCACCCCTCACCCTCACTCACCCTCACCCTCAACCCCTCGCCCTCACTCACCCTCAACCCCTCACCCTCACTCACCCTCACCCTCACTCACCCTCAACCCCTCACCCTCAACCCCTCACCCTCACTCACCCTCACCCTCACTCATCCTCAACCCCTCACCCTCACTCACCCTCAACCCCTCACCCTCACACACCCTCACAACACATATTGTGTTACAATAGGTGTCACATTTGCGAAAGATAAAACTATTGCCATTGTAAATAACAAAGCTATTAATTTCGCTATTTTCAAAACAAGCACATAAATAAAAAAAGTGTCCTTTACAATACCAATAGCTCAAACTTTCCTAATGCGAGACCTATTGCATTGCTGTGCTTCTCTCCCCTGCTGCACTCTCCTGCTCTCTAGAGATGTGGCCTAACGACCAGAGCTGCCATCTAAGTGACGTAAATACAAAACATGTTGCATTCCAAATGCTATAGGTGTCACATTCGCGAAAGTTATAACTATTGGCATTGTAAATGACAAAGCCATCAATTTAGCAATTTTAAAAACCAACAAATAAATAAAATATGTCATTTACAAGACCAATAACTACAACTTTTCTAATGCGAGACCTATTGCATTTCCAATGCTTGTTAATCAGAGATGCCAATACATTCAATTCAAGTGGGAAACTCTCAATTTTGTTAAAATCAAGCTTTTTCCAGGTCACAATTGACCGCAGTGCAATGCAAGCTAATAGAGAAATCATAGTCTCTTGATTAATATTCCAAAAAATCTCTCTTTTTTGTTCCTATACACTGTCATCTCAAGTAGATGCACTGGGATGTTTTGTTACGATGTGAATACATACACTGTATATCTATATATTTACACTAGCAGCCCGTCCTGACGTTGTCCGGGTATGAAGATTTGAGTGGGTGACAGGTCGCGCTAGAGACGCTGCGTGTGTGGGAAAGTGCAGTCAGTTTGAAGGTTAGTGTATAGCAGGGCAGCTTAGTTGCGTCAGCCGCCGCTTGAGGCTGGCTTCAGCCCTGGTTGATGTTGTGCGCCGTGTGTAAATTAGTTTATGCAGAGAGTTGAGTGGCAGCGCACAGGAGACGCCGCAGTTATTGTCCCCGCAGGCACGCTCAGTGGCGTGTGCCCCCGCTTGAGGCCCGGCTCCAGCGGCGACCGTATTACAATGCGAATTATGTGACCCTTGAAAGTTATTTCCCGGTATTATTATTTTTTTAGGACCCACATGGCGTGAAGGCAGGAACGTAACGGCAATTTAGTAAAGCACCGACGGCATTGGGCCCCAGTCTGTTTGACACGCACCCGGCACAAGGCACACACTGCATTCGGCCCCAGTATGTGTGCCACGCCCCCAGCACAACGTGCAGGCCCACAAGTGAGTAGAGTGAACGGTCACTTACCACGCCTCCAGCGGAACGCAGACGCCCATTGAACGCATACGCCCAGGTGCGCGATTGGCATCATAATTTATGAATGTGGCGCGATTGTTGGCGGCCGATTGCCGGCCCATTGTCCACAGCCCTTGCTCCCGTGAAATTCCGCAATTGGCGTGCCTATTGTCGTTTGTCACGGCCCTTGCTCCCGCGCAATTGCGCAATTGGCGCGCCTCCAGCTGAACTCAGGCGCCCATTGAACGCTCTTGCTCCCGTGCATTTCCGTGCCCATTGGCCACACCCCTTGCTCCCGTGCAATTCCGCAATTGCCGCACCCATTGTCGTTTGTCTTGCCCCTTGCTCTCACGCAATTGCCGCGCCCATTTTTGTCATGCCCCTAGCACATGCCCCCAGCCTTTGTCACGCCCCCAGCACATGCCCCCAGCTCAACGCACACGTTTAAGGAACGCTTTTTTTGTTGTCATGCCGTGCCCCGCCCACGCACACGCCCACAAGGGACTACTTTGCTGGCAAGGTTCTTTTACCTTTCAAATGTATATGGTGGCCTATGTCCTTCTGCTGCAACTGCCCTTTCCAATGCTGTATTGGGTGTTGTGATTGGTGCTGTGGTTACTGAGATTACCCGCCTCAAAGTTTAGGGCTCTCTCTTTATAATATTAGTATAGATTCTATATGTAATGAAGACTATATTTCAGGTTTTTCTGTAAAATAGTGATCTTATAATAGGACAGTTATAGAGACAGCATGTCACATCCCGTACTGTAACTTTGTGTGCCATCACTTCCTTTCACATCATTGTGAATTATATATATTAATTCCCCTGAAACTATTTTCAGGACTCTTCCGTGGCCTTTAATGAAAACCCTGGAGTAGAAATGTGTATTATATTATATCACAGTTGCACTTTTATAGGGGCTGAAGCACACCGAGAAGCAGATTGCAAGCTACACAGTTGAGGGTGCTCAGCTGAAAAAGTTTATTGCAATGTGGTCTGTGTCGGAAGAATGTTGGTATCATGCAAGAGTGACCAAAGTGATGGTCTTATCTCAGCCTATGGTGTAATAGTCAGAAGAGAAGCCACTGGAATTTCGGTGTAACATTTTTATAGTGCTTACAACCTCTTTGTGGGTGCGAAAGTGCTTGCTTACATGGGCAGCATGTTGCACCATGCAGGGGGTGTGTTGTTGGAAGGTAGTTGCCTTGTTTTGATCATATGTGGCAAAGTTGTCCATGTCATGCGTAATGACCACTGAGGTACAGTCACTAGTGCTTAGCAGTGTAAGGGGCAAACAAGTATGAGAAATAAACATTCAGTTTATGTTTTTTTCAAACTGGCAGTTTCACTCAACTCTGTAGATTCTTTCTCTGTATTTTTTGAGTACAGAATACTAAGCTGCTTACTGCAGAGGGTAGGTCCATTCTGAGATTTCTTTGTATGTTTATGATCTTGAGCAGGCACAGTTTGGTGGGTGACATGGTCAGGAGATGTGCTGGTACAGACTCGGCTACAATCACTGTGGGATGTGAAGAAGCGGACATAACACATAGTAAATTGAGAGCTGCAGAGATGGATTAAATTACAATCCTCTGGTGCTAAGCAAATTGTGGCAGATGTCTTCAGTTAGTCCATGCCTTTTCAAATAATGATGAGTGGTTTATTAGTGTTGACTGGTAGAGTACTGAGTGACAGACATGATCGATACCGATTCTGTCTTATGTCATTGTAAGAGCGCCAAGCAGTATAGGGTAATTGTTATTACACAGCCTGTTTTTACTACAATTAGACAACTCAGGATAACACGATTTGAAAAAAAAAGTGAAATCAACACCTTTGTAAAAGTTCTGTGATTTTTACAAAAGTAACAGAAAAAATTCAAAAAATAACCTGATCCTCCTTTTATTGGCTGAGTGACAATACAGGCCCAATAAAAGGAGGGCGAGCAACAGGTCAGTTGGTGGCAGAGGTATTACGTTCCTCTGTCTCCTGGCTGTTATCAGCTTGCTTATGCACAGGGCCCTCCTCCTATGCTAGCAAGCTGCAGCCTGGCTCACTGTATATCTTTCCATGCCCACACCCTCTCCTCTGCCTGGAGGGCCGTTTTTGTTAGTGGGGGTCGGAAATATCGTCCCCCTGTGACAAAATCAGGCAAAACTGGCCCTCGCAAACCTTTTGGCTGCACTCCCCCTCACCCCAGGGGGGGCCTGCTGAGCATTTTGCCGTGGCCGGTTTCTGTTCCCAGTCCGGCCCTGGCTGCCCCTTGACTATTCTACTCCACTGTTCAGGATCGGAGGAAACCGCAGCACTGTTTGGCGAGGCTGTCTTTAATGAAGCACTGCCAACTTCCCTTGCATCCTAGGAGGGCTGAAGCTTCCTTTATAAGTCATAGGTAAAGACTGCACCTATGACAACATAAACCCTTTGAGCCATTGCCCTCACTCACGGAGAACGGTTAGTGAATGTGCTCACCCCCTCTGTAATAAAGGTGTTCTAAAGTTTGAAGACCACCTTACACTCCGGTCTTGAAAAAGGCCACCTGACTCATAAGAGCATTCCTAAAGTCGAAACATGTTGACCCCTCACTAGATGCAGTGGACCAATTAGCAATCCACTTATGCACAGGGTCGGATTGGGATCACAATTTGGCCCGGGCACTGACGAAAAAAGTGGCCCACATTCAAGGGGCGTGGCCCGCAATTAAGGGGCGTGGCCCACATTCAAGGGGCGTGCCCTTTCATGAAACACCATTTGGTTACTCTTTGAGGTCTAATTTGTAGAGAAATATTTTGTAAATTAAGCCTTTTAAAGCTTACAGAGCAAGTAACATTGTCTTCTTCCTAAGCCTTAGGATTTGGACTGGGTCACTGAAGGTCTACACATGTAGGAAAAGGTTGGCACCTAAGGAGATGAAGATGTAGGTTGAAGCAGCAGCCTGTTGAAGCAGGTTTTCTGGGCACCTGAGGGCTGGGCAGGTCTTTGCTTTGATCTCCTGCTGCGACTTCTGGATACGATCCTCCTGGTGGTGGGTGCTGTGGAGTCCAACCTGAAGTTGTCTGATGAAAGCTGCTGGCAAGCTGCTTTTATGTCCCTCACCTGGCTAACGTGGGCGTGGTAATCAGGAGGCGGGAAGGAAATCTATGAATTCTTACCCCCACTTCAATCCAGAAACTGTGTCTTACTGGCTGACTGAGAAAGGGGGTGTGGTCAGAGCAGTGAGACAGAAACCAATTGGCTTGCTGTTTTCCCACTCATGCAGGCAGTGAGTAAGGGGTGTGTCCATATGGAGGTGAGGCAGGAGCTGGGGAGGGAAAGGAAGGCCACAAACATTACCCAACAAGATCCCCCATTGAGGAGGGAGTCACTGGAAATTATGAATACTATGAAATGTTATCTTAGTGCAAGCTTAGACTCTCCCAGAATAACAAAAAGAACATAGAAGTAGAATGGTGCACCCGATAAGAGGTACAGAATGACTTAAGGGTCAGAGCGCAGCCTCCACAACATAAGACAACCAGACGGAGAGGCACTAAGGGGAATTAAATAAAAATAAACATTTTGCATCAAAAAAGCTGTGTTAAAAAATATGGACATGTTTTTATAAAGTGTCCTCTTTAATTTTCATGATCCCTTTGCAGAATCATAAAGCATGAACAAATGGTTATTTTTTGTTGTTTTTCCATTTGACTGTTTTATACAGTGCGAATTCAGCCCAAGACAAAGGCTATTTGAGTTCTATTTATGAGTGCCAATTACAGCACACATGATCCGATTTTTTATTTAAGGGCCTGGGCGATGAAGTGATCTGCCCAGAATCATAGGTTGTTGAGCAGACGCTGGGACTCAAACTTAAATCCCGATCTCCGCAACTCTGGCGTCAGGCCACATATGCCTATGCACAGACCAGAGACATTTTAAGGCATGGGCAATATGGGCTCTGGCCCAGGGCCCCAGCGGTTCAGGGAGCCCCCTGATAAAGCCAGCTCTGTTCTGCAGAGAATCTTGCCCTAATGACCATGCATACTCCTTAACCCCTTCAGTGCTAATGACAAGGGTAACTCGTCATGGAGTTTCCATTGATTTCAATGGAAAGTCAATGGGAAGAGGGGGATGTACCTTAGCAGCCAAGTGGTTAAACAGATTGTTTTAAATACCATTTTTTCAAATCTATTTTTAATATGGGCGTTGAGTAAGAACCTATCACAGAGATTTTGCAGAAAAATGTGTTTATGTTTCATGCAACATCCATAAACAAATGTCTTTGAGATCAAACAGGCCATCACATATGAGAAATGGGAGGATGTCACTGTGATTAGTTTCAGTAATTTTAGAGAGCTGCTACTGTGTTGTAATATTGAAAACACGCGTCAATGTCCTTGAATATTAGGTGTAAATACATTAAGAATTTGGACAAGTATGGTAGTGCACTGTCCAGTGACCAGCTGAAAGAGGGCATCAAAGAGCAGAAATTGGATTATAAATTCAAATCTGTTCCGAACTGGGGCCCAAAAATATGTTTGGCCCAGGGCCCCCAAAATCCTTAAGATGTTTGGCACAGACAAGGAATGAAAGTGAGAGGATACTGTTCTTGCACAGCACACAGGGCCAAGGTGACAATGACCTACATGCTGAGCAACTAAAAAAACAGCAAGACCCCTTTCTGTCACAAAATTATTCTTGCCCTCCAGGGAAGGAGCACCTAATAAGCAGGGAAGCCCCTGCTATTACTAACCTTCTCAGCCCTCCCCAGGCCTTCAGCTCAGGAGCACATGAATAGCAGAAAGGCTCCTGCAATTAGTAAATTAATCAGCCCTCCCCAGCCCTCCAGACCTCAGGGCAATGTCCTGGCAGGGGAGCACAACACACAGCTGCTGGGTCATCCATGGTAGCCTGGGGGAGGCTGAGGTGAAGATGGTGCAAGCTGCAAAGATCACCTGGCCCCCACAGCGAGACCCATTCTTCCTCGCCCACTATGCCCTGAATGTGAAGGGCTGTAGGCGAGGTGTTCAAACTAACACTGTTTATGTGCTGCAGGGGCCCCAAGGGGGCCGAGGTGAAAATCGCTCAAAGGCCTGAGCAACACCTGGCCCCCAGGGAGGACAATTTTTGCAAACCATAACCCCCTCCCCAGCGTGTTTGCTTTGCAGGGCAGGGGGTGAAGGAGAGGCCAAAGCTGCATTCATTTCTCTGTCCCTGTCTCCGTGCCCTCTGTGGGCCTTTTTTTTTCCCTCCCCTTTCCCAGTCCACAGAGAGCACGGAGACAGAGACATAGAAATGAATGCAGCTTCACTGTGCGGCTGGGAAAGGGGAGAACAAAAAACGGCCCACAGAGGGCACGGAGACACCGGCCCTTCGGACGATGCCCGAATGCCCGCATTGCCAATCCGCCCCTGCTTACGCACCGCTTTTTCTTTTAATCATATCCCTGTCCGGACATTGTAAAGTTTTCTCATACAGGATAGGAGATATTCTTAATCACTAGTCACGCTTCATGACTGCAAACCAGACAGACAGTCTCCCTCCTGGGGGAGGTTGGTAAATCACTTGTAATGTAAATGTAATGTAAAAATTACTTATAAAGCGCAGCCAACACCTAACGGTTTCTTGGCGCTTGAGCAGTAAGGAGAGAACAGATCACAGCATGAAGGCATTAGCAGAAAGCATCAGGGAACAGGTGAGTTTTGAGGAGGGACCTAAAGCGAGCGTATGGGCAGGCAAGTCTGATGCTCAGAGGGAGTGAATTCCAAAAGGAAGGGGCAAGGAATGAGAATCTTGAACCTCCATGTTTCTTGCGCTTAAAAGTGGGGACCTTAGGCAATATGTACAAGAGACACCTGCTCCTCCTGGGGCTGGTGGTGGCCAAGAGAGACCTAGCCCGAGTATGGAAGGATGTGAGACCCCCCCCCCTGTGTGCGTGGAAGGCTGGCATAGACTTCTGCATGGGTCTGGAACGACCGATCTTTGAGGCCCGAGGGTGCCCCCGTAAGCACTTTAAGGTATGGAAGAGATGGGCGGACTACAGGGGCCTGTTGCTGGACCCCCCAGTGGAACCAGAGGAAGATCTTTAACTCCCTGTGGCCGGACGGCCCCGTTCCCCCCCCCCACACACACACTTACCACTTTGAGAATTTTCATCGACACCGTCCATACACACATGCATAGGGTTAGGGTGGGATTCAGGGGAGGGATCCGGGAGTTGGGGATGAGTGGATAATTTAGTGATAAAGACAGAGATGATCGTTTCTTATGACCTTGTGCTGCAATGATTGTTGACTGAATACTCAATTCTATTTTCTTGATTGTATCGGAATGTCTGATGGTGCCTTCCCGATTGTGGGGGTCCGTCTTGTTACATATGCTCATCTTTGTCAATAAACTTGTTGTGAAAAAAAAAAAAGTGGGGACCTTGAGTAGCGCAAGATGGGAAGAGCGGAGGTCACGAGCAGGGACATAAAGGTGCACTAACGAAGAAATAAAAGAGGGACCTAAAAATAATACAGCCCAGTTTGAATTTGCACTGCTCAGACACAGGGAGCCAATGGAGGGACTTTAACAGAGGGCTGACGTGGGAATACCTAGGTTGCTGGTAAATGAGGCGTGCGGCCTGGTTCTGGATAAGCTGCAGCCTCTTCAGCAAGTAAGATGGAATACCTACATAAAGTGAATTGGCATAATCAATTCTCGAAATGACTAGGGCCAGCAAGACTAAGGTAAGGGCTTCAATGGTCAAAAAGCGGTGTTAAAACTAAGGTCAATGGACAATCAATATTTGCCCGGCGGTATCGCCTCTTTAACCCACAAAATATTAACCAATGAAGAGGCAGGCGCTGGAGACTGGAAGGCAGGAAACAAGGTTTATTCTCTCCGGAGGAGAACACATCAGTTCAGACAGCCAGTATCGTCACGAGGTGCTCTAACCGCATCTCTGAGGCCTGGCCTCTTATACACAGTTAAATGAATTTTATTGCAGGTAACACAGTCTTGTAATGCTTTGAAGTATGAAAGGACATCCTCTGAATCTCCCCTACAGGCCCGTTCCCACACACATTTACAGTTGAAGTCCCCACCCCGGTCACAACAGGTGATGATTATCGCGCAGCTGGACATTCCGCCGATTCACGGAATGTGGGGGTTTGATCGGATCTCATAGGGTGGGGGCTTTGATCAACTCGGGGGTCCTTTGATGAGGGAAGCTTTCTACTGTACGGGGAGGGGCAATAAACAGTATCGGCAGAGCTAGGTGTCGGCCTGGGAAAGAGGAAGACAAACGGGCACACAGGAAAAAGGGGGGGGGGTTGGTATCAAAGGGCCTGGGACCATGAAAAGGAATGAAGGGAGGTGTCGCGCTGGGAACAGGATGGGGTTCTGAGGCAGAGCTGCGTTGAAGGGGGGTTTATGACCCAAGGCATGCGAGTGTGGGGGTTGTCAGCGTGCGGGCTTTGCGAGGGCGAAGGGCTATGCTTGGGGCCAGTGGCGTGCAGAGGGTGGTTCTGATCGAGGCACCTAAAATGGCGGGTGCACACGACAAAAAGTGTGGCATCCGGGGAAAAAGGCAAGATGGCGCAGATAATGTTTACCAAACCGTACTAATTTTCCACAGTCCTCCCTTTAACATATCCAAGACATCTTGCTGGCCTATTTCCTATCCATGTCTACTGTGGCGGTCATAAGTAAAGAAATGGGAACCCAGGTGAAGAAGCTATAAACATTACATTTAAAATATTTCGTCTTAGGAGGCGGGTCTATCGATAAACTCGTTTGCAGGAAGGTCATAGTAATGCAATATCGGACAAAACGATTCTGTAGTGTGATCATTGAGTACATTTCATAGATACTTGTGGTCATTCGGAATGTGAACTGATAGGTTATTACATATGTAAGTTCTGTTCATTTTTAGTTGGAGCATGATCAATACAATGGTGGTTGGGAGAGAAATGAGACGTAGTAAAAACGATAATCAGAGGCGCCATTGTTCGAAGGGGAGGTCCTATTGTCATGGACCGTTATTAGTGAGTTCTCAGCATTCTTTGTCGTCTTCTGTTGGCACGGTGGAGCGATGAGTCCAGCTCTCTTCTGAGCTCCGCGTTGCAGGGCATGATCTTTTCCTCGCTTTCCTGGTCAAGAAGGTCCTTTTCGCCCTGTGTCCTTTGGAGTCGATTGTCAAAAAGTTCAGGTGGAAGAAGAGTGTGTGTAAGTAGTCCATAGGGTAGGTCGGAGAAAAAAAAGGGGGGATGGAGCAGGGCCAAATCGGGAACAGACCAGGGGGACGGAACATTTCGGGTAGGCGGGCTCATGACCGAATTCAGAGAGCGGGGACTTTTCGGCACACGTTGAACATTGAGCAGGGGCATCAGGTCAGCCCTTTCCTCTCATTTTGTCGGAAACAGTGCCTCGTCCTGCAACTCCTTTCTGTCGCGGTCTCGCCTTGGCCAATGTCGCAGATGTTCCACGATCTGTAGTCAGGCCACGTGCTCCCACATACGGTCTCTCTTTCCTCCGACAGCGGTACCCTTAAATGAGTTTGAAAAGACAGTCTTTAGAGAATTGGCAGAGGAAGGTAATCACATAAGTCTATTTCTCTCCCAGCTCCACGCAAATGAGAAACATCCGTTACATTGGGGTTCACAACCATCATATAAATAATTGATGATGGGCTCGTTGGATTTCCTATAACTTTCCTTCGTAACTATTTCTTTGGTGCTTGTTGGCGTTACATTCATTGTCGTGGTACGAAATCTGGTGCCTATTCATCGTATTTTGTGTATTACAGTTACGTCAGATCTTCTGACAGAGACCCACCTTCCTAGTACGTGCCTTACAAAGCTATACCGTTCTCCAGGACTTTATATTTTTCAAAAAAAGTGCAACGTGCTATCACCATGGTCTGATGGGTATCTTTCTGAGGGACGAACATAGGCTAAACATTTTTCCATCCTATAAATGCATCCTACCTTTCAGCTAAACATTTTACTTTCAACAGGGTTAATTGCAACGATTTCTTCATTTCGGCCTAATCTTTAACTTCGCAAACATCAGTCTAGTTCCTACATAGCCTCTTACAACCTTATTACTTTATTAAAAAAAAACGGGGTCTTATGGAAACAACTAGGGACATAGCAAACTGTGGTTAGGGACTATCATCTTGCTTTGTGTCATAAGGGCGTTATTTAGCAGAAGGCCACAGTTCAGTTGGTAAGTGACGTTCAGTGACATTTCTCGAATTCTAAAACTCCGTAGCTTGCTCACCAACAGATCATTTCTAGGAACAACGGCTGGCCCGTGTTAGTTGTAAGTCGACTTGTTTCCTACAACAGGGGGTGAGGGACATTTTTAAAACTCTCGTCCGGGGCAGCTGATACAAAACTGAGGGGGTTCTGGGAAGACGGGGATGTTTCGATCACTTTTTACTGTTCGGGGATTGCGACAATTCGGGATGGGGAAGGTCGCATTATCCTGAGGCAATTTTTTTTATAGAAGCCACTGACATGTAGTTCCCTTATTACGGGCCAGATTAGGGAACCTTAGTCGTCTTACCTGTCCTTTCCCGTTTGGCCAATTCTAGGTTTCATCAATATTTAGCAGAAAGGAGAGGTAGTGACACGGCATCAGGGTGATTATATTTAAGACAAATTTTGTGCAAATACTTGCGGTATTTGGAGCCAATTGGGGGGTGCACTAGGGGTGGCGGTTTGCCAATTTTGGTGCTAGTCGTTCGGAAGAGTGAGAGTGTGGAGGGGAGAGAGAGAGAGAGAGAGAGAGAGAGAGAGAGAGAGAGAGAGAGAGAGAGAGAGAGAGAGATGTGCAACAATAGGCTAAATAGTACACGTGTGACATGGGTGGTGGCCGTGTATTAAGATAGGCTATTCAGCGCATTACACAACATAAGACATTACGGGTCCGTGTTAGAATTTCGAAAACATGCAGTTTGGGACGGACGAGCATTAGGCAGGGTAGAGGGGGCATGCATTGAGTAAAAGACACCATTGTATCGCACTTCTCGCACTCTTGGTCCGCCGACCAGTCAAGTCAGCGCCTCAGTCGCACAAAAACATGTTCTCATAGTTTCAGACATACGTGACACGTGTCCATTCGCACAGCACGGATTAGCGGTGACCGTGTTTTCAGACATACGTGACACGTGCCCATTCACGCAACACGGATTAGGGGTGACCGTGTTTTATCATATTATACAACTTATTAGCTCTTTCGTTACAAGAGCAGTTTGTGGGTGTGCTTAGGTGCCATCTGGCAACGTTAGTCCGCTTCGTGTATCAGACATGGCGGGGCTTCAGATCTTCACCATACCTCGGTCGTGATCTCCAGTGTAACCTGTAGGGGGAGGAAAAGAGGGGAAGGGAGGGGGACAACATTCGCGCATTTCAAATGCATGGGCACGAAATTTCTTTACTTACCTCATACTCGTCTTGTCTCCTCGGGATAGAATCCCTGGGGTCTTGGTTTCTGAAGCCAGGGGGGGGAAAAAGGGGCAGTGTGTCCTTATAGGTCGCGTGTAGGGAAACGTTAAAAATCAGGGGCTCTTAGTGCGGGGTATCTAGTTGGTAGATGTATCTAGCTATCGGGGCCCTTAAATCTTTTCCAATGCTGTGATGGTCTAAGGCATACCAGCTCTTCGGCCAACTCTGTTCCCTAGTACCTTTGAGTGTCGTACCTTCATAACGTTCTATCATTTACACCGCTTCACGTTACCCGTCCTCAGAAGTCGAGGTCCTTCTCCATGCGTTAGTTCCAGAGCCAGTCGCATACTTGGAGGCAGAGTATCGTGTCTTAGATTCGATCCTCCCTCTGGAGCTGAGCAACCATCTTCTAATAACCTTAAAAAGAGAACAAAGCAGGGTGCACAAAAAACTCTCCCGCTGACCCCACATTTTTCAAAAAAAAAAAGCATGCAATACCCATTTCATAGTTCGGAAAACCTTTATTTGCACAATCGTTCAGCATGTAGATATGACAGTGCAATCGTATTTGGCCGGGCACGGCAATGGCTAAAGTGCATACAGTAGGGGGGTTATTTTGCAGTATTGGGAATATTAAAAATATTAAAAAGGCTTATTCATTCATTTGCAGGGGACTAAAATGTCTATCGATAGTTGAGGGATCAAGGGGCATTCATTTCATAGTTGGCAGTACAGTTGGACTAGTTGCAATCAAATTTCCTATATGTATACCGTGGGTGTGTGTCGTAAGCGAGGTTATGTATCGGCTACAATAAACATCATAATAAATTGTACATTTGAAAAAAACACTTTTCACGGGACCCTTTTACATGTTCGTCGAGTGAACCCTCCCTCTTTTTCGTCAAGTGTACAAAGGATCATATACATATTTCAGAACATCGAGTCTTTTTAGCTAAAAAAAACACCACGAGGCGTTCGCAAGTTCTCATTGATTCCGGCGCCATTTTGGGCGGGGCCGGGTTAGTCCGGAAGTAGCATCAGAGACAAAATGTTTCCCATAACCGGCGGTTGGACCAGAGTCCTCTTCGGTAGTTCAAACACTCGTGCTAACAGAAGGGGTGGCTATGTCGTGGTTATTTTCGTTAGCGACCAAGGCAGTCGTTCCTCACCGGGAGCCGGCAGGGGCCGAGGGCTCCTGGGACTTTTGTAGAATCTTCAAGGCTGTGGGGATGCTGTCGGAGGTGGGGGCTCGTGCCCCGGTGGACAAGCGTCCGAGTTATATTGCTGGTCAAAGTTACTCTAGCGGCCTAGACCCGCCTTCCAGGGGGCCCAGACGCCATTTTGAGGCCTGCAGCAGCCGCCCTTCGTCGAGTCTGCAAGAGTGGAGGAGACCTTTTGGAGTGAAAGAAAAGGAACTCTGTGTCGTAGGAGCAGGACATTCGGCTAGGGTGCAGCTGTGGCGCCCCCACCTGGGGGGGCGAGGGAGACTCGTTCGCGCCGTCTCCCTCTCCCGGTGTACCCCACGCTGCTCTCTTTCATGGGCATGCATGATGGCCACTCCACATCCCGTGTTCCTCAAGTCCCATGTCCAGTGCTGCGGAAGTATGGCCACCTGCGGTGCATGTTCGGTGCTGTGCGAGTATTGGCGCAGCCGTTGCATGTTCGGTGCTGCGCAAGTATCGGCACCGTTGCATGTTCGGTGCTGCGCAAGTATCGGCACCGCCCGGCTGGAGGATTTCGGTGCCGGGCCGGGGGCTGGGAAGCCTCCTACCCGTGGAGGTGGGAGAGGCTCGTCCGCGTCGCCTCTCCCTCCCAGCCCAACCTGGACAAATTTCTGCAGAGGTATTTGTGATGGCCGGACTGGGGCTGGGAAGCCTCCTATCCGTGGAGGTGGGAGAGGCTCGTCCGCGTCGCCTCTCCCTCCCAGCCCGACCTGGACTAATTTTCGCGGAGGTATGTACAAGACATCCCCCCCCCAGAGTTGTCGCAGCCATTATTCAAGAAAGAAGTGGCGCCTGGCGTGTTGCTGCTGCCATTACGGAGGAGAAAAGAAAGAACTGGCGCCTGGCGTGTTGTCGCTGCCATTACGAAGGAGAAAAGGAAAAAATGTCCCGTCCGTCTCTGGGCCGGGCTTCCGGTGGATGTCGGCCGGACGCCCCTTGCTCTGGCCCCATGAACGGGTTCCTTGGCTCATCGGCTGCAGCCGGATCCAGTTGGCCCCAGTCCCCGGCCATTGGTGGCCGGACCGGGGGAGCATGTGGCGGGACTATCTGCAACTATCACGTGCCACCGCGGCCGGACTGGGAGAGAGAGGGAGGAGGGTCGAGGACATAGACATTCCCCCCCTTACAACTCTCCAGTGTGGTCAAGGCGATCCCCTGGCTGGGTCCCGCTGGCCCCTGTCTCTCCTCCGGCTCCACCCTATGTTACGATTTCCTGGCCGACTGTTGGCAGCAGGACCCGCCTTATATGGGTTGCTGCCGGCTGGGCGTAGCCGCAACCCTGCCCCACCTTGGAAGTTTCCAGAGTGGGGGGGATGTTCTGCTGACTTTCATTTTCTACAGTTTACCGTTCTTGTTTCTAACGTTTCCTGTTGTTAGGGCATTAATAGGTGTTATTATTACGTATTGTTATTGTTTCTTGCTCGTTATGTTAAATAAAAGTTCATGTTCATCAGTGGCCTACTGATTTTGTTTTCCCATTCCTTTCTTTCCAGGTTGTTTCATGCTAAAGCTTCTGATAACAGAAGTTAAGTAACACGGAAACACAGGCAGAGGGATGACGTAGATTCATGCATCACGTACACACAAACTCAGACGGGGAGACAGTACAAGTATTATATACAAAGACCCAAGACAAACATAAAACAGTTATTGGCCATAATTATCTTTTTCTGTATGCTGCGCATACTTATTGTTCTGAGTTCTTTTTACCTGTTTCTTGTCTTTTTATTCGTTGGCTGCCTTTTTCTGGTGGCTTTGATTGTACGCACTTACGCCTTTGGCAACTGGTCATGAACTAACCTAGTCGGGCTAATGTTCACAGAGGTTTTTTTTTTTTTTTTTTTTCGAGTCACTTTAGCAAGTACGTTTCCAGGCTGAGACAAACCATTGGTGTCAATTGGAGAGCAATGGGGCAGCTTTTAGTTATATGCCTATAAGGATGCGGAAAAGGAGGTAGGAGGTTTTCAAATATTGGCAATATCCCTAGTCCTCTCGGCGGAGGATACTCGTGTAACCCTTACCTCGAAATACCCTAAACTTTTCCCTACTTGGCTAAACGTAAGAATGCTTGATCACGTGTGTACATTATTCTTTTTGCTTTATTCGGGGTTTGTCGTGGTTAATTTAGAGCTAGACTGGGTTTCCCGTCTTAGCGTTGTTTGATCTATGAGGACTCGAACATGTCGCTGAAATCGGCCTGGCGAAATCTGTGCCATCGGGCATAATCGAACGTGGTGGTTCTATCTGGCCTGTCCATGTCGGTCTGATTCATCTTTGTCTCGCGCCTTTTCCCTTTCTGCCGGCCTGTTATTCCTGTCGGCCCTCTGCTCCTACTCTCGTTCAGTAGAGTCGGACATTGGGCTTTCCAGTGCCCGGCATATTTACAAAAAGCACATTGGTTTTGCCCTAAGTCTGGTCGCCCTGTGTGCAGTGTCGGGGGATTACTTTCGGGTCGTTGTGTCCTGGGGTTGTCCTGTCGATATATTCCTTTACCTACTCTGTCCTCGTCTCTTTTCTTTCGTTGCATTGCTTCTTTGCGCCACATACCGAGACTGTCGAGCATAATAGGCGTTGTCTTATTATTACGAAGGGCTATTTCTAACGTTTCTATTTTATCAAGATCGAAGGATCCTATCAGTGGCCACTGTTTCTCTTGATTTTCTTTGGTATACCTGTGCCACAGTTTACTATAGGCTATGGTAACTAATCCATAGTTTATGAACATGTCTTTATTAGGGGTGCCTTCCAGCGGAGCTAGATGATCCACCTCTAATAAACGGTCCGGGCTGAACCAACTATCGACCAGTGGGGAGAAGACAGACATGACGGCTCGCGAAGAGGACAAAAAGTCAGCACTGCCTATCTTATCACTGCGTGCAAAGACTAGACAGAATATTTCTATTCTACGTTGTTTGCAGGCAGTGAATACCTCATGAACCAATATCAAAACAATAAATAAACGACCAGTGGGAAGAATAAGTAGATCCGCAAAGGTCTGCGTCCTCTACCCTTTCACTATCTGCAAAGGGGAACCTGTTCTTTCCTGTTTGTAGACAGAGAATCTCCAGAAAACAATCCGCGAACAGTAGCTCGGGGTCAAAAAAACAGTTAATCAGTGTGGGAGAGGGAATCTCCCGAAAACAATTCGTGAATAAATAATCAATCAGTGGGGGAGAAAGATAGGCACGCTGGCTGCGTTACTTATCCTTCACTGTTTGCAAAGAGAAAGAGCCTACTGTTTCTCCGTTTGCAGACAGTGAATCTCCAAATAGGTCAACAAAGAGTAATACTAGTATTTTCTGAACAATTAAACAACTATTTCGCAATTCGTCGTGTCTACACGACCTTACCCGGACCGTATGGACAGTTTCTTATCTTCCGAATCCAGCGCCCGATCGTCCTCCTTTCCTCGTATTCCTCGCGGCACTCCTGATGGTTCCCAGTCAGGACCGTAGATCACTCGAGAGAGGTCTGTTCGGAGCCAGTGAAGTTCGGATGATCGGCTGCCAGACGAGGGTCTATTGGGCAAGAGCTCTCCCGATCGTTGCAGTCGTTCACTCTGTCGTCAGGACCTCTCCCACTGGATCCACGAGTCACTGATGGGCCCCACGCTTGGGACGCCAATTGTTAAAACTAAGGTCAATGGACAATCAATATTTGCCCGGCGGTATCGCCTCTTTAACCCACAAAATATTAACCAATGAAGAGGCAGGTGCTGGAGACTGGAAGGCAGGAAACAAGGTTTATTCTCTCCGGAGGAGAACACATCAGTTCAGACAGCCAGTATCGTCACGAGGTGCTCTAACCGCATCTCTGAGGCCTGGCCTCTTATACACAGTTAAATGAATTTTATTGCAGGTAACACAGTCTTGTAATGCTTTGAAGTATGAAAGGACATCCTCTGAATCTCCCCTACAGGCCCGTTCCCACACACATTTACAGTTGAAGTCCCCACCCCGGTCACAACAGGTGATGATTATCGCGCAGCTGGACATTCCGCCGATTCACGGAATGTGGGGGTTTGATCGGATCTCATAGGGTGGGGGCTTTGATCAACTCGGGGGTCCTTTGATGAGGGAAGCTTTCTACTGTACGGGGAGGGGCAATAAACAGTATCGGCAGAGCTAGGTGTCGGCCTGGGAAAGAGGAAGACAAACGGGCACACAGGAAAAAGGGGGGGGGGGTTGGTATCAAAGGGCCTGGGACCATGAAAAGGAATGAAGGGAGGTGTCGCGCTGGGAACAGGATGGGGTTCTGAGGCAGAGCTGCGTTGAAGGGGGGTTTATGACCCAAGGCATGCGAGTGTGGGGGTTGTCAGCGTGCGGGCTTTGCGAGGGCGAAGGGCTATGCTGGGGGCCAGTGGCGTGCAGAGGGTGGTTCTGATCGAGGCACCTAAAATGGCGGGTGCACACGACAAAAAGTGTGGCATCCGGGGAAAAAGGCAAGATGGCGCAGATAATGTTTACCAAACCGTACTAATTTTCCACAGCGGGCTATCTTCCGGATTTTCCGGAGCTGAAAAAAACAAGAGGAGACTACAGCTTTAACCTGGGGCTTCATCGTGAGGTCATCACTGATGATGACTCCCAGACTTTTCGCTGAGTTAACAGGACTGTGGGGAGAGCCCAGGCTCGCCGGCCAGAAGAAGGATTTCCATGGGTTGGCGGCACTCCCGACAAGAACCAGTTCGGTCTTGTCGGGGTTGAGCTAAAGATGGTTAGTCCCCATCCAGTCGCTAATGTGGCAAAGAGTAGACTGAAAAGTGGAGATGGACTCCACCGAGCCGTCAATATTAAAGATCAGTTGAATGTCATCGGCGTAATTAAACGCGGTGACATGGTTGCCACGTAGAGACCGGATAAGAGGGGTAATGTATAAATTAAAAAGGAGTGGGGATAAGGAGGAACCCTGCGGGACGCCACAAGTAAGGCTTACTCTATCAGCAGAGAACTGAGAGAGCCGGACCGCCTGGTGGCGGTTGGACAAAAAGGAGCAGACCCAGTCCAGAGCAGTGCCCCGGATGCCAGCCTCCCTGACACGGTCGATCAGGATGTTATGGTCGACCGTGTCAAAGGCGGCCGACAGGTCCAGGAGCACTAAGACCTGGCTGATGTTAGAGTCCGCTCCTCTCCGCAGTTCCTCCATAACTGAAAGAATAACTGATTCTGTGGAATGGGCGGGTCTAAAACCGGCCTGTTGGGGGTCAAGGTATTGAGAGTGCTCAATGAAAGAGCTTGAAATCACTTGGAGAACCGAACACTCAAGTGATTACGACCCGATGATGACACTATCCACCTGACCACTCGAGCGGAGAAAACATATACAGCACACTGTTAGTGTGGTTGAAGGTCTCTATTACAACATATGTGAGATACTGGTTCTTCGCCACTAGTGATTAATTCCCCTATGATTATTAGCTCTATTCTACACCACCACGTCTCCTGTGCTTTACTTCTCCATGACTCCTTTGGCTGAAGCCCCCTGCCTCATCTCTTCTGCCCCCAGGATACTTATCTATCTCGCCATATGAGTCATCGGTGCCCTCCCCATTCACAACCCTACTGCCCTGTGCACCTTTAAATATGGGGTTGCTAGATGCCAGAGAGAGCAGAGTTTCAAACTCTCTGGCACCAGACAATCTCCTAGACCGATGCGCGTCGCTGCTGGATATTCTCCCAGGTCACAGATTGAGATTTGGCAGAGAGTCCAAGAGTGACATACTAAAGATCGAGTGGTATTTTTTATACCAGATGCATTTTCTGCCTGCTGCATAAAAACTGTACATTTTGGGGGTTGGGCTGCAAATGTGCTCTATTCACTGCAAAACTTGCCAACCCAGACTGCAAAACCCTGGGAGATCTGTACAAAGGACGGTGCAACTATTGAGTGTTATATTATTAGTATTGTTGTACGAAGCACTTCATTTGGATTTACATTTTGTAATGAGTGGACAATATGTCTGTTTTGTAAAGGTGTATATAACTATACCATTTATTATTTGTTTAAATTAAATTGTGTTTTTAAAAGAATGCATTTCAGGGGAAGGGGAAATAATGATAGGGCATGAGGTGTAGCTGACATTTTTGGTTGACTGTACCCCAAAATGAAAAGCAATTAATTTCACTCAGGTTAACCTTTTACAGTCTATTTATATTTTATTCATTTTGAGATTCTGTGTGATATTTCTTAGTATTTTGTGGATTGCTTAAGCAATTAAACTGAAAATCATTATGAAGGTTGCTCTGTTATGCTGAACAAGGGGTTTAGCAGAACGCAATGACGATGAAATCCTCAATGTTGTGACTCTCTCAGGTTCAGAGGCCACTGGTTCTGTGCTAAGCTTTACGTTTCTGCTCACGTAGTAAAAGCAGAGTACAGTGACTATGTAGTGTGAGGGCCTGGTCTGGACCATCTGTCTCAATGTTTGAAACTGCTCTCTCAGTGAAGATCACACATGGTTCAGTGACTAACTTCCCTGCAGGAAAGGCTGGTGCTGAGCCTCAGAGCTAACTAGTCTTGCACAGCCAGCACATCGTGCCCCCCACTCATAGGCTGTATCTAAGTATTTTTTTATTTAACTATACAGGATTGTGCAAATGCTCTAGGAAAGTACTTTCTTGAAGATGTGTTTACAGTGTAATACCGTGGTGCCTCAATTGTTTACAGTGCAATCATGCAATCATGTTTGAAAGGAAAAGATGGTTACTGATCCTCCATTGTGGGTGCATTGTAGCATGTCTAAGCCCTTTTTAGGTCTTGTAGAGGCGTGGGCGGAGCAGCGAAGCTGCTGCCACACCCTGCCACACCCTGCGAGATATTGTAAGAAAAAGGGTACTGTAAGCCCCGCCCCTCCTTTTCATTGGGTAGCTTCAGCGTTTAGGGTAAACGCTGGCTTCCCATTGAAAAGGAGGATTTTTAGTTGCCACCCTGTCCGCTTTTTAGAACATCTCTCCGGACAAGGTAGCCTGCTTTCCTTTTGTCATGAAACCTGTGTGGACAGATCAAGCGCCTCTGTTTATGAGGAGAGAGCCGATGCGGTGAGATCACCGCCTGCCCCTCCTCCTTCCCCGCCCACCCGAGCTTTGCTGCCTCCCGGGCTCGGTACACTGCTTCTTCTCCATTCCTTCAGCTGTGAACACTCTGCCCTTCGCATGCTCTTCCATGCACCCCCTCCCTCCCCCAGTGGAAGCTGGGGCTGTCTGAGTGCTGTCAGCCAGAGGCTGCGGCGCATTCCTTCTAGCTTCTGCTGTAAACTTAAGAATGGGTCATTGCTAACGGAGCACGCTCCTGGGGGAGTAGAGCAACACATGTCTGTGCTGAACATTTCTTTGTGTTTTTCCATGCATTTCCCTTCTGAAGCCACGCGCATAGATGAGAACTTGAAACTGTCCCCTACTTGGGAGGTTTTAATATAGCGCTTACTACCCCGGACGCTACTTGTACCATCCTTGTGTGCATTGCAACCATTGCAGAGGGGTTTTCACTTTCACTCAGGTGTCCTTGGCTGAATCAGAAGAAGCCTAAAGTGCAGAGCACGCCTCTCTTCTGTTGTGCAGAACTTTGGTCTGTTTCGAAATGTTCAGAGTTCTAATCCCTTTGTTGTATAGGATTTTAGGACCCTAGTGTAATTTTCCCGATTCATGCCGTTATATAGGTATAAATCACCCTATCCTTATATAGGCATAGAAATCATAACCATATTTAGACATAGCTCATGCAGTCCAAATACGGCATGGCTACTTCCACAAGTTCTGAAAATCCACAACGATTTCTTGGAAAACTCGCCATCAGCAGTCAGGGACTTCCCCTTGCTTGAATATTGATTTGTCCAAGAACTCATGGAGTTTTCAAAGAACTGAGACTCTTTGATGACGTTATTATGTCCAACCTTACGTCAAACCTTCAAGGTATAAATATGCCCTCACTTGCCCTAGCAAACACACGGTGGTTTGGATCAGTTCGACTATCTACTTGACCGACGCATCTCGCTGCAGCAAGTGCCGGAGGAAGCCGAAACTACCCAGAAAGGGTTAAACCTCTCTATGAATTAACCAAACCTGATTTCAAATCAACTAATTGGACTCAAAAACACACAGAAATTTTGCGTTCAGTGCGACGAGAAATATTTCAGCAACAAAACATTTACAGACACGCGTCAACGTACGCAACCTTGTAATCCAATCATCCCAGGGAGATGCAGATTCACATACCTAACCTTTAACAAAGGTGAAAAGGTACCAATATCTTACAAATCACACTTGTACACCCAAGCTCAAATGAAATTCACTCCAACAGAAAGAATTCTGACAGCGGTTCAAACTGCAGTAGCAAAAGAGAGAGCACTCGCGCAGGGTAAACGCATAATGGTCGTTAAGCCTGTACCTGCCTTAGAGGCAGTGACAAAAGTGAGCATTCCAAATGCAAAAGCTTTACATCCGAGATGGATACAATGGGTTAACTCTCTTGCTGCAACAGATGTTGAATACGTTTTTGACCCCTACTTGAAAACACAAGAATTTCTACAGTATGAACAAGAATGTCCTCTGCCCATTGAGATTCTGCCTCTAGAACATTACGGATGTATAATATATCCAGACGGATCAGCACAGCCCGCAATTGGGGGCAAACAAGCTTATAGTGCTGCGTGCGCAATTATTAATGGTCGCTGGCACAATGGTAAATTCAGACCTATGGTCACAAAAATTCAATCTCTAGGAGACTGTACAGCTCAGCGAGCTGAACTACAGGCTTTCAAGATGGCGCTTGAAAATACCGATCGCGAATTCCCCACACTCATAGTGTGCGATTCGTATTACTGTGTTCAGTCTTACAATGAATACTTGCAGAACTGGGTTCACGACAGTTTCAAAGATGAAAAAGGTGGCACAATCAAGCATAAATTGCTTTGGGAACAAGTAGTTCAATTACAAAAAGAACTACAAAAGACTCACGTGATCCATACACTGAGTCATCAGCGTGATGGCGTTCACGTTGCAGGGAATACATTGGCTGATGAAGCCGCGAAGGCAGCTGTGCAAACCGCTTCCGTAGCTGCAATCACTCGTTCAAAAACAAAAATAGAGAGCAAAATAATGCAAGCTGTAACTGTTTTAATGAAAGACAGTGGTAAATACATTTCCAAAAGGCTTTCCACTCAAGTACTCATATATAACTAATGCAAATAATGTTCCATTTGCTCGAATCCCTGGAGTGGGGGATAGAGTAATTCCAAACATGGAACACAGATTAGGACTAATTTTAGCAGCACATGAAGGACTCGCCTCTGCCCACGCAGATGATTCCGCCACAGTGTCATTATTAAAACAAAGATACTGGTGGCCTGCATGAGGAAACAGACCAGAAACTATGTTTTGGAATGTGAAATCTGCCAGAAAATGAAAGTTTCAACTGTGAAACGCCCGGCGCAGACACCACTTTTAATTTCATATAAGCTACTGTAAGCTCCTACCTCTAGTGCTAGTGCCTGATTTGTTTTAAACTTGCCCTTCATGTTTTTTTTTCCGTTTTCTGTGTGCTTGAGGGAATTTGGGGGGGAGCGCTTGGAAGGGAATTTGGGAAGGAGTGCCTGAATTTTTGATGTTATTTTTTTCGGCGGCTCTCTGAGGGCTAATAATAATACTGTATTTACCTTGTGCTGTTGTGTTCCTGCTTGGGGCCATGCTGCCGGTTTGAATTCCATTCACTACATTGAATCGCGTATTCAGTACTCCAGCTCGGTACTTAGGTCCCTGCGAAGCCCATGCTGTGCCATCGATCCCACGTCTTCCGCTGACCCGGTGAGTACTCAGGCTTGCCCAGATTGTGGCTTTCTTCCTACCATTCACCTGTGGTCGGAGGCTCGGGCCATCAATTCTCGCCTTCCGGCCAGCTTTAAAGCTTGCCTCATTAACTTCAGATCTCTCAAACAGCATCATACTGACATTTCCGATTTGATCTTGGACTCGGATCTTGATCTCCTATTTCTTACAGAGAGCTGGTTGGATGCATTTTCCAACCCTATAGTTACTCTGGCCACCCCCCCCTGGGTATAAAATACATCGGTTTGACCGCCCATTGGGGAGAGGGGGTGGTGTTGCCATTTTATACAGAGAATGCTGGATCCTCAAGGGGGAAGTACCCACTAATTGGGTGGGTTGTGAGGCTTTGGATTTTAGCCTGCAATTGTCACCCCATTTCACCTTGGGTGGCTCTTTACTCTATCGCCCACCAGGTCCTGTGGGTGCCTTTTTGGACTCTTGTGGTGACACCATAGCAGAGAGAGTCCTAACGTTTTCTAACTTTCTTTTGTTGGGCGACCTTAATCTACATCTGGACTCGGCAGAGTCGTCGGACGCCGCTGATTTCCGGGATATTCTCCAGTTAGCCATGCTCTCCCAGTGGGTGAGGGCTCCAATCCATAAGGGGGGCCATACACTGGACCTTATCTGTTCCAACTTTCCGGTTTTGGTCCAAAATCCTCTCCCGGTTACATGGTCTGACCACTTTCCAGTATTTTTTTATGGACGGCCTTGCATGGTCACCATCCACCACCCCACCACCGCGCCCCGATGGTCAGAAAGATTGACACGGTGCTTTTGAGTGCTAAGTTGGTGGCTTCGCGCCTGACACTTGGGAGCACCCTTCCGGAGAACGTTACTATGTTTTCGAATTGAATTAGTGACGCTGTCATGGGCCTTCCGGCCTCTGGCTCCCATAAGTTGGGGAGAGAAACTCCCTCCAAGCCTTGGTTCACCGCAGAGTTGAGGGATCTCAAACACTCATGTAAGGTCTTGGAGAGAATTTGGAGGGCCAGCGGCTATTGTCCTATGGCCAAACAGGCTCTTAGGGACAAACAGAAACTGTACTATTCAGCCATCTCCGTGGCAAAAAGTACCTATTTTGCCGCGCGCATTGATAGGGCTAACAATAATGCGAAGGAAATCTTTGCCATTGTGCAGAGTTTTGTGGCGCCTCGTGCACAGGAGATAGTGGCCACGCCCTCAGTCATCTGGGCAAATACTCTGTCCAATCACTTCAGGGAGAAAATCAGGGATATCCAAAACTCTTTTCCAAAAAACCTGAAGCCTCCCAGGCCCCAGCGGGGGCTTAGTGTGGCGAAGGACCCAGATCACTCCTTCTCGGCCTTTTGCCCCATTGATCTCTTGGCCTCTCGCAAAATCCTCGGGCGCTGAAATCTGGTTCCCCCAACGATCCTTGCGCAGCTCGGCTGCTGGCTGACCTAGCCGATACGGTTAATATGGAAGTTAACACTCTGATCAACCAGTCGCTTCGCGAGGCACACGTTCCGCTCGCTTGGAAGGAGGCCCTCTTGCTTCCATTACTTAAGAAGCCCACCCTTGACCCCTCGCTTCCCGGTAATTACAGACCCATCTCGCTTTTGCCTAGTTTGGCCAAGGTCTGCAGCTTACCAACTATGTGACGATGTCGGGCGCGCTACACCCTGCGCAATCGGGGTTCCGGGCCGCCCACAGCACAGAGTCGGCACTGTTGGAGGTGGCTGAGGCTATCAGGGACTGTTTGGATGCCGGCGGGAGAGCAGCTCTGGTGATGCTGGATCTCTCGGCGGCATTCCATACGGTTCCCCACTCCCTCCTCCTTGATCGACTTACTGACATCGGCATTGCGGGCATGGCGTGGAGCTGGCTGCAATCCTTTTTGGAGGATAGGTCACAGCAAGTCTGGCTCCCTCCGTTTGCCTCGTCTCTCTCCCCTCTCTCCACTGGTGTCCCGCAGGGCTCCTCCCTTAGCCCCCTTTTGTTTAACATCTTTGTTACTCCCCTGGTTTATCTGGCGGAGTCACTGGGGGCTAGGGTGATGGCCTATGCGGATGACACATAGTTACTGTTTACCTGGAGAAGGGGTGAGGACTCGGTCAAACGGCTCAGCGCTGTCTCCCCGCGGTGTTCCGCTGGTTGGCCAATGCACAACTTAAGTGCAATGAGGAGAAGTCCGAGGTGCTCCTGTTTGGAACTTTCCCTGCGGGCTTCCGAACCAGACTGTGGCCCACGGACTTCCCACCTCCCCAATCAGATAAGGGCCTTGCAAAAAACTTGGGTGTCTGGTTCGAGGAAAATTAGAATTTAGCGACACATGTCAAAAAACTTACAGGGACCTGTTTTGGCATACTTAAAACCCTGCGCAAATTCCTCCCTCTTCTGCCGGTTGAGGCTAAAGAAACTGTAGTCGGGGCATTGATCCTCTCCCGGCTGGATTACTCCAACGCGCTTTTAGTGGGATGTCCAGGCTATCTGATAAAAAAACTGCAGGTAGTTCAAAATGCGGCTGCGCGTCTCCTTCGGGGTCTCTCCCCTAGGCAGAGCGTGCGGGCCCTTCTCCGCCACCTTCATTGGCTCCCAGTTGAGGCCCGTTTGAAATTTAAAATGCTGGTTATTGTCCATCGGGCCTTGTATGGATTGGGCCCACTATATCTACAGAAGCGCTTTTCTTTCTATATTCCTCCCAGGACTTTGCGGTCCTCGGACCAACTTCTTATTCAGAACCCGCGCTTTTCACGCCAGAGGCTAGGGGGCTGCTCTTTCACCCGTAAGGCTGGTCTAGCCGTGAATGAGCTTCCTCTTGCTCTCAGGAGGATTGCAGATCCCGCTGTCTTCAAAAAGAACCTAAAAACACTACTATTCTGAGCCCATTTTTCTTAGAGGCTCTTCTTGTTCAGCTGGAGGTGGGGGCTTAGGGTAGCAGCGCCAGGATACTCTGAGTAGCTGAGCGCTTTAGAAATGTAGTACAACATAACATAACATAACATACTAGCATGCCTTTACCTGGACCACTGTGGTCCCTTACAAAGGGATGGCAACTATAAATATATCATGGTCGCAGTGGATTCCAGCTCACAATTCATTTGGATGAGGCCTCAGCGCTCGGCTGACGCCCGAACTGTTATAAAAGATTTGCAAGTCTTTATCGGCACATACGCAATCGGCACGCT
This sequence comes from Lissotriton helveticus, assembly GCF_964261635.1. Lineage (NCBI taxonomy): Eukaryota > Metazoa > Chordata > Amphibia > Caudata > Salamandridae > Lissotriton > Lissotriton helveticus. The sequence continues at coordinate 1,291,128,124 of NC_136068.1, forward strand.
TGTCACGAACCATGCTGGGAGTGCCGCAAGAACACCGAGGAGACAAACCACACTGCTTTCACGAAGACTATAGGCAGTGAACTACAGCTCCCATGAGGCTGTGGTCGCATGCCGCCTCCTACGTCATGACGCACGTTGATGCCTGCATATCACTTCCTGGTTCCTGGATCGGGTGCCGCTAATTCGATATACCGACCCTGGACCTCCGAACCGGAGACTGGTAGGGGTGCCTTGCACCAAACCTTTGTTGCCTGAAATCTTGTTTGTTTGGGGCTCTGCCTAATTCCCCGAGCGGAAGCCAGTTCTAAACTGCCCCGTTTGACGAGTCGTCAATCGACTCTTGCGGGGTTGTTGCCTGTGCCTCTGGTGAGCTGTTATCACCGGAAGGATCTTATTTCGCCATTCCTAGGTTATCTGAACAGTGGTGTTTTCCTAGCGATCGTAACCCCGTTGGATGAGCATATGCTCTTGCGGGGTTACATACTAATCACCTTGTTGCGGGGCTATTTGGAATATCGCTATATCCTTGTTATAGTAGGACTACAGCGCGGCTGCGCTTGGGTCCTTCTCTTGACACCTGATTAACTTTATTGCGAGTTCACCTTTTGGTTCCTGGATTGTATGAGGATTAATACATCCAGGAAAGTTTTATTACATGGCTGCTTCTATCATTCACTGTTGTATCAATAACATGAGAAGCCAGTAATCGAGAGTGTCTGTCCTCTGTTAATTGCCACTAAGAGTCTCTAGGTAGGTTACACAACATTCTTAAACTGCCAGTCATAGGATGAGGCTACCACTTGTGAAATAATAATTATTCTTCTACCTATAGATCAATATAAAGACAGTGGCGTATCTCAGAATATTCTACCTCGGAACAGGACTCAGTTATTTTCCTTTACAGGTATACTAGGAAAGGGGTTAAAGCACTAGTATTCTAATGGATCTATGTTTGTTTTATATGTCTATATAAAAGATACAAGAGGTGATATTTATATCTGTGTGCTTCTCTTTTCAGATCTCCCTCCCTGCTGACCCCTTCCTTTCCTTCCCTCGCCTGATCACTCTATTGAGTCTGTGGAATTGATCAGACCGTAGAGCTATCAGGAGGTGGATCCCATTGAGCATCGTACGTCCCCAAGGATTCGCAGACCTGACAACGCTACATTCTGAGACTCAGTCGTGTACGCATAAACTATGCTGATACATCCCCACATAAGGCACTCTTAGTGAAACAAAGTTTTCAATTTGTAAATCCAATGCGTTTATTATTGGTTCAATAAAGTTCTAGTTCAAATCAGGTATGATATTCACTTCATATCAAAGCAATCCTTGGATTTTTTGAGGAACGAACAAATCAGTAACTCCAATGCATTTCGGGCGGAGCCCTTTTTCAAGGAGTTCTGTAGAGAAGAAGAGATAAGGTAGGGGTAAGATGAGGAAGCTGAAAAACGCGGTAATTGTGTGAAAAAACGGGGGTGGTATGCATAACAAAGGTAGTGAAAAGTAAAACGTGGGCTGTCCAGAGGTCGTTTATTGTGAAGTTAACGTGCCGATCAATAAGTGATAAAAAAAGAACTAGATGCTGTGGACTAATTAATGGCTAAACCGGTGCTCTCACCAGAGAGTGCGTGATGTTAGAAAAACGAAAAACAATAAAACGGCAACTAGGCGCTTAAGGTTAACATTAACAATCAAAACGAGTGCAAAGACTTACTTCAGAGTACAAAGTAACGCTTCGCGTCACCAACAGGTTCAGGGGCATTCGAAGGAACGCTGCAAAGAGAGTGTCGGCCATGCCGTGTTATGAGGAGAAAGGTGCGGACATCAAGAAAGGACTCGAAGGTGGGCTGGAGTATGGTTGAGTAAGCGCCATGTTTGCATGGTGTGATGTGCTGCAAATAAACGAGTGGAGTGTAATGAGGGACAGTGGCTATATAAATTATGAGAAAGTAAGAAAAAGAGAGATAAAGAAGGAAACTGGAAAAAATATAAAAAGGTGAAAAATGTAAAAGGGTGATGGGGAAGTCGACCCTCGGAGTGAATAAAAAAGTGACAGAACATTGGTGATGGGCGTGTATAGAACCAGCTCACATATAGAGGAACAATGTAACATGAAATACAGTAAAATTACAAAAAACAGCTATATTCAAGACGATCATTAAGACCGAAAGGTTTATAGGTTTGCAAACGGTATATCCATTCCAGTTCTCTTTTGAGGAGATGTTTGTTGTTGTCAACTCCTTCTCTTTTGTTGACAGTCTCAAGGATGATGAATTGTAATTGTGCAATGGAATGGCGAGCTTCTGAAAAATGTTGCGCAATGTTGGATTTCGCATTTATGAGACGAATGTTTGATTTGTGCTCATTCAAACGGACTTTCATTTTTCTCTCGGTTTTGCCCACATATAGTTTCCCACATGGGCATTTAAGAGCATAGATAAGATTACTAGAATCGCACGTGGCATTCACATGAAGTTTGATGTTATGGCCTTTCATGGGATGGCAGATGGATTTACCCTTAATGACGGAGTTACAATGACTACAATTGAAGCATGGTTGTGTCCCTTTATATCGTTCTGTTGGACAACTTGAACTGGACAGTATCTCCTTGATGTTTTTACATCTAGTGTGTGCGAACATGGGTGGCAATTTGAACATGTCTTCAAAATCTGGTTCGATTTGAAGAATCGGCCAATGTTTGAGTATTATTTTCTTGTAGATCTTGCTGGCTGTAGAATATTTGGAAACCAGAGTGGTACGTTGTTGTTCAGTGGGTGGTTTCTTTTTGAGTGAGTCTTGTCTGGAGATAAGTGCCACACGAGATTGTGCCTCAGTTAAAATGTTGGTGGGATAACTTCTGTCTGAAAATCGATTCTTCATCTCATCCATACGAGCCTGCATGATATCTTGATCTGAGACAATACGTTTAACCCTTAAAAGTTGAGAAAAGGGCAAGTGTTTCTTTAAAGATTCATGGTGATGGCTGTGGTAGTGGAGGGTATTGTTGCGATCAGTGCTCTTTCTATAGAGATCAGTCATGAACCCATTTGGGGTAATTTTGATGAGAACATCCAAAAATGCAATTTCAGACTCGCTGATGTGCCAAGTGAGTTGGATTCGATCATCCTTGGAGTTGAGCTGATGCAGGAATAGTTCTAAAGATTCTTTGGTGTCGGTCCAGATGAAAAACAGATCATCAATATATCTGACGTACATTTTTATCTTGGTTAGTTGGTTGGAATCACTGTATATATGAGTTCTTTCAAAATTCTCCATGTACAGGTTGGCGTATGACGGGGCAGCACAATTTCCCATCGCCATTCCCGAAAGCTGCAAAAACCACTCATCCTTAACCTGAAAGTAACTATGGTATAAGGTATACACCATTAATTCCAATAGGAAAGCTTGCATTGTAGCATCAATGTCGCTGTTGAGTAAAGCGGCTTCAAAGGCTTCAATCCCACCCTGATGGGGGATGGATGTGTATAGAGAAGCGACGTCGGCAGTGCACAAAAGATAATGGTGATGATCCTCTACTTGAATTTCAGCCAACTTGGTTAAGAATTCCGTAGTGTCCCTGATGTAACTGGAAGCTCTGGTGACAATGGGTTGCACGTATCGGTCGATAAGTTTACCTGACGATTCATGTATTGAACCTTTGGTTGACACAATGGGCCGAAATGGTGGATTGTTAAGATCTTTGTGTATCTTAGGACTCATGTGAATACTGGGGCTCCTCGGGTATTGAGGTAATAGAAAGTTCTTGGTGCGTTCTTGAATCACACCATCACGGAGGGCTCTCATGACGATGTCTTGAAGTGTGTTAAGAAATTCCCTGGTTGGGTTCCCCTCAAGCTGTAGATACAAGCTGGTATCACGTATGTGTTCTTCTAACCGATGGGTGTACATAGAGGTATCTAAGATCACAAGGGCTCCTCCTTTGTCGGCTTTGATGCACTTGATTGTATTGTTATTGGCCAAAGACTTAAGGACATCACGGTCTTTGATGGTGAGATTTTGACGTCGACTCTGTTTCTGGAAATTGATTTTTTGTAAGTCTTTACGGACTAGTGTTTCAAATAGGTCAATTGATTTGTGACTCACAGGAGCCATGAAGGTACTTGACGGTCTCAAGCCTTTAAGTTCATCCGGTTTATTGATGCTGGTAGGAGGTGAAATTTTATCAAAAAAATGTCGTAACCTCAGCTTTCTTGTGAGTTTAAAGGTGCTCACCTCAAGTTCTAATAAATTGGTGTGGGACGTAGGAATGAACGATGTGCCTTTTTCTAATACACTCATTTGCTGTGGAGTGATAGTTGTGTTGGAAATGTTAATAACTAGATGTTCTTTTTTGGTTTGGGATCTTTCGTGATGGTTTTGCTCCTGGTGGTTGGAGCGGAAGATTCTTTTTCTTTTGTGCTGGCTCCTCCTGAGTCTTCGGCGTTGTCCGTACCTTCCTCTAAAAAATGAACCGCAGAAGCCGCTGATGTGCTTGCAGTTTCGTGAGATGGTTTAGAGGATATGTTAGTACGAGGTGGACGAGTGGAAGTGTCGCTGCCAGAAGATGACGTGTCGGTTTGTGTGTTGGTTGGTCGATTGCGTCGACGCTGGGCATATATGTCAGCCCATGAGTAGACCTCATCAAGCTTGTAGTCAAGCGTATCCCTACGAAATTTCCTGACTTTGCGTTCGGTAATTTCTTTCTGATGTTTGTCTAAGGTGATTTTCAGGTCTTCCAAAGTAGTGGTGAGTTCCTCAGGAGTGAGCATTTCTTTAAGGTCTTTGTCAATTTCTTTAATTTCTGATTCCAATTCTTTGAGAATGTCGGAGAGCTCTTCAACAATTAACAGAATGAGATCCAGGCTGCATTTGTTCAATATTCTTTCCCATTTTTCCTTAAAGGATTTAGAATTCTTACATAGAGAGGGTTTTAAAGCGATACGCAAACCGCGAGGGATTCTGAGTGCCCTGTGATATTTAAGTAAAGTGCTCGCATGGAGCTTCTGATTGATGTGTCTTTTGGATAGGTATAGAAGTTGTCTGATACATTGTTCTCGATTGCGGCTGGTAGAAGTAGGAGTGAGATCTTCTTCAATTAGAGAGTAGATGCGTTGACGTTCCTCTTCATCATACGCTAAAGTTTGTGCTCGAGCTTCCGTGCTCCTGCTGATATCTTCAAATTGCATGATGAAGCGTGCAAATCACTCGGGCGGAAAAAATGAACAATCGATGTGGTGATGAGTGATGCACTGCGAATGGTGTAAACCAGTTGAAAGTGGGCTTGACAGTTTGTAGGTGCACTGGTGGGTTGTGTTTCCGTCAAAAACACAATACAAAATGAGACTCAGTCGTGTACGCATAAACTATGCTGATACATCCCCACATAAGGCACTCTTAGTGAAACAAAGTTTTCAATTTGTAAATCCAATGCGTTTATTATTGGTTCAATAAAGTTCTAGTTCAAATCAGGTATGATATTCACTTCATATCAAAGCAATCCTTGGATTTTTAAATGAGGAACGAACAAATCAGTAACTCCAATGCATTTCGGGCGGAGCCCTTTTTCAAGGAGTTCTGTAGAGAAGAAGAGATAAGGTAGGGGTAAGATGAGGAAGCTGAAAAACGCGGTAATTGTGTGAAAAAACGGGGGTGGTATGCATAACAAAGGTAGTGAAAAGTAAAACGTGGGCTGTCCAGAGGTCGTTTATTGTGAAGTTAACGTGCCGATCAATAAGTGATAAAAAAAAGAACTAGATGCTGTGGACTAATTAATGGCTAAACCGGTGCTCTCACCAGAGAGTGCGTGATGTTAGAAAAACGAAAAACAATAAAACGGCAACTAGGCGCTTAAGGTTAACATTAACAATCAAAACGAGTGCAAAGACTTACTTCAGAGTACAAAGTAACGCTTCGCGTCACCAACAGGTTCAGGGGCATTCGAAGGAACGCTGCAAAGAGAGTGTCGGCCATGCCGTGTTATGAGGAGAAAGGTGCGGACATCAAGAAAGGACTCGAAGGTGGGCTGGAGTATGGTTGAGTAAGCGCCATGTTTGCATGGTGTGATGTGCTGCAAATAAACGAGTGGAGTGTAATGAGGGACAGTGGCTATATAAATTATGAGAAAGTAAGAAAAAGAGAGATAAAGAAGGAAACTGGAAAAAATATAAAAAGGTGAAAAATGTAAAAGGGTGATGGGGAAGTCGACCCTCAGAGTGAATACAAAAGTGACAGAACATTGGTGATGGGCGTGTATAGAACCAGCTCACATATAGAGGAACAATGTAACATGAAATACAGTAAAATTACAAAAAACAGCTATATTCAAGACGATCAACCATACTCCAGCCCACCTTCGAGTCCTTTCTTGATGTCCGCACCTTTCTCCTCATAACACGGCAAGGCCGACACTCTCTTTGCAGCGTTCCTTCGAATGCCCCTGAACCTGTTGGTGCCGCGAAGCATTACTTTGTACTCTGAAGTAAGTCTTTGCACTCGTTTTGATTGTTAATGTTAACCTTAAGCGCCTAGTTGCCGTTTTATTGTTTTTCGTTTTTCTAACATCACGCACTCTCTGGTGAGAGCACCGGTTTAGCCATTAATTAGTCCACAGCATCTAGTTCTTTTTTTATCACTTATTGATCGGCACGTTAACTTCACAATAAACGACCTCTGGACAGCCCACGTTTTACTTTTTACTACCTTTGTTATGCATACCACCCCCGTTTTTTCACACAATTACCGCGTTTTTCAGCTTCCTCATCTTACCCCTACCTTATCTCTTCTTCTCTACAGAACTCCTTGAAAAAGGGCTCCGCCCGAAATGCATTGGAGTTACTGATTTGTTCGTTCCTCATTTAAAAATCCAAGGATTGCTTTGATATGAAGTGAATATCATACCTGATTTGAACTAGAACTTTATTGAACCAATAATAAACGCATTGGATTTACAAATTGAAAACTTTGTTTCACTAAGAGTGCCTTATGTGGGGATGTATCAGCATAGTTTATGCGTACACGACTGAGTCTCATTTTGTATTGTGTTTTTGACGGAAACACAACCCACCAGTGCACCTACAAACTGTCAAGCCCACTTTCAACTGGTTTACACCATTCGCAGTGCATCACTCATCACCACATCGATTGTTCATTTTTTCCGCCCGAGTGATTTGCACGCTTCATCATGCAATTTGAAGATATCAGCAGGAGCACGGAAGCTCGAGCACAAACTTTAGCGTATGATGAAGAGGAACGTCAACGCATCTACTCTCTAATTGAAGAAGATCTCACTCCTACTTCTACCAGCCGCAATCGAGAACAATGTATCAGACAACTTCTATACCTATCCAAAAGACACATCAATCAGAAGCTCCATGCGAGCACTTTACTTAAATATCACAGGGCACTCAGAATCCCTCGCGGTTTGCGTATCGCTTTAAAACCCTCTCTATGTAAGAATTCTAAATCCTTTAAGGAAAAATGGGAAAGAATATTGAACAAATGCAGCCTGGATCTCATTCTGTTAATTGTTGAAGAGCTCTCCGACATTCTCAAAGAATTGGAATCAGAAATTAAAGAAATTGACAAAGACCTTAAAGAAATGCTCACTCCTGAGGAACTCACCACTACTTTGGAAGACCTGAAAATCACCTTAGACAAACATCAGAAAGAAATTACCGAACGCAAAGTCAGGAAATTTCGTAGGGATACGCTTGACTACAAGCTTGATGAGGTCTTCTCATGGGCTGACATATATGCCCAGCGTCGACGCAATCGACCAACCAACACACAAACCGACACGTCATCTTCTGGCAGCGACACTTCCACTCGTCCACCTCGTACTAACATATCCTCTAAACCATCTCACGAAACTGCAAGCACATCAGCGGCTTCTGCGGTTCATTTTTTAGAGGAAGGTACGGACAACGCCGAAGACTCAGGAGGAGCCAGCACAAAAGAAAAAGAATCTTCCGCTCCAACCACCAGGAGCAAAACCATCACGAAAGATCCCAAACCAAAAAAGAACATCTAGTTATTAACATTTCCAACACAACTATCACTCCACAGCAAATGAGTGTATTAGAAAAAGGCACATCGTTCATTCCTACGTCCCACACCAATTTATTAGAACTTGAGGTGAGCACCTTTAAACTCACAAGAAAGCTGAGGTTACGACATTTTTTTGATAAAATTTCACCTCCTACCAGCATCAATAAACCGGATGAACTTAAAGGCTTGAGACCGTCAAGTACCTTCATGGCTCCTGTGAGTCACAAATCAATTGACCTATTTGAAACACTAGTCCGTAAAGACTTACAAAAAATCAATTTCCAGAAACAGAGTCGACGTCAAAATCTCACCATCAAAGACCGTGATGTCCTTAAGTCTTTGGCCAATAACAATACAATCAAGTGCATCAAAGCCGACAAAGGAGGAGCCCTTGTGATCTTAGATACCTCTATGTACACCCATCGGTTAGAAGAACACATACGTGATACCAGCTTGTATCTACAGCTTGAGGGGAACCCAACCAGGGAATTTCTTAACACACTTCAAGACATCGTCATGAGAGCCCTCCGTGATGGTGTGATTCAAGAACGCACCAAGAACTTTCTATTACCTCAATACCCGAGGAGCCCCAGTATTCACATGAGTCCTAAGATACACAAAGATCTTAACAATCCATCATTTCGGCCCATTGTGTCAACCAAAGGTTCAATACATGAATCGTCAGGTAAACTTATCGACCGATACGTGCAACCCATTGTCACCAGAGCTTCCAGTTACATCAGGGACACTACGGAATTCTTAACCAAATTGGCTGAAATTCAAGTAGAGGATCATCACCATTATCTTTTGTGCACTGCCGACGTCGCTTCTCTATACACATCCATCCCCCATCAGGGTGGGATTGAAGCCTTTGAAGCCGCTTTACTTAACAGCGACATTGATGCTACAATGCAAGCTTTCCTATTGGAATTAATGGTGTATACCTTATACCATAGTTACTTTCAGGTTAAGGATGAGTGGTTTTTGCAGCTTTCGGGAATGGCGATGGGAAATTGTGCTGCCCCGTCATACGCCAACCTGTACATGGAGAATTTTGAAAGAACTCATATATACAGTGATTCCAACCAACTAACCAAGATAAAAATGTACGTCAGATATATTGACGATCTGTTTTTCATCTGGACCGACACCAAAGAATCTTTAGAACTATTCCTGCATCAGCTCAACTCCAAGGATGATCGAATCCAACTCACTTGGCACATCAGCGAGTCTGAAATTGCATTTTTGGATGTTCTCATCAAAATTACCCCAAATGGGTTCATGACTGATCTCTATAGAAAGAGCACTGATCGCAACAATACCCTCCACTACCACAGCCATCACCATGAATCTTTAAAGAAACACTTGCCCTTTTCTCAACTTTTAAGGGTTAAACGTATTGTCTCAGATCAAGATATCATGCAGGCTCGTATGGATGAGATGAAGAATCGATTTTCAGACAGAAGTTATCCCACCAACATTTTAACTGAGTCACAATCTCGTGTGGCACTTATCTCCAGACAAGACTCACTCAAAAAGAAACCACCCACTGAACAACAACGTACCACTCTGGTTTCCAAATATTCTACAGCCAGCAAGATCTACAAGAAAATAATACTCAAACATTGGCCGATTCTTCAAATCGAACCAGATTTTGAAGACATGTTCAAATTGCCACCCTTGTTCGCACACACTAGATGTAAAAACATCAAGGAGATACTGTCCAGTTCAAGTTGTCCAACAGAACGATATAAAGGGACACAACCATGCTTCAATTGTAGTCATTGTAACTCCGTCATTAAGGGTAAATCCATCTGCCATCCCATGAAAGGCCATAACATCAAACTTCATGTGAATGCCACGTGCGATTCTAGTAATCTTATCTATGCTCTTAAATGCCCATGTGGGAAACTATATGTGGGCAAAACCGAGAGAAAAATGAAAGTCTGTTTGAATGAGCACAAATCAAACATTCGTCTCATAAATGCGAAATCCAACATTGCGCAACATTTTTCAGAAGCTCGCCATTCCATTGCACAATTACAATTCATCATCCTTGAGACTGTCAACAAAAGAGAAGGAGTTGACAACAACAAACATCTCCTCAAAAGAGAACTGGAATGGATATACCGTTTGCAAACCTATAAACCTTTCGGTCTTAATGATCGTCTTGAATATAGCTGTTTTTTGTAATTTTACTGTATTTCATGTTACATTGTTCCTCTATATGTGAGCTGGTTCTATACACGCCCATCACCAATGTTCTGTCACTTTTTTATTCACTCCGAGGGTCGACTTCCCCATCACCCTTTTACATTTTTCACCTTTTTATATTTTTTCCAGTTTCCTTCTTTATCTCTCTTTTTCTTACTTTCTCATAATTTATATAGCCACTGTCCCTCATTACACTCCACTCGTTTATTTGCAGCACCTCACACCATGCAAACATGGCGCTTACTCAACCATACTCCAGCCCACCTTCGAGTCCTTTCTTGATGTCCGCACCTTTCTCCTCATAACACGGCATGGCCGACACTCTCTTTGCAGCGTTCCTTCGAATGCCCCTGAACCTGTTGGTGACGCGAAGCGTTACTTTGTACTCTGAAGTAAGTCTTTGCACTCGTTTTGATTGTTAATGTTAACCTTAAGCGCCTAGTTGCCGTTTTATTGTTTTTCGTTTTTCTAACATCACGCACTCTCTGGTGAGAGCACCGGTTTAGCCATTAATTAGTCCACAGCATCTAGTTCTTTTTTTATCACTTATTGATCGGCACGTTAACTTCACAATAAACGACCTCTGGACAGCCCACGTTTTACTTTTCACTACCTTTGTTATGCATACCACCCCCGTTTTTTCACACAATTACCGCGTTTTTCAGCTTCCTCATCTTACCCCTACCTTATCTCGTCTTCTCTACAGAACTCCTTGAAAAAGGGCGCCGCCCGAAATGCATTGGAGTTACTGATTTGTTCGTTCCTCATTTAAAAATCCAAGGATTGCTTTGATATGAAGTGAATATCATACCTGATTTGAACTAGAACTTTATTGAACCAATAATAAACGCATTGGATTTACAAATTGAAAACTTTGTTTCACTAAGAGTGCCTTATGTGGGGATGTATCAGCATAGTTTATGCGTACACGACTGAGTCTCATTTTGTATTGTGTTTTTGACGGAAACACAACCCACCAGTGCACCTACAAACTGTCAAGCCCACTTTCAACTGGTTTACACCATTCGCAGTGCATCACTCATCTCCACAACGCTACATTCTGACCAGGGTCCTGCGCTTAGCTCTCGCGCTTACAAAGAAGCCATGGCCAGCTTGGGCGTTGCATTGCGGTACTCAAGTCCATTCCATCCTGAGGGAAATGCAGTAGTGGAAAGAAAAAAAACCGAGACATAAAGCAATCTATAACAGTTAGGGAATTAGGTTTGAGTGACGGGTGGGTTAAACATCTAATAATTGTTCAACGTAGTCTTAACAATCTGCCAAGAAATTCTCTGGGTGGAATCACTCCATACGAAATACTTTTTGGTACTAGAATGCCTATCCAGGATCTTGATCGTCACACTTCAGTGGTAGAACAAAAACCCTTTGATATCAAAAACCGTTTGTTGTTTTGCAGGACTTAAATGAAACACGAAGAAGTCTGAGCAACACAATACAGAAACCAACGACCACTGAAGAAAAACCACCTGGCCCAGCAAGACCTATCTGGATTCCAAAGATTGGGGATCTAGTCAGGGAAAAGATCGCGGTTAAGAAGGAATTTGGGCCTTCTTACAGAAAACCAGTACCTGTCTTAGCAATCCAACAGAACTCTTTCATCAACTTGAAAATACAAATCTGGTTTCACCCTGGGTTGAATTTTGGATTGTGTTAGGTCTACTTTTTCTCCTACTTTGGCTCATTCTTGTTTTAGTTTGGGAAAACTGATAGATGGAAAATATAGTAAAATGGACACAGCAAGTAAGAACATCAACTTGCTCCTGAAACCTCACAAATCATCTCATCGTGAGCAAAGAGACCTGTCATCAGTGAAAATCACAGCCGTTCCTATACCTGGTGGTATAGCACGGGACACAACTGATTATGACATTTATGGCCCGGTGGAGCTGTTGAAGATTCTACACCAATTTAAGGTTTCTTTGAGTGATTTTGTTTCACCCAGTACATTTTCTGATGATTGGGACTTGGAGACTGTTAATAACATAATGGCAGACTTAGAAAGTCAACAAAATTTGAAAAACATGAATACTTAGAAGGTTCATCAGACTATGAACAAATGTATTGTTTTAATAACTTTGGTCACCATTATTTGCACAAATCTGCAAATCCTAGAAATGTTTTAACTTATAATCAATGGGAACATTGTCCAACGCCACCAAAGGGTAGCTCTAAAACATTTTATGCAAAATTTCCATACTTTTCAGGTTTCAATACCACAAATCCAGAAATTTTTTTCTTTAGAAATGTTAATAAGACAGGAATGAAAAGTATGATGACTAATACTAAACAAATGTATCCTGCAGCCTTTTATGCTCCATTGTCCACATTAGGTTTTGACTTTTGGAAAGACAACATTGAGACAAAAACTGTCGGGGCACAAAAGACTGGCAGGTGCAAGGTTTTGAAGCCTTATTCAGAGCCTGCATCATCCCAGAACAAATGATGTTTTTAAATGACACTGTTCAACAGACATCTTGTCTTGGCCTTGCTAAGATAAAAGATTTAAACAAACCGTCCATACCTAAACCCACACCGGATAGTAATTGAACTACAGATGAGGAGGTAGACGTAAACTATATTGTACAACAGAACAGAACTAATCCTGATTGGAAAAAATGGTTAATCTGGTCCACAGACACGAATAACTGTCAAGATAGATTCCTGAACAAGACACAAGGGTTTACAGTAACAAGGCCAGATCCAAGATATGTCCAGAGACTTACAGTGTAGGAAAACTATGCCTTGAGTGGCTACAGAAATCCACACTTCCAGAAATAAAACAACACTTAACTTTACTTAAAGGTGGCGTTGATTTAAGAGACTTCTTACTAGGACCTCGTAAACCACGTCATAAATGTTTCATATACGCCGGTATATGCGCTGCTTATAGTGAAGCATGGAAAGTCACGCAAATGGAAACAGCAGAACGAATACGAGAAATAGATCGTATTAATTTAGAGAAAGCTCTCTCTGTAGTTGACAATGGTTTTACAACTCTGTCATCCAGAATTTGTTCTTTGGACAGCATTGTATCCTCTGCCATATACATATTGGAACAAGTCTTCCTCATGTTACAACATGGCCAGTCTCAATTGCATTCTATAATGCTGCTAGGCTGGACGTTACAAAACCTTGGTTAAGGCTATGTGCCTTGGCGTCTAATCAACACCACGTCATTGTTTACTGGATTTAACCTTACAGATAAACAAATATCTTTGGCACAGAGGGGAGCAGACTATACGGTGCTGACAATAGAAAAACTGGATAGATTACAATTAACGGTTTCTGAGAAACCAGCCGTTGAAAGGATAATACATGGCACCATCACAATACCAGTGACGACTTTCCAGTTTCAGTATTGCTTAAAACACATACCAGCAGACCTGTATGAAAGGTTGGGTAAAGAATACATTAAGTCGACCTGGGATTTACCATACACACACAAATATTGGAGGGGGGAAAGGAGGTATTTCTGTCAAGCTTGTAAATATGGTTGCCTCGGAAACACCATGGAATTGACGTACTGTCCGCAACTCTCCCTCACAGGTCCACCCTGCACCAAAGATATATTATGACTGGTAACAGAAAGTGATGCCAGTGTGGGGAAAGCAGGGAAACAAAACAAGGAAAGGCGGGGAAACACAGGGTCTTGTACGCAGGTAAGGTGGTCTGTTCAGGGGACAGGGAGGCTTCTGTTAACCTTTTCCTAGAAGGCAAGAAATAGAGGTTAATACCAATCCCTATGATTCTAATGATATATGATAGCGAATAAAATAGTAGACTACCTGTTCGTTATGCTGTATGAATATTTGTAGATTCCCCAATGTCCTGTTCACTTCACAGAATAGAGGAAGATAGGGAAAATGATGCTGGGGACCGTCTGTAAGGTAAGTATATAGTATATCCCTTAGTGATAATACTTCAAGTGAATATCTTGTAAAGCTGGAGGGACCTGTGTTTACCTGCGTATGAATGTCTGTGTCTATATGGTGGGGATCTCCTGCGTGTTGAATGCCTTTATATATATTCTTCTGTTATCTTCACACCAGAATATAGAAGACACTGCTGCTGTATAAACCCTATGTGAGGTCTTTATGTGTGCTTTCCTGAAATTCGAGACTCCAAAATATCGTGAGTCCAAAAACATAAACCAAGAGGCAATGCTCTATACTATACACTTTCGTTTTAGTAACAACAACCCAAAACGAGGCACACAATATCTCTGCAATGGTCACTTCCAAAAGACCGAAAATAGGGCACAAAATGATTGCCTCTATACAAATCATAAACGGTACCAACTCTACGAGTACGAATACCTGTATCCGACCAGGAAACCAGAACTGCGAGGAACAGGGGACGCCGATAGATGATTCCCGACGAGACCCGACAAACGCCATCACCGTGACCTGGAAGGAACGCGAAGCGTTTAATGAATGTTGAGGAAGGACTAAATACTGATCACACGCATGCGCTGACCTCGGCGCATGCGTGTTGGTGGCTCTCTGTGTTTTGCCAACCATCGCTGGTCCTAAAATTGCCAACCACATGATCGCGATCGGTACAGGCACGACAATTTCTTAGTGGTAAAAATTGTAAAAACTCACTAAGCGGTACACTTTTGTGTCAAGGTATTAATTTACACGGAGCCTGCGAGGGTTCTTCAAATAACCTTTCTTGCCACCTGCAGGGTTCCCCGGCAGCAGTGATAGATCCAGATTTTAGGTAGCTTTCCAATGGGTGCTACATAATGTTGAATCATCAGAGCTGTTGTGGAATGATGCCAGGAATAGCCTATCTAGTTAGTGTGTCAGCCAGGGTCACTTGTTGTATGCAAGTACTGTTTCCTAAAAGCAAGACAGACGGGGAGTCACCGCTATGGCCTTCACTAAATATCTCTTCTATACGAAATGATACTTTAAGCAGAATGAAAGCCATTCTTTTACAAGAAACTGTGCCACTGACCTCGTCCAGAGAGACGTATGATCTGCAAGTTGCAAGGACTTCTGCATAGATACATGCCCTATTATCAACAAACTGCCCAATACATTTCGCAGAAATGTTAGGTCGTATCTTAAACATGTCTGATACCAGTGGTATTGTACATGTATTTAAGACGATTTTTTCGGGACTGTTAGCACAGTTTGAAGCAGTCTTAGGCATTTTTCCAAACTTCGTGCTCTCTGTGTTCGGCAGCCTGCCTCTCGTCTTGGGACTCGTAGCAGGGATACTATTTTTATTTCTTCTGCTCCGATATGGCAAGTCCAGTCACCAGCGATACCCGGATTACCATGGAAAATGCTCCTCTGGCGATGCAGTATCGTGAACGAATAACACAGATTCTTGGCTTGGCTCATTTAAGAGATCTGAATACCACATGGTTCCTATCGTTCAGACCAATCTGGCAAAATTGCATCTTACCTGTTCTACGATGCCTGCTTTGTGGAGAGGAATGCGTGTTAGATATCTGTCTGACACTTCCATCAGCACTGCCAATGGATATTGACGCTTTGCTTGGTTGGGTAATGGCTCATGCATTGTGTTGTCCCCAACGGCTACCAATCCTGATGACGGCATTCATTGAGGTCTCACCGACGATTCCAGCTGAGGGTGAGATACGTGGACCAACAGACACACAGGTACCATCTATTGCGAACATTGCTAATGCGACTGACGCTGACGGCGATGCTTCTCATCTGTGTACGATTGATCTACTTAATGAAGTGGTTCAACTTTCACCTACGGTGGTAGACGATTTCTTTGCCAACCTAGAAGATTTAATGTTTTCTCCTGACACCGAGAATAATTTTTGAAATTAGCACACAGCGTTCTATGAACTCTGAATTCGACCTTCGCTTTTTCAAAACAAAACTTCTAACTTTGGAACTCTATTTTTTCTACGATTTAATTTGACTTTTTCCAGAATTGAATTTTTTTTCTTTTTGGCAAAAAGTAATCTGCTTCAAGTAGAACTATTCCTAGCGAACAAGAATTCTTTGAATACTTCCTAGAAACAATATTGACCTTATCCACAAACCAAAACAGTTTATATATTCTGCAATGGGATGGTCTCGACTTTTTCTTCAGTAACTAAGAGCCATTTCATAAATGTAATTCCCGTGATTCATTCGGTTAGCATTGCCAATATCATATTATATGCTTACAATGAAGTCATTGCCTTTAAATGCGTACTATACAAATGCTCATTTGATGTGTGTGACCATTTTCAAATGCAACTTTTTTATTTTGGGGTGGGATTGTAAAACACATGCTTTAGATATGTTTTAGTGCTTATACTTTAGTAATGTCAAACATAATAAAGTGGAGTGAGTGTTGTATAGGATTTTAGGACCCTAGTGTAATTTTCCCGATTCATGCCCTTATATAGGTATAAATCACCCTATCCTTATAGAGGCATAGAAATCATAACCATATTTAGACATAGCTCATGCAGTCCAAATACGGCATGGCTACTTCCACTAGTTCCGAAAATCCACAATGATTTCTTGGAAAACTCGCCTTCAGCAGTCAGGGCCTTCCCCTTGCTTGAATATTGATTTGTCCAAGAACTCATGGATTTTTCAAAGAACTGAGACTCTTTGATGACGTTATTATGTCCAACCTTACGTCAAACTCGGCACCTTCAAGGTATAAGTTTGCCCACACTTGCCCTAGCAAACACACGGTGGTTTTGAGCAGTTCAACTATCTACTTGCCGAACGCATCTCGCTGCAGCAAGTGCCGAAGGAAGCCGACCCTCCAGCAGACACACTGAGAGAGACGCTGTCTTTTCTCTTTTTTTTTGTCAACTCTGTTTATTGGCATTTGTTTTTTAGACATAGAGAACAATGCATCATGAAAGTAGGGGCAGCAGTATAGACCGTACAGTTCCTCGGCCATGCCCGGCCTAGCTTACCCAATCACCATGACATAATCATAATGGAAAATGACTTTACACATAGTTGACATGTGCGGTAACCTTGGGCGCCGGAGAGTGTCCACAATATAAAGAAGTCAATGCACCCTAGTCATGCGTAAATTGACAAATCATATATATATATGACAACTGCAAAAGATCGTTCGTAACCAAACAGAAACGATAAACTGCGGCATTGTTACATAGGTACATCTCTGATTGTCCCCATGCCCAACCCCGGAGCCCCGCCCCCCCCTCCCCAACCCCTTTAAGCCTACATGTCTCAGTTGAGTTGCTTTCTCTACGTGTTTTCGTGGTGTGCACCAGTCTGTGTGTCAGACGTATCGTCTGCTTCGTGTCCACCCACAGCGCGCTGTGTCTGACTAGTCTTCTGCCCCCCTGTGCTCGCGGCGGTGTCTGCTGCCTGTAAAGCGTTGAGCAGGCGCTCCAATTGTTCCGCCATGGGTTCCCTGCGGAGACCCACTGTTTCTTCCCTCCGGATGGCAGTCCACTCCGCTCGGGCCCACGACTGTAGGGACAGAACCCATGCCCGCACACTTGGCGCACTGCTCGCCTTCCACCTTCTGGTGAGGAGGCACGTCGCTGTTACCATCCCCAAATCCAAGAAGCGGTATGATGCCTTGTCCTTAGGCGAGCGCCTAAAATGGTGCAAGAGGTATTCGGGCCAGTCACATGGGATGGTGCGGCCTGTGCATCGTGTAAGGAACCCACTAACGTCCCTCCAGTAAGGGCCGAGGCCGGGGCAGTGCTAGCTGCTGCGCCGTGGGCATCAATGCGTCCGAGTCCGTAACCTGCGGCGGCCGCGGAGAGGATCTTCTACTCCAACAGTCGACTGTTTGTGCGAGGTGCGGGGATCAGTGGTCGGCACCAACTCCCCTCTCCCGGCCCGCCACCGTCTGGGCGTTCAAGGGCAGTCTGTCGCCAAGGTCAGCACCACGGCGCACCTTCCCGGCTAGTTTCGTGAGGAAGGGGAGCCTCTGTATCCCAGGCCCGTTGCGATGTCGACAACTCAGGGGCCCCCCCTTGACATCCGGTCCGACCACGTTGATGACAGGAAGAAGCGTGGCCCACGGGGCCCAGGAGCGAAGGCCGTGCGGTGTTTGGACCACCAAAATGGCGCCCAGATCAAGATGGCGCCCACTTGTCGCAGATCTCTTTGGAGGACGCTTTCCTCCCCTCTCTGGCCGCAGTCGTCGCTTTTCTCCCACTACCCCGAGGTCCAGGACCAATGATCAGCACCCCCACAGCTGTGCACAGACCTGCTCGTGGTGGGTGGGCAGCTCCTCACTGCCCAGTGACCTTTTCAGTGGCGGCAAGTAGCTCCAGCAGTATTACGCCGCAGCTGTCCTCTGCAAGCAGTGAGCTCCCAACCAGAAGCACAGCGTATGTCGGCAATGGGCGTGGGGAGCGTCGCAGTGCTTCTCAGGGGTCTTAACTGATCACCACTGTGCCCCCCGTCGCTTCTCTGGTCCCAGGTCGCTCCGCCGCCAAAATGGCCACTCTGCAGCCGGTGTCGCCGCTCTCCCCTTCTCTAACAGCAACAGGGGGGAAGGGGGAAGTTTTGTGCGTGGTAGGGCCCCACCAGTGTCCAGGTCTTCGCCTTTGCCTCCCCTTGCCCTGCGGATGCCGTCCCGGAGGCGTGCTTGGTGGGGGACCCCTTCTGCCTCACTCCTCACCTTGGCACGGGACCATCGCGGCTCTCTCCCGATGCGTCTCACCTTCGTGGGCCCCACCGCCTTGTCTCCGAACGCACCAGGTTCACATTAGTGGTACTCTCGCTCGCGGCCCCACCGGCCGCCTCCGGGCACCTTCCCGGTCTTGCTGGGTGCACAGTCGCTGCCCCTGGAGTTTTTCCCCCAGTCTGCTGGAGCCAGCCCTTGAAGCTCCTCTCTCCGTCCTCTATTCGCGGCCGGTGCCGGGCGGTTTCCTGTTCGCCACAGCCCGGGTGGGTTGCGCGCCTTTCCCCCCGCTCTCCGCGCCTCTGCAGTGCCGGGTCCGTTCCGGTGTCCCCGCCGGCGCAAAAATCATCGCAGGTCCCGTCGGCGGTTCGCACTAGCTTCCCCACCCCAATTCCGCTCAGCGTCGGGGATATTGCCTCACAATTAGGATAATGAAAGGATAATTGTGGGGCCGTATAGACGGAGCTCTAAGAGTTCGCGTCCGCCATGTTGGCTGGCTGGCCACGCCCCTCAGACGCTGTCTTTTCTCTTACCGAGAAATCCAGCTCCAGTGTTTCCAAGCTACCCTTGCGGGTTGTTGGGAAATCGAGTCCTGAGACAGAGAGATACCAGACCTCCTTCATTCTAAACCAAGGTACGGAGCTGATTAGACCCTAAGAGAAATCTTGGATAGATTCTTGGCAAAAAGAATACTAAACCTATTGTACATCACACTTACTTCTTCCCTCGTACTAGACTTAGGTTAGGTACATCGGGGTAGGCGTATTTTAGAAGCACCAGTTTTGTACTTTTAGTCTTTATTTATTCATGTATGTATTCTATGTATTTTATGGCTTAGAAACCATACCATGCTTTTACAGTATTATTTTATAATACTCTTCTTGCTGTATGCATTATACTCTGCAGCCAGTATTACGATTGTAGCAGTTCATTTCTTCTGAATGAGAAAGAAGACTGTTCAATAAATACCTTTTATTGAAAACGCCCGTCTCTCTATTTCTCTGCACCTCTGGTGAAACGAAGCATGCACGATTGACTGAGTAAAATATCTATCTATTGTTTCCACGACTCTGAAGATACATTTTATCTTGGGGAAACAAAATTTATGCGGTTGTCAGAAACGAATCCCTTCTTGTTTATTCGAGAACGTTTCTAGTGACCTCTGAGCTAGCTGGCACTCACAATTAAGTCTAATATCTTCAATAGAGACCTAGTTGACCTCAGTCCTACGTCTAATCTATAGGATATATTATTCCAATGCGCAGAGCCTATTGGGAATATAGGAACTACAATACACCTTTAGATGTGCAGAATTTTCATCTCTTCTGGTGTGCAATTTTCATCTCTTTTGAAAGTGCAGAGTTTTCATCTCACTTGATGTGAAGAGTTTTTGTTTTCGGATGTACCGGGTTTTTATCTCTTCCCATTTTGAGGGATTTCATCTTTTCTACCATGCAAAGTTTTCATCCTTCCAGTTTGCAGAATTTGGGTTGTAATCCTGAATATCGAGTAGGAAACATTGATTTACTAGAATATCAAAGCAAAATATCGACGAGCAACCCAGAATATATGTCTTTCATCCAGGTACATATATGTGGAATTAAGTGTAATACGGTGGTAACCACCTATATATCCTTATTTTTTAAGCACTCATCTAGCGGAAATGTTTTTTTGTAATTCCAGCAGTCTTCTTTGTGTACTCCTTGCCCTGGGTGCGTGCTTCTATCCTTCCTCCTGCATGTTGCCTTACCATCTGTGCAGTTCTCCCTCCTTGGCCACCAGTTCAGGAGTGTCAACGCCCGCTCTTTATCAGCTACAGCGTGGATGGCGTCCTCGATGGACCTCGGTAGACAAAAGCTCATAATTAATGTGAGGGGGTGTAAGGATGGATGCTGTGAGTGAAAGGATGGATGAGTTAAAGGGAAGAAGAGTGGATGGAAGAGTGAAAGGGTGAATGGTTGGATGTGTGAAATGCTGGATGTATGAAATTATGAATGGAAGAATGGAAGAGTGAAAGGGAGTGTAGATGGATGTATGGCTGGATGATGGGTAGACATATGGGTGAGTGAAAGGGTGAATAGATGGATAGATGAGTGAAAGGGGTATGTATGGGTTAGTGAAAGGGGTATGGATGGGTGAGTGAAATGATGGCTGGATGATTGAAAGGGTAAATAGATGGATGTGTGAGTAAAATAGTTGATGGGTGAGTGAAAGGTTGGATGGATAGATGCATGGTTTAATGAGTGACAGGATGGATGTAAGGATAAATGGGTAAAAGGGAAGAATTGTAGATGGATGAGTAGTGAAAGGGTGAATGGATGAGTGGTAGGATGGGTTGAAGAGTGGATGGCTGTACAAGAGCTTCCCTTTGCAAGCCCGTCTACCCATTAGTTTAGGCTTTTCAAATTTATGACAGGTCTCTGCTCATTGTTTTTCTTTTCCACTAAATGTTGCTCACAAAACCTGTTTGAGAGCTCTCTTTTATTCCCCCTATGGCTAACAGGTCTTTTACTTCTTGAGAAACTAATTTTCTTTTTCTTATTTTTTTAAATTTAAATACCTGGTATAATTAACAATCCATACATTTTGTAATTCATTCGGTTAAAAGTCATTATACACATATGTAGAAAGTATAGATTCAAACAAAATACATGCTAAAAGTTTACTTTCTGTACAAAGGTTTAAGGGGAATTCTTATATATACACAGCATTACTACATAAGTGTCATATTCAGGGGACAGAAGATAAAAACCTCATAGTCTTCAGACCCCCTAAAAGCCAGCAGCCTCTTGAGCGGATTATGGTCCAAAATATTTCTGATTGAGGCAGTTTATAAGCGGGAATCCCTCCAACCCTTAATGAGGGCCCAAATGTTCAGCCCCAGCTCCCTCATCCACCTGCCTCTCCGGATATATAAAGAGGATTCGATGTTATGAATCCCCAGAAGTCTAGCTAACCACATCTGGAAAGAGGGTGCTGTTGTATCTTTCCAACCTGCCGCTAGCAATATCCGGAGAACCGCCACACATCTATACTACTATTATAAAGAGGGAACACAAACCTTTGAGCCAGGTAAACTCGGGAACCACAGCGCCAATCCACACACCCGATACATTGTAGAAATTGTCAGGGTGTGCAGATGGACATAGGCTATAAAAAATAAAAATAAAACGTAAATTTAAAAATATAACTTTAAAAAAAAAGTAGTGCCCTGAAAGTCGCGCCGGCCGCGACGCTGCGCTGGCCGCGACGTAGCACTGGCCGCGACGTGCGTGATGACGAGTAGGAGCGGCGGACATGGAGTGGCGGTGA
Source organism: Lissotriton helveticus (assembly GCF_964261635.1). Classification (NCBI taxonomy): domain Eukaryota; kingdom Metazoa; phylum Chordata; class Amphibia; order Caudata; family Salamandridae; genus Lissotriton; species Lissotriton helveticus. The sequence goes on from NC_136068.1 coordinate 1,291,150,333, forward strand.
AGTGAGGAGCACGGGGAGAAGCGGCGGCTCAGGTGCGTCATGACGAGGAGGAGCGGCGGACATGGAGTGGCGGTGAAGTGAGGAGCGCGGGAAGGAGCGGCGGCTCAGGTAAGGTAAAGGCACATTGGAGTCGGGGCGGGAGGGAGTCGGGGCGGGAGGGGGTCGGGACGGGAGCGGGTGCGCACAGAGGGACGGGCGGGAGCCCTTAGTGCACGCAAGCCTCAAATGCTGCCCCCAGCCCCTTTCTGCCCCGGGCAACGCTGGGGCGGGCTGCTAGTATAAAAACAAAGCCTTCCTCCTTCTTATTAATACCCAATTGCACTCAGTTCCTATTATCATTAGGGTAGGGGATAGGTTGATCTTAACACATAGCAGCCCCTCCCAGAACTTCTCAATCTCAGCACATATTCAACTTAGCTTTTCGTATTGATGAAACATATGCACCATGTTAGCAGGTCTTTCCCGAAACCTTTTGCATTTATCGTCGACCCTTTTACCCCAATCATATAGTTTGGCTGGTGTACAATACAGATTAAAAAGGGTTTTGTAATGTTGGGCTCTCAAGTTCGTGGAGCGGAACTGTTTCCCAGCTAATTGCAATGCTTTGTCTAAGTCGACATCCAGATCCCCTAGTTTTGTCATCCAGGAGGCCTCAAATGTATCCAAGTCATCTTGTATTGTTGATATTAATGACTGTATATCATTTTAATTTTAGTCCCCCCTCCTAGTAGATACTCAATCATATTTATTCTGCCCCCTGGGGAAATCCGTGGTCTGATACCCGTCAGAGTTCGATAAATTTGTAGAAATTCCAAATTCCAGATTTCCATTGAATATCATCAAAACTCATCAGGTTATCCCCTTCAAATATGTCCTCTATTATTCTGACTCCTTGCTGCTCCCACAGTCTCCACATCCTGTCATTGCTGAATTGAGGAAAGATACTGGAGTTCCAGAGAGGTGTATAATATTTGATTTTCGGGACTGCCATTGTTCTCTGTACTACTTTCATTCTTCCCAGACACTAAAATCTTAAATCGCGTTTTATTATAATAGCTGCCCAAGAGTAGTTCAAAGATGGATGGGGGATTTAGATTCCCTAAGGGGGAATCAGTCAGATTAGTGGCAGAGTCAAATAATATCGCCATCATTAATAGACAGGCCCATTGATAAAATCTAATGTTGGGGACTGCCAGCCCACCCTTTTCTTGTGGCAGAGATAAATATTTCATAGATTGTCTAATTTTACCATACTGCCACATAAAATTCATAAATACTGTCTCAAAAGATTTTATCACAACCTCCCCCATCATATATGGTATAGCGCGAAAGAGATACAGTATTTTAGGAAGCATGGTCATCTTGAGCACATTGGCTATCCCTATTATAGACAGGTGTATAGTGTCTATTCTTTTTAACGTTGCCGCAATTGATGTAACCAGTGTGGTAAAATTCTCTTCAATAATTGTATCCATTACCGGGCTTATCCTAACCCCTTAATAAACAGCTGAATCCAAGTATCTTTCATCATGCCTTATAATGTTGTTGGTACATATTATATGGGTCTTACTTTTGTTTAGGAGGTACCTCGAGCAACGCCCAAGCTCCATAGCTTTCCCTGTAAGAGCTGTCAAAGGCGAATCCGGTTCTATGGTAGTTATGGCTAGATCATCAGCATAGGCCAGCAGCTTAGTTTCAAACCCTTTACAGACTACTGGCTTAATATCCTCACATCCAAGTATTCTCCGTACCATCGGATCAATATACAGGTCAAAGAGGATTGGTGAGCAGGGGCATCCCTGTCGTGTCCCCCGCGAAATAAAAACTTTTTCTGAGCTACCTCCCTAACGGCTGGATTCTGGCCTTAGTGTCAACATACATAGCCTTAACAGCTCTCATTATTTTAGGGCCAACGCCCCTTCATTCCAATATCCCCCATAAATACTTCTATGTGATGCAATCAAAGGCCTTTACTACGTCCAGAAGGATCATGACCATCTGTCCCCCCCCCGTGACAGCCTGCACATCAAACAGCGTTATGGCCACGGGGAAACCAGACCGCCAATGACCCCTCCCAGCCTTTTAGGCAAGACCTTAGCATAGATCTTAGTGCCCGTATTTATGAGGGATGTGCGTCTGATACTCATCTGCATTTTTCTGAGCTATACACTTAAGTAGTTCCGCTTTGATGATAAGAATCTTCTGCTGGCTTCCAGCAGCCTCCCTTCCATGAGCATATGTATTTCTTCTGCCTCTGACGACTGGCCCACTAACCTCTCATTCTTCTCCCGAGCCTCTTTCTTCAGCCTGGCGGAGAAACTAATCGTCTCCCATCTCAAAGCCTCCTTATATGAGTCCCACACCGTGTTCCGGGATGCACTACACCATTTCATGTCAAACTAATTTTGGGCCCTGTTCCTTAAATGCTCTACGAATTTGGGATCCACTAGCAATCTCCTCTCAAAAGTCCTTCTAGAGTGGGGCCTGTATCTATTTCATATTGTAAAATTAGTGGATTGTGGTTGGAGATCACTTTTGGTAATTTTTTGATGCCGACTCTCTTCACCTCCGTAGAAGAGATAAGAAAGTAGTCCAGCTCAGTGTATTTCTTAAAAGGGCATGAAAAATATGTGAACCCTGGATTATTAGGCTCTTTATCCCCCCAAACATCCATCATCCTGTGCGATTTAATTAATGAGCTCAGTGCTCGAAATACCTTAGGCTTACGACCTGTATAAGCGACATTATTACCGATATCTGTGAGGTCTGCAGCGATTTTAAAATCCCCACACACTACGAGGGGGCTCGGCCAATTCGATAGTACAACCTCCAATTGATCAAAAACCTCAGGTTCATCCTGGTTGGAGCCATAGATTGTACAGAGTGTGAATCCCAACTCAAGTTCCACAAGTGCCCACCTACCTAAGGTGTCTGCCAAATGGCGTCTAGCCCCTCCCAAGCTGGACTTAGCCAATATTTCCACCCCTCTAACAGTAGATGTCTGTGAGGAACAGGCCAGCAGATCAAAGCCTCTAATACTAAACAGATGTTTTTTTACCCAGGGTAGATCAGTCTCCTGTAAGCAAATCATATCTATCTGATTTGATCTAACAAATTGCCCCAGCCTTTGTCTCTTGCTCCAATCATTCAGCCCCCCAATATTAACTGAACAGATCTTAAGCTTCCCCATTATTATCTGCTGAATTATCCCATGTCCTTCGTCTCAGCCCACTCAACTGTTTTACACAAAACGCCTTTAGCAATATACAAACAGTATAGCACCAGGTGTTTGCCTTTTTTTCCCTCCCTTCCATGTGATGTGCAACCCACCACCCCCTTTTCCCCCCGTCCGGCACCCTCCGTCAACCTCCCACCCCACCCTCTTCTACCTCAAGTCGTCCCTCCACCCCATTGAGGCGCTCACACCCTAGTCTGTGCATGTGATGTGCGCAGCACTAGTGACCGGGGGTCCTTTAAAACACAACAATAATTTATAAAACACCCTTGTAACTACCAAAACAAATAATACATCTTCAACCTCTCAACTATACTATACCCACCTTTTCCCCCCCCATGGCTCCCCCTCCAACGTTCCCCCTCTACCCTCTGCTCCTAAATCCTTTTATATCCAACCGTAAGTACATTCCATCTCTTTTACCCCACTATTAGAAAAGCCAAAGCAACTTTATTTATCCAGAGAGTCCAGGTACTCTTTTGCCTTTGTCTCCGATGAGAAGTATCGCGTAATCCCCTGATTGATGATTTTAAGTTGCGCCTGATTGATAAGGTAAGCCTGAATACTATTGTCCTGGAAAGGTTTTATAAGCTGCCTCAGCCTCCAGCGCCTTTCTACCGTTGAGTGGCAGAAATCAGGCCGAACCAAAAACTAGACCCCTCCGCTTGATCTTTTGGCATCCGGCCTTGCTTTATCTGAGATTGTTTGCCGCAGGAGGAAATTTACGAAAAACACTAATATAGCCTGTGGTCTATCACCCTCCTATGCTGGTGTGCGTAGCTTAAACTGAGTGCGATGAGCTCTTTGTATTTCTGCTGCCCAGTTCCACTCCGACAGTTCGGGAAAGGCCGTCTTAAAGAGATCAATGATATATGCCCTGGCGCCAAACCCCTCCAAACACTCCTGGGCCCCCAGCACCCTGAGGTTATTCCTCCTATGTCTATTTTCAAATTCTTCCAGCTTCCACTGGATATCTTTAATTTGTGATCCTTGAGCTTCCGCCAGGGCTATAGCGCTTGCCAATTCTGTTTCAGTTGCCACAATTCTCTCTTCAATATTCGTCACTCTCTCTCCTATGTTTGAGCAAGCTTTAGAGAGCTTCCTAACAACCCCCTGCATTTTCTCATCCCTGCCTGGGCTTTCCGACTGTCTTGTCTTGTTTCCTCCCTCTGCGCAAGGGTAGCTTGGTGTATTATATCCACTGTAGGAGGGATCCCATCAGTTACCGCCGGTGGTTTACTTGAAAGTGGGCCTGATAGTAGTGTAGCCGATGAGTAATCCCATTTCAAATCTTTCCTTCCCTTGTTCTGTGTAACACTTTGCATAGAAGCTTTTTTGGCTGTCAAAGGGCGATCTTCATCACTGTCTTCGGGATCCGTTTCTAAACTTCTGGCCCCCCGGTGATGTACACAGGACGTTATCCGACTACTCCGCTCCCTCTGAAACCGAGAAGAAACAGTCACTGGGCTCCTTATCTAGTTCACCCCTATTTTTATCCGTTGATAAAGTCACTTTATTGGCTTCCGGGGCAGAGATCATGGGCTGCCCTCTACTTTGGTTCTCCTCTTCTTGAACCACTTCTGGTCTGCCCGTTTTGCTATCATTATTCTCTTTCCTTTTACTGCCATTATTGCCCTTATTGCCAGTTCGACCTCTCTCTGCTGCCTCTGCGGTAGCCAAGTGCTCAGGGGGGGGGGCTAATGGAGCATTGACTGCTTCTAAGGGATTATTTTCCTCCAAAAATGTAACAAGGTCATTTTCACTTCCCTTTACTCCAGTGCCATCCGGCCGGCGTGGGGGGCTTCAAACGCGCTTTCTTGTGTCAAAGTACGAATTGGGCTACTGCCCTCTGTACTCCCTACGTCTGGTCCACCCTGGGTCTCCTCCCGGGTATCTGCCAGACTCACCTCTTTGTCCCGGCTCCAAAGTCCGCCTTTCTCGCCTTTCCCGGTGCGGTTCTCAGCGCTTGCGACCGCTGCTCCAGCCTCTGCCCCAGCATGCGATTCCTTTGTTCGCAGGAGTAGCTCCAGTACCGATGGGCCAGCCAGCCGGTTCTTGCCGATTGCTCCGCCTCTTCCTCTCCTGAGTGACGGTGGGTCCGGTGAAAGAATCTGCTGTGGGCATCCAGGGGAACTCTCTGGTGCACCCGGATCCATCAGGGTCTCACCACAAGCCTTTCGAGCGGCCGCCGCCCCTGCCGTCTTAGTGACTGCGGGATTCGTCGCCACCTTTGGAGCCATCACCAGACCGCCTCTCAGTATCCGTTGCAGCAGCCGCGCCAGGTATTCCTCGATAAATCGCCTAACTACTTGCAGCTCAGCTCTGGACCAAGTTGTCCACATTTTATTGCGGGGGTATCGCATAAGGAGGGGGGGGTCCAAAGAAAAACCTGAATTGAATGGTTCTTCCGACTTTTACACGGGTCTCAGATCATATAGACACCCCACTATAGCCAGCTAGTACCGCTGTCAGCCTCCTAAGCAGCCACCATCTTGCCTCTTGAGATACTAATTTTCTCTGTTCCTGAGAGAAGATTATTCCTCGAGGTCTTTTTGTTTGAATGGGGGTATCGAGGAATTCTTGTGCTATCATAGTCCAATTCCCAGAGAAAAGGGCTAGTCTCCCTCCCACCTTTATAGGGGTAGCTGAAGGGTCTTTCAAGGTTCTTACCTGTGGAGAAACCTCTCTTTCTTCTCTCTCCCCGGAAGGGTCATGTACGGTTTCTCTGTCTTTGTGGAAAGATAGATTGGGCTCCATAAAAGGATGTCTGTTGAAATCTTGAGCCTCGTCCCAGAAAGGGTCTAGAGGATGATTGTCCATGGCCCGGTAACCTATCAGATGTATGACGTTACAACGCATACTTTTACAACGCATACCTTTACAACGCATTTTTTACAATGCAACATCCATTACAATGCATTCCATTACAACGCATGCCATTACAACGAATTTTTAAAAACTACCTTTACAACGCATTCCATTACAACGCATACTACCTTTACAACGCATACCATTACAATGCATAACATTACATTGCATGTATGGTAAGTATTGGATAGTGTAGGGGTAAAAATTACTATTCTAACTCCAGGGGGTTGCAACAGTAGGGTAAGTGTTGGATAGTGTAGGGGTAAAAATTACTATTCTAACTCCAGGGGGGTGCAACAGTAGGGTAAGTGTTGGATAGAGTAGGGTAAAAAATACTATTCTAACTCCAGGGGGTGCAACAGTAGGGTAAGTGTTGGATAGTGTAAGGGTACTATACGTTGTAATGACATGCGTTGTAGTGGTATGCGTTGTAGTGTCATGCGTTGTAATGGTTGCGTTGTAATGGCATGCGATGTAAAGGATGTTGCGTTGTAAAGGTTTTGTTGTAATGGTAGTGCGTTGTAAAAATTGCGTTGTAAAGGTTGTTTCCCAACCGACCTCGCATTCGCCTGGCCCTTCCAAAAATGTTGTCTTTAAAAAAGACTTTTTTGATGTCGCGTTGTGACTTCTGAATAGAGCTAAAGGCTCCGACATATTTAGCCATGTCATGAATAAACTCTTCTCCAAAGAGGAGTCCTTGAGAAGAGGGTCCTGCTTTATTCATTAGCTCCATTCGCTTTGGGTCAATTATCAGGAGAGTTTCTTTTCTCCATTCATTCAAAATAGCAGTATTAGCATTGCCAATCAGGCAATTGGCATTCTCTTCCGAGCCAGAAGCTAATGTAGTCTGCTACATGTTGGGAAGGGAATCATTCTGGGAATAAAGGGTGTTTGATTAGCAAGGGATCAAACATATTCTCCCCGAAGGGGTCAGTAAAGCCCATTTTTGAGCCTGAGGCCTTACTTGCCTCTTCAGCGCTTCCCAATGCTTTGTCTCCTAGGTTCTCATCGTCCGAGTCAAAGTTTGATGAACAGGGGAGGTCAATCTCTGCCTCTTCGTGTTTGTCACTGTCAATGTGTATAGGGAATCAAAGTTTGTCTGCAGCTCTTTTGTGATGCCCGAGGCATCAATTTCGTCACAGCCTGAGAAGCGTGAATCATATGTTTTTCCAGTTTTCTTAGACGTTCTAGCCATACCAGTAGGAAGTTCTGCTGCAGCTCTTTTCTTTGGGAACTTAACTGCCCCTTCTTTTGCGCCAAAAGAATGCGCAGTACTGCATTTCAATTTTTTTATTAATTGTCTCATTAAAAGAGTCCATAGCTTTAACCATGGCCTCCCTAACGGCTGGATTCTGGCCTTAGGATCAACATACATAGCCTTAACAGCTCTCATTATTTTAGGGCCAACGCCCCTTCGTTCCAATATCCCCCATAAATACTTCTATGTGATGCAATCAAAGGCCTTTACTACGTCCAGAAGGATCATGGCCATCTGTCCCCCCCCCCCGTGACAGCCTGCACATCAAACAGCGTTATGGCCACGGGGAAACCAGACCGCCAATGACCCCTCCCAGCCTTTTAGGCAAGACCTTAGCATAGATCTTAGTGCCCGTATTTATGAGGGATGTGCGTCTGATACTCATCTGCATTTTTCTGAGCTATACACTTAAGTAGTTCCGCTTTGATGATAAGAATCTTCTGCTGGCTTCCAGCAGCCTCCCTTCCATGAGCATATGTATTTCTTCTGCTCTGACGACTGGCCCACTAACCTCTCATTCTTCTCCCGAGCCTCTTTCTTCAGCCTGGCGGAGAAACTAATCGTCTCCCATCTCAAAGCTGCCTTAAATGAGTCCCACACCGTGTTCCGGGATGCACTACACCATTTCATGTCAAAATAATTTCGGGCCCTGTTCCTTAAATGCTCTACGAATTTGGGATCCACTAGCAATCTCCTCTCAAAAGTCCATCTAGAGTGGGGCCTGTTTAAAGTATCTATTTCATATTGTAAAATTAGTGGACTGTGGTTGGAGATCACTTTTGGTAATTTTTTGATGCCGACTCTCTTCACCTCTGTAGAAGAGATAAGAAAGTAGTCCAGCTCAGTGTATTTCTTAAAAGGGCATGAAAAATATGTGAACCCTGGATTATTAGGCTCTTTAACCCCCCAAACATCCATCATCCTGTGCGATTTAATTAATGAGCTCAGTGCTCGAAATACCTTAGGCTTACGACCTGTATAAGCGACATTATTACCGATATCTGTGAGGTCTGCAGCGATATTAAAATCCCCACACACTACAAGGGGGCTCGGCCAATTCGATAGTACAACCTCCAATTGATCAAAAACCTCAGGTTCATCCTGGTTGGAGCCATAGATTGTACAGAGTGTGAATCCCAACTCAAGTTCCACAAGTGCCCACCTACCTAAGGTGTCTGCCAAATGGCGTCTAGCCCCTCCCAAGCTGGACTTAGCCAATATTGCCACCCCTCTAACAGTAGATGTCTGTGAGGAACAGGCCAGCAGATCAAAGCCTCTAATACTAAACAGATGTTTTTTTACCCAGGGTAGATCAGTCTCCTGTAAGCAAATCATATCTATCTGATTTGATCTAACAAATTGCCCCAGCCTTTGTCTCTTGCTCCAATCATTCAGCCCCCCAATATTAACTGAACAGATCTTAAGCTTCCCCATTATTATCTGCTGAATTATCCCATGTCCTTCGTCTCAGCCCACTCAACTGTTTTACACAAAATGCCTTTAGCAATATACAAACAGTATAGCACCAGGTATTTGCCTTTTTTTCCCCTCCCTTCCATGTGATGTGCAACCCACCACCCCCTTTTCTCCCCGTCCGGCACCCCCGTCAACCCCCCACCCCACCCTCTTCTACCTCAAGTCGTCCCTCCACCCCATTGAGGTTCTCAGACCCTAGTCTGTGCATGTGATGTGCGCAGCACTAGTGACCGGGAGTCCTTTAAAACACTACAATAATTTATAATACACCCTTGTAACTACCAAAACAAATAATACATCTCCAACCCCTCAACTATACTATACCCACCTTTTCCCCCCCATGGCTCCCCCTCCAACGTTCCCCCTCTACCCTCTGCTCCTAAATCCTTTTATATCCAACCGTAAGTACATTCCATCTCTTTTACCCCACTGTTAGAAAAGCCAAAGCAACTTTATTTGTCCAGAGAGTCCAGGTACTCTTTTGCCTTTGTCTCCGATGAGAAGTATCGCGTAATCCCCTGATTGATGATTTTAAGTTGCGCCTGATTGATAAGGTAAGCCTGAATACTATTGTCCTGGAAAGGTTTTATAAGCTGCCTCTGCCTCCAGCACCTTTCTACTGTTGAGTGGCAGAAATCAGGCCGCACAAAAAACTAGACCCCTCCGCTTGATCTTTTGGCATCCGGCCTTGCTTTATCTGAGATTGTTTGCCGCAGGAGGAAATTTACGAAAAACACTAATATAGCCTGTGGTCTATCACCCTCCTATGCTGGTGTGCGTAGCTTAAACTGAGTGCGATGAGCTCTTTGTGTTTCTGCTGCCCAGTTCCACTCCGACAGTTCGGGAAAGGCCGTCTTAAAGAGATCAATGATATATGCCCTGGCGCCAAACCCCTCCAAACACTCCTGGACCCCCAGCACCCTGAGGTTATGCCTCCTATGTCTATTTTCAAATTCTTCCAGCTTCCACTGGATATCTTTAATTTGTGATCCTTGAGCTTCCGCCAGGGCTATAGCGCTTGCCGCTTCTGTTTCAGTTGCCACAATTCTCTCTTCAATATTCGTCACTCTCTCCGATGTTTGAGCAAGCTTTAGAGAGTTTCCTAACAAACCCCTGCATTTTCTCATCCCTGCCTGGGCTTTCCGACTGTCTTGTCTTGTTTCCTCCCTCTGCGCAAGGGTAGCTTGGTGTATTATATCCACTGTAGGAGGGATCCCATCAGTTACCGCCGGTGGTTTACTTGAAAGTGGGCCTGATAGTAGTGTAGCCGATGAGTAATCCCATTTCAAATCTTTCCTTCCCTTGTTCTGTGTAACACTTTGCATAGAAGCTTTTTTGGTTGTCAAAGGGCGATCTTCATCACTGTCTTCGGGATCCGATTCTAAACTTCTGGCCCCCCGGTGATGTACACAGGACGTTATCCGACTACTCCGCTCCCTCTGAAACCGAGAAGAAACAGTCACTGGGCTCCTTATCTAGCTCACCCTTCCACTTTATTGGCTTCCGGGGCAGAGATCATGGGCTGCCCTCTACTTTGGTTCTCCTCTTCTTGAACCACTTCTGGTCTGCCCGTTTTGCTATCATTATTCTCTTTCCTTTTACTGCCATTATTGCCCTTATTGCCAGTTCTACCTCTCTCTGCTGCCTCTGCGGTAGCCAAGTGCTCAGGGGGGGCTAATGGAGCATTGACTGCTTCTAAGGGATTATTTTCCTCCAAAAATGTAACAAGGTCATTTTCACTTCCCTTTACTCCAGCGCCATCCGGCCGGCGTGGGGGGCTTCAAACGCGCTTTCTTGTGTCAAAGTACGAATTGGGCTACTGCCCTCTGTACTCCCTACGTCTGGTCCACCCTGGGTCTCCTCCCGGGTATCTGCCAGACTCACCTCTTTGTCCCGGCTCCAAAGTCCGCCTTTCTCGCCTTTCCCGGTGCGGTTCTCAGCGCTTGCGACCGCTGCTCCAACCTCTGCCCCAGCATGCGATTCCTTTGTTCGCAGGAGTAGCTCCAGTACCGATGGGCCAGCCAGCCGGTTCTTGCCGATTGCTCCGCCTCTTCCTCTCCTGAGTGACGGTGGGTCCGGTGAAAGAATCTGCTGTGGGCATTCAGGGGAACTCTCTGGTGCACCCGGATCCATCAGGGTCTCACCACAAGCCTTTCGAGCGGCCGCCGCCCCTGCCGTCTTAGTGACTGCAGGATTCGTCGCCACCTTTGGAGCCATCACCAGACCGCCTCTCAGTATCCGTTGCAGCAGCCGCGCCAGGTATTCCTCGATAAATCGCCTAATTACTTGCAGCTCAGCTCCGGACCAAGTTGTCCACATTTTATTGCGGGGGTATCGCATAAGATGGGGGGGGTCCAAAGAAAAACCTGAATTGAATGGTTCTTCCGACTTTTACACGGGTCTCAGATCATATAGACACCCCACTATAGCCAGCTAGTACCGCTGTCAGCCTCCTAAGCAGCCACCATCTTGCCTCTTGAGATACTAATTTTCTCTGTTCCTGAGAGAAGATTATTCCTCAAGGTCTTTTTGTTTGAATGGGGGTATCGAGGAATTCTTGTGTTATCATAGTCCAATTCCCAGAGAAAAGGGCTAGTCTCCCTCCCACCTTTATAGGGGTATCTGAAGGGTCTTTCAAGGTTCTTACCTGTGGAGAAACCTCTCTTTCTTCTCTCTCCCCGGAAGGGTCATGTACGGTTTCTCTGTCTTTGTGGGAAGATAGATTGGGCTCCATAAAAGGATGTCTGTTGAAATCTTGAGCCTCGTCCCAGAAAGGGTCTAGAGGATGATTGTCCATGGCCCGGTAACCGATCGGATGTATGACGTTACAACGCATACTTTTACAACGCATACCTTTACAACGCATTTTTTACAACGCAACATCCATTACAATGCATTCCATTACAACGCATGCCATTACAACGAATTTTGAAAAACGACCTTTACAACACATTCCATTACAACGCATACTACCTTTACAACGCATACCATTACAACGCATAACATTACATTGCATGTATGGTAAGTATTGGATAGTGTAGGGGTAAACATTACTATTCTAACTCCAAGGGGGTGCAACAGTAGGGTAAGTGTTGGATAGTGTAGGGGTAGAAATTACTATTCTAACTCCAGGGGGGTGCAACAGTAGGGTAAGTGTTGGATAGAGTAGGGTAAAAATTACTATTCTAACTCCAGGGGGTGCAACAGTAGGGTAAGTGTTGGATAGTGTAAGGGTACTATACGTTGTAATGTTATGCGTTGTAATGGTATGCGTTGTAATGACATGCGTTGTAGTGGTATGCGTTGTAGTGTCATGCGTTGTAATGGTTGCGTTGTAATGGCATGCGATGCAAAGGATGTTGCGTTGTAAAAGTTTCGTTGTAATGGTAGTGCGTTGTAAAAATTGCGTTGTAAAGGTTGTTTCCCAACCGACCCCGCATTCGCCTGGCCCTTCCAAAAATGTTGTCTTTAAAAAAGACTTTTTTGATGTCGCGTTGTGACTTCTGAATAGAGCTAAAGGCTCCGACATATTTAGCCATGTCATGAATAAACTCTTCTCCAAAGAGGAGTCCTTGAGAAGAGGGTCCTGCTTTATTCATTAGCTCCATTCGCTTTGGGTCAATTATCAGGAGAGTTTCTTTTCTCCATTCATTCAAAATAGCAGTATTAGCATTGCCAATCAGGCAATTGGCATTCTCTTCCGAGCCAGAAGCTAATGTAGTCTGCGACATGTTGGGAAGGGAATCATTCTGGGAATAAAGGGTGTTTGATTAGCAAGGGATCAAACATATTCTCCCCGAAGGGGTCAGTAAAGCCCATTTTTTAGCCTGAGGCCTTACTTGCCTCTTCAGCGCTTCCCAATGCTTTGTCTCCTAGGTTTTCATCGTCCGAGTCAACGTTTGATGAACAGGGGAGGTCAATCTCTGCCTCTTCGTGTTCGTCGCTGTCAATGTGTATAGGGAATCAGAGTTTGTCTGCAGCCCTTTTGTGATGCCCGAGGCATCAATTTCGTCACAGCCTGAGAAGCGTGAATCATATGTTTTTCCAGTTTTCTTAGACGTTCTAGCCATACCAGTAGGAAGTTCTGCTGCAGCTCTTTTCTTTGGGAACTTAACTGCCCCTTCTTTTGCGCCAAAAGAATGCGCAGTACTGCATTTCAATTTTTTTATTAATTGTCTCATTAAAAGAGTCCATAGCTTTAACCATGGCCTCAGGGTCGGCCCAAGGCATGTGCAAAGTGTGCACCTGCAGAGGGCCGCCAAACCCCAGGGGCCGCCACGACGAGGATCGGATCGGAAGGATCGTTCCTGGCACTGGCGGCCCCCTGGCAGGATTTGGCGGCCTCCGCAGGGGCGTAACACAGGTCCCCGCAGTGGGGGGGCCTCAGCCCTCCAGGGGGCCCCTCACTTTCGGCAGAACCTAAGGACAGCTTTCTATGCGCAGCACATCACGGACGGTGACGGTCTCGATGTAACCATTTATTATGGGGGGATAATAACACAGTCCCCCGTGTAGTGTCCTAGCATGGACACGTTCTAGTGTTCAAGTGTCTGTATTACACTTTACACCCACCCACCACAGACGTCATGGTGTCACATGACGCTGGCAATAAAAGGGGCCGAGCGCACGTGCTCGGGGCCATTCCCACTACCCTCATCTGGTGTATGTGTCAGGTCATTGCTGCGCCTAACATGCGGGCCTAGGGCCCTCCACTAACAAACCTTTACAATGGCGACGAGGCCGGTAGTGCTGCCCATGCGTGCCACTACCCTCGGCTGATCGAGAAGGAAAAAGGGGAAGAGAGCTGCCCGTCTAGAGGGCATCCCCTGTGGCGAGGCGCAACGCGCCGTGAAGCCGGTAGGCACGTCGGCGCCACACAGCAAGCCGACCGGAGCCCACCCGCGTCGACCGCCACCAACGAGTGCCACCGAAAACAAGCGGACCGCCCAGTGCCCACCTGCGACGGCCGCGTGGCTGAAAACCCCCACCGGAGAGGTACACGGGCCGGGCGGAGCCCACCCGCCGCGACCGCGACGGAGCATCTGGCCCGCCGGCCGAAGGTGAGCCCCACGGGCGAAGTGCCCGCCATAAACTGTGGTGATCAATAAGCAGCGCTAGCGGAGCCTACCCGCGGCCTGCCCGAGTCGTCCCCCGCCCCCGCCGCGTGTGTGCCTAGAAGCGGCGGGGCACAGAGACAAATGGCGGCGTGAGGAAGCGCGGCCGGACCCGCAACACCCGTCAACAACGAGGGGGAGGGAGCGGAGTAGCTAACCGCCTCCCGACCCCCCTCGCGACGTGATCAAGACCAAGCGGAGCCCACCCGCGGCCTGCCGGTGGCATCCCCACCGAGGAAAGACTCTGCAGCGCCAGCGGAGCCTACCCGCGGCCTGCCGACGGCACCCCGAAAGGAAAAGAAACTGCAGAGCCGACGGAGCCTACCCGCGGTCTGCGATGTCAGTGGCAGGTCTCCGCCGCGCAGCGTGTGCGAGTAGAAGCTGCTGCGGCGGGAGACCGGTGAGCAGAGTCTGCAGGGCCGGAGGAGTACCAGCGGCTATATAGGCAGAGCCGGCGGAGCCTACCCGCGGCCTGCCTCAAGTGCACACACCCAGCGAGGAGTGAAGGGGGCGACGCGCTTCCCCTGCCTGCGGGGGAAACGTCACCATTGCTCTCCCCCCCAACCCCCCGCCAGAGAAGCATCGGCACACACCCCCCTGCCCGCGTGAGGACTGCAGAAAGCTGCCGCGGGCCGGGAGGGCTGAGGAAAGTGAAGGCAGGACAGGCGCCGGCAACAGGAGTGTGCCCCCACCTCCTCGTTTCCCCGGCGGGACAATAAAGTGCCTGTGAGCGGCCAGCGCCGCCAATCCTAAGCTGTGCCACACAGAAAAAAAAAAACTTTAAAAACTTGTACCCTGTGCACAGCCACGGAGCAGTACCTCACCACTCACACCCATACTCTCCTGCATACCAGGAACCACACATGGAAGTGCCGGCACACACAACAAGCATGTGAGCATTGACCCCTGATCTCAAATAACGGTGCCTCACTCAGCATGTGCCCAAACAATGTGCCTGTGCCTCTCTGCACCAACAGTATAATATGCAGAATGAGAGACACTCACCAGGTCCCAGCAACAGCTCCAGCTTCCCCTGTGCACTGAGAGACTGAAACAGTAGAGTGCACCTTAGGGAAGACAAGCCCACAAGACAGGCTGCTACCAAGAATCCAGCTTCACCGCCACCCAGTGGCCAAAAGCTAAATTGCACCTACACCAACAAGTACAAAAACAAGCATTGCACAACGCAAGCTCAGTCAACAGCATCAAGGGGCATCAGACTGAGTAGCGCCCCCAAGCAAGCATCTAAACTCCAGCAGCAAGCAAGCATCTAAACTCCCGCAGCAAGTAACTGCGCAACAGCGCAAGTGACACCCACACACACCAGCAAGGAGTCGGCGGCTGCCACTTCCAACGCGACGTGGGAAAAGGCACCAATGCCTCACAAAGCATCCAAGCACTGACGTCTGGAGGAAACGACTGCCAAGCACTAAAAGAACGTCCAGGGAAACGACTGCCGCGATCAAAGGACGGAGAGAGCAGCGACGCCTTGTGGCCACAGGCGCTCACCGCATCATCAACTACTCCCGCCAACGGTCCAAAGCATCAAGTACCCGACGACAGCCAAAGCAGCAAGTACCCAACGTCACGCCGCAGGCGTCCCAGAACCCTGAACAGTAAGTGCGCAAACAACGTGCCACGTGGCGACGCACAGCCACCGCAAGCAGAAAGAAGAATGCATGCAGCGCCATCGCGCAGAACAATCTTCGCGAGCGATCGCCCATCAAGTGCCGACCCGCGACAGATCCATGGCGCCTCCCAGGAGCCGATCCCCAGAATGATCGCCCATCAAGTGCTGACCCACAACGGGTCCCCCAGGAACTGTTGTAGCGCAAAGTCCGACAGGACGACCGAAAGCAACCTGCCAGGCATCGGCAGAAGTGGACCACCAACCGGTCCAGGACGTTCAACCATGAACAGGTCTACAAACATGGACCCCCGAACGTCACCAACAACCATCAAGAAAAGAAAGCATCAAGAAAAGAAGGTTCGCGACACCAACTCTGGCTGCTGAGGAAGAAGGAGAAAGTGTCCCCGACGGGGACAAGACCAGGGGTACACATGCAGGGTGCGCGCACTGCATGGAGGACCCAGGTCAGAAGAGAAGACACAAGATCGGTCCAAGTGATGTCGCGATGCAGAAGGAAGAAAAAGAGAGATCTGAGTGGCACGTCTGCCACCGCGAAAAGGAAGGAAGAAAAGAAGAGATCTGAGTGGCACGTCTGCCACTGTGAAAAGG
Organism: Lissotriton helveticus; assembly: GCF_964261635.1. Taxonomy (NCBI): domain Eukaryota; kingdom Metazoa; phylum Chordata; class Amphibia; order Caudata; family Salamandridae; genus Lissotriton; species Lissotriton helveticus. Next base: position 1,291,166,523 of record NC_136068.1, read on the forward strand.
AAGGAAGAAAAGGAGAGATCTGAGTGGCACGTTTGCCACCGTGAAAAGGAAGGGAGAAAAGGAGAGATCTGAGTGGCACGTTTGCCACCGTGAAAAGGAAGGAAGCATATCCATGTGGCCTGTTGCCACAGTTAAGAGTAGAAGGAGAAGTCAGTGCGAAGCAACATCCCCACAGCGAGCTAACTAAGGAAAGAGAGAGGAGTGCAGGAAGACCACTCACGCTCCCGAAGAGAAGGAAGGCGACAAGTGCCAGGACAACGGTGCGAGGAACACAAGGCCGGAAGAACACCAGTGGCAAAGAAGACCAGCTGACAGACGATGTTTCCGCACACCCAGGATCTGCGGAGAGGAGCAAGCGAGACCGTTAGTGACATCCACCTTTGGGGTCACACGGACACTGGACACATGCCAGCCGTGGTGACCCAGGGGCAGAGGCCTCCGGGACGCAGTCCCCGCGACGAGAGACGGTCCTCCGACGCCCATCCGAAAGGTCCGGGGAGGGCGAAGACATCGCAAGCAAAGACAGAAACCAACAGCTACCTTGGGACGAGGCTGCGGAATCTGAGGTGAGACACATCGTCTCTTCCATACCCCCACTGACGGCGGCGCAGGAACAACTGATGTGGACACATCCAGCCCAGCGCGAATCCGAGAAGAGGACCTCAAGGATATCCCGTGGCAGGGGAACACCGACGAGAGGGGTCATCCTAGTGAGAGGGATGCCTTGCAACGGATCTGCCTTTTGCCAAGTAGGACACAGACTACAAATAAAGCTAAGGCCAAGGCCGGAAATCGTGCATCATTCCCCGGCGAACCACAAGAACTCTAACTGCACCCGTCGCCATGGAAGTGAGCAAAAGAAGGACTGTGAGGACAATTTGGTTGCAAAGTCAGCAACAGACTGTTTCCATCGAGCACCACAAACCGGTGCCACTGTGAACTGATGTTCCCCGCAACAGGTTGAACACCATCTGTGATTCCAAGCAGCGGCGGATTGAAAGACACTGCGGAAGCTGAACACTTTACTGCATCCTGATACGTGTTATTTTCCCCACAGGTTGATTTCTGAATGTGGGTCTTTGCAATTAAAAAATGGGAGGGATGTAGTGTCCTAGCATGGACACGTTCTAGTGTTCAAGTGTCTGTATTACACTTTACACCCACCCACCACAGACGTCATGCTGGCAATAAAAGGGGCCGAGCGCACGTGCTCGGGGCCATTCCCACTACCCTCATCTGGTGTATGTGTCAGGTCATTGCTGCGCCTAACATGCGGGCCTAGGGCCCTCCACTAACAAACCTTTACACCCCGCAGGGGGCCCCACGCTCCAGCCAGAGGCCCCCTCACTCTCAGCAGAGGGAGAGGCAGTGAGCAAGGCAAGCCAGGTCTATAAACAGTGCGTGTGCACACACAGCAGACGGTGACGTGCCTGGGCCTCTGTTTTAAAGATGAATCATGGTGCCGTGCGTGCGCACGCCCTGCCGGCCTGCCTGAGCGTTTTAAAATTAAAATTATTTAAATAGTTGGTGGCGCACACTGCGCAGTACAGCTCTTCTTTATAATTAAGGTCAGTGGGCGTGGTGGCGCACAGTTGTTATCTATTTGTCTGCACGCCGCGGTGCCGGCCGCAGTCTTCAGGGTGGGGGCGGGGTGCCATTGTTGTCTTGCGCATTGTAAAAGTGCGCGTGACTTCAGTCTTCAGTAGTGAAGAAGCCAGAAGGGTGCGGCCGCCGTGTTACTAAAAGAGTACAAGCCCCTTCCTGGCCCAGTCAGTCACCCTTTCTTCTGTTTCCCGCCTCGCTCGCCTTCAAAGCTGCACGCCAGCCAGGCCTAAGGTGAGCGTGCATCGGCACTGGTCATGCAAAACTGTCCCAGTTACAACCCCATATCCGTCGGTTTTTTGAATTCTCCGACGAGAACGCACTGCTTGCTGTGCGTGGGCATGGGGGGAATTTGTACAGGGCCTGTTCCATCCTACTGCTTGTGTGTAAGTCTAACTTGATACCTGCTGCCAGGTTTTGAAGCAATTATACATTATATTGTTGGAATTTAAGAGATTTTAGGAGAACTCCGATATAAAGTCTTCCAGTAGGCCCATCGTGAAAGAACGAGGGCCAGAAAGACAGCTTTCTGGATATGCAACAGAAAGGACATTTTTTTATTGATGTAATCTTGTTCAAAAGTGGCATCAAGGACAGGTTGTTGTCGATTATGATGCTTAAATTCTTTATCTGCGAGACAGGCTCTGGGGAGAACCTAACTGCAATAGCTGCCAATCACGGGCGTAACAGGCCCCCGTGGTGAGGGGGGGGGGCCGAGCTCCATGGGGCCCCCCTCAGCACAGTACCTTACAGTGACACCCGGTCCGACATCTACCTGATGAACGAGCACAGGGAGCAAACAGCGCGCTGCAGCACTCTGGGTCCACAGTCCGTGTTCGTTCTATTTTTTTAACACAGCCCTGCTTCACTAGTGGAAGCTGGCCGTTAAATTGCTTGCCGCCTTAACAAAATATTGAATATGCGCAATATAACAACTCCGAAATTCGCTAGCCGTAGCATTCCAGAATACTGAATTACTACGAAGGAAAAAAAAACGGGACTCCTGCACTTTTTTCAAATGAACACAGTGCTGCAGGGTTGGAACTAAGGTACAACGCTATACATTATAAAATCATTCTCCTAAGTGTGACGCTTATTTTGTGATAAATCAATACAAGGTTGATGCGAAGATGTCTTTCTATAACTTAATTCTGTGTCCCACATTGAACACAACCACATCCTCCCCATTAGGACTTTGTAGAGCGTTTAACTAGCGCTTGAGCTGCAATTCAGGCCCATTATTATATTGGATGTGTGGGGGCAGAACAGCAGTTTGGGTCCCAGGGCCGTCAGTCTTAGCCCTACTACGGTCCGGACCCCCTCTTCGGGGGCCCCACCTACGCTCCCTGCACAGGGCCACCATGAGTCTAGAGCCGGCCCTGATGGCCTTAGTGATTCGAGCTTGCCTTCAAGGTTGGAATCTGGGTTGAGAGACATTGTAGGGGAATAATAATCAATATGTTAAATCAGGTATAATAATTCGATCGCATTGGTGTAACAGCAGCAACTGCCAAATGTTGCTTGCTGTACTTATACGTTTCTTACATGCGTGGTTGTTTCCTATGATCATTCCTTTAATTTTCTTCTTCCCGCGATGCACGATTTAAATGCGCATCGCGGTGGGGAAGGAAGATTGCTGGCATGCTTAGAGCAGCCGGGAGGACACGGAGAAGTCTGGAGTAAGGCCGGGCGGCCGCATAGACAACACGGTATGCAGCAGGGCTCAGGGCAATTAAGGCAGGGACGCGCCTCAGTTGACAGGCCTGGCTCGCGCTCAAAGCACTGCCAGGCAACACCTAGCGATCGTGTCTATTGTTCAAAGGATGCATGGAGGAAAGTGAGCGGTAAGACTCACGAAAAATAGATCGGCGTGGCGTATACACGAATAGAGGCCCAAGAAAGGCAGAATTTGAAGGGTCTAAGAGACTCAGGGGGAAAATAAAAGAAAGAAAAATAGTGACAAATACACAGGTAATGTCTAAATTAAGAAGGTCTTCAGAAGAGACATTTTAGACAAGAAATATGTTATGTTATGTTATTGTCCTTTTGTATAGCGCATGACTCACCCAGGGGCATCTCAGCGCTGCTAAGGTGAGGGAGACTGGAGAGAGAGAGGAGTATCAAAGGCCGAAAGGTTAGAATAGGAAGGCTTTGAGTTGTTTCCTGAAGATCGGATAGGAGGGACATTTGCGTAGGGGCTCTGGTAGTGAGTTCCAGTATTTAGGAGCAATATAAGAGAAAGCTCTGCCCCCCGAACGAATGCATCGAATACGAGGGATCTTTAACAAAGCCATAGCATTTGATCTCAAATTGCGGCAGGAGGACTACACACAGAGTTTCTTTTGTAAATAGACGGGACCTGCACCATTGATGGCTTTGAAAGTGAAACAGCAGATCTTAAAGAATGATCTCTTTTTCACTGAAAGCCAGTGAAGTTCTCTGAGCAGTGGGAGCGATGGAGATCCTGGAGGATGATTTAAAACAATCCTTGCTGCAGTATTTTGGATGACTTGAAGTTTCGCTATCAGAGTTTCACCCACTTCTGCCAATAGGGCGTTCCCGTAGTCCAAGCAACTCACCACCATCGCCTGGACCACTGTTCTGCGATGTTTCACTGGCAGATATGGGATAATTCTGCGAAGGAGGCGAAGGCTGTAGTAGCAAGAGCCAATGATGTTTTCGCATAGTAGGGTCAATAGGACCCATTTATGTGATAAACAACTACAGGCTGGTAAACATATAAATTGTATAAGCACGAATAAAGTGAGGGTACTTATCTTGTTGAGCCGCAGCAACAAAGAAGGAAGATGGATGTGTGCTCATGCTCTATATACTTAAATGGAATGTTGTTTAAAGTTCTATATTCTCTTCATTGTTACTGCTGAGTTGTGGCAATAATGGAGATTTGCATAATGTTGGCATCCTTGTCATGCCATAAAATTAAAACAACAGGCACAAAGTGAAAACAAGTCAAGAAAACTGTAAAGCTGTCTACGCTATCCCTAAATAATTTTTAATAACAAAAGAAGCCAGAATTGCTATGTTGAAAAATGAACAATACATTAACTATTACTTATTTACTACCACCTGGCTCCCCATTAATATCAAATGGTGCACAGATCGTCGGCCGGTATTATTTTCCGACAAAAGTAACTGCGCTCTATCTCATTCTCACATGACCTGAGGTGACTGTACAACCATGATAACAGTTAACATAATCATCAAAAAGTCCAGACTACAACAAAACATTATATTCCGTTTTGCAAACTTTCTCTCTCTATTATGTTCAAGCTGGGATAGTGCCTTGTAGTAATGAGGTTGTATTACTAGATGTGTGGGAGGAATCTAGAATGTGTAGAATGCAATGCTGCTTCATGGAATGGGTATTAATAAAGGGGTTTGGAATGTGTTGCCTCATTCTGGTGGAGTTTGTGTTGCTGCTGTGGGCATCCTTGTATTACCGATTTAAATTAGCAATAAAGAAGGAAATCATACATCTGTGTCTGAGTGCGCTACTACACAGATTTTGGTGACAAGCTGGAGAATGACGTGACAGTGCAGAGGAAGCAAAAGAAAATAATGCGAGACTTGGACTTTTTTGAATATTTGATGCAACCTTGTTCCAAGCAAGTATATGTTCATATGTTTTGGCTGTGTAGTGAAAGGCGAGAAAAGAACGAGCATCGGAGCACTAAAATTGACATAGTGCGGCCTTCTGATTATGCACTTACCAACAAATTACATCCAACGGCCACCATGGTAGAATTTTTTATTTTGAATATCGCATCTTCAGCACAAGAATCGTTGTTCATTGCAGAACCATCCACGCAAGCTGGCTGTAATCACTCAGTCATATATGACGCTCAGGCGGAGAGTGGTGTTACTTATGTTTAATGGTTCAAAAAGGCAATATGACGGGGCACATTCCTGAGAGAGGTGTCTCTACACCTCAACTGGGAAAAAATTGTCTTATCAGTGCCAGTTCCCTCACTGTACACCTGTGTGGCTCTTTCTCTCCAGGGTTCCTGGTTCTGGAAAGTCGTTTCCTGGTTCTTCATGTCCCGTCAGAAGAAGGGGACTAACATACGTACCTCAAACATACGTACCTCAAAGTAAGCACATAAAAATAAATAAAGGTCAGGCGTCTGTGTCTTATTCCTGTGCACACATTAGTCCTTCACCATCACCCAGGCGTGTTGTCGTGCTTTTCCATGCAGAATGCTCTATACACCAGTGGATGTAACAAAACCTACTTGTGCTCCAACCTCCACCTACCAAGCGTAAGAAAATTCAGGAAGGGTATTTGCCTTGAGCCACGGCCCTCCAGGGTCGTGGCAGAGGAAGTTGTGCCGCCCTTCTCTCCTCCGGGACGGATTGACTGGATGGCAGTGCCTTTCGGCGTCAGTTCTCTTGGTCCTTTGGTTCTCTGGTCCTTCCTGCCAGCTCCCCGGGGCCTCTTTCTCCTCCCTGCAGTGTCGACGTATCTCCTCTGGACTCGACAGTCGCTGTTGGCTCCCCGGCTCCCCGTGGTCCGTTTCTCCTTTTTGCTGTCCTCCATGTTCGCACTTCCCCACATCGGCCGTTCTCTCTATCCCTTTGCTGCTTCCGCCTTTTTGACACGTCTGCATCACGTCTCCTGGGCCGCTGGAGCACTGCTCTCATTTTCCTGAAGCCACACCTCCGGCGCCATGTTAAAAATCCCGCCCGGGAGAGGTGCAGGATTACACTGCCTTTCCTCCAAGTATGGACGATCCGGCCATACCGACACCAAACACCGAGACAAAAAGACCATGTTCCCTTGGGACCTTCCTGGGGAATGGAGTGCCTGAAAAGAGAAAGGCTTTAAGGATAAAAACCCAAAATATACCTTTGGATTTGTGTCCTTATGGGTGGCGAGCCAGGTAAGTGGGGCAGGGTCTAGTATCAGTAAGAAAGTACGTCCTAGCAAATAGTACCGCAAGGCTTCCATGGCCCATTTAATGGCCAAGCATTCCTTTTCCATGGTTGCGTAGTGCACTTCTCGTGGAAATAGTTCTCACCTAAGGTAAAGGACTGGCCAAAGATCCCCCTGTGGGTCAAGTTGGGACAACACTGCCCCCAAGCCGCGATCAGATGCGTCCATTTGTAACACTAAAGGCTTATCAAAACCTGGACACATTATGACAGGGGCCCGACACCACAGTGTCTTCAGCATCCAGAAGTCCTCTTGTCCTCATGTCCTCTTGAGCAGTAGTCCACTCTATTTTGTGGTTGGGTTGTTGGTTTGTCAACAAGTCTGTGAGGGGGCAGGCCATGTCAGAAAATTGAGGGATAAATTGCCTATAATAGCCTACTAGCCCCAGAAATGCTTGTATGTCCTTTTTAGTTATTGTCCTCTTTATCTCCTGGATAGCCTCTAGCTTGTTATGCTGTGGTTGTAATGTTACTGTCTGTATGGAACAGCCAAAATATTCTATTTGGTCAGTCCCCAGGGTTGTCTTTTTAGAATTCAGGGTTAGCCCTGCCCGGTGAAGAGAGGAGAAGAGGCGCTGCAAGTGTTGTTTGTGCGTTTCCCAATCAGGGTTATACACAACAATATCATCAAGATACCCTACTGCATATTGTTGATGAGCTTGTAACAGCACGTCCATTAATCTCTGAAAGGTTGCAGGGGCTCCATGTAGACCAAAGGGCATAACTTTAAAATGATATAAGCCAAAGGGAGTGGAGAATGCAGTTTTCTCTCTAGCAGAAGGGTTGAGGGGGATTTGCCAGTACTCTTTTGTGAGGTCAATAGTGGACATTACCTGTGCTCCTCCCAGTCTTTCTTTGAGTTCGTCGACTCTGTGAATGGGATAGTTTCAAACTTGGAATGCGCATTTAATTGACGAAAGTCAATACAGAACCTGAGGCTCCCGTCTGGTTTGGGAACCAACACTACTGGTGAACACCAGTTGCTATGGGAAGGCTCAATGATATCTGCTTACAACATGGCCTCTACTTCCTGTTCTACGGCCTGCCTTTGTGCGGCCGGAATACGATTGGGTCTCAGCTTTATCACTTTCCCTGCCTCTGTCTTGATGTCATGTGTGACAAGTGAGGTTCGTCCAGGTTTGCTAGAACTCAGGCCTAGGAAACAGTCTAGTAGGTCATACAACTGATATTTCTGGTCAGGAGTGAGTTTCTCCCCAGTATTGGGTTGTTCCCCAGATGCTTCCCTAAACGGTTGGTTTGGTATCTCCATATGTTTGTTAAGAGCGACGTAGTTGGCAGACACAGATGTGTCCCCTTTCTGAGGGGTGGGGCTTCCCATTTCTTCAAGAGGTTGATATGATACACCTGGCCCCTAGGCCCAGTCCGCGGAACTGCCACTCTGTAGGTAACAGGTATTAACTTTTCCAATACTTGGTATGGCACTTGCCAGGTCGCTAGGAGCTTCTTATCTGAGGAGGGTAGAAGATTCAATACATTGTCCCCTTTTGTCAATTCCCTTAAGTTCGCACACAATCGTAATAGGTTTCTGTTTTTGTTGTGCCCTCACCATATTATGAAGGACCTCCTCCCACAAGCTAGACAGAGTGGTCTTTAGTGCAACAGTATATCCTAACAAAGTCCTCACTTCGTCCTCTTCCTCGGTCCACTGTTCTGCGGCCATGTCCAAAAGGGTGCTCAGTCGTAACCCAAATAGTAATTCAAAAGGGCTAAACCCCGTAGACTTTTGTTCATGCGTCCTGATCGCAAACAACACCAGAAGGAGTTTGCGGTCCCAATCCTTTCCAGAGTCATTGATATACTTCCTTTAAGATTGTTTTTATGGGAGGAGGAGCCTAGCCGCAACCATGATGGCCGCTTAAGTCCTCGGCTCCGCCGACCCTCTCGCTTTCCGCCCGCATTGTACCTTATCCTGTATTTTATCCTCTATATGAACCGAGTTATCAGGACCGGGAAGTGACCCCGCTTCTAATGGTGTGTTACCCGGCGTCTCTACAGCGGCGGAGGTGGTGGGATGTCCTCGCCTCGTCCCGGCTCCTACTGGCGGTGAGACCGGGTCTTTGTTCGTGAGGGATGGCCAGCCTCGATCACAGCAGCGGCGGCCTTCTAGGACGGAGAGGAATCGGACGGCCGGACTGGGTTGCCGCACTGCGCTTCCCGCTGCGGGGATCCACTCTGCTCCGCGAGTCTGCACGCCTGAAAGGTATCGCGGCTGCATGTGATACATTGTATCGTCTCCCCGAGACAGCTCTCTTATCTCTCCCTACACCGTGGTGGGAGCCATTTTGTGGGTCGCACGCTCCGCACTTACACCTGATCACCCTGGGCAGCTGCTGAAGCTCCAAGTGAGAACCGGCATTACATCAGCGCTGTAAGTGGTGTCGAAATGGAATCTGCTGTTCCTGCACCTCTGGCTCGGTTGTACTATGCGGAGAATCAGCGGAGTGACCAGATGGTGGCGGTGAATGCTGGCGGTCAGCCTCGAGGGCTATTACATGCTTGTGAGCCTCGGGTGCAGAGGAATACGGCATCCTTTCGTCTTGGGACACCGCTGATGATCAGCGATATTCTGGACGCTCTTGGTGCTTTACGCAATGCCCTGCACGATAGTGCCCAGGATCTGGGGAGCCGGCTAGATGCTATTCTAATTAATGTGCCCTCAACTGGACGTGCTTGCTCTCGAGTGCGGGGCGCTGCGCCACACCCTGTTACCGATTGCAGTGGACTCCCTATCCGGGTCAATACTGAGGCGTCGGAGGAGCGGGGTCGAGCTGTCGCTGCGGTGTCGACCACAATGGTCGTGAAGAGGTCTGATGTCAGTGGATTTTTGCGATGGCTGGGAAACCGTCTCCGGACGCCATGTCTGGCTACTCCTTGGTGGTATGATGGCGTGACTCCCCGTCCCTTCCTGGAGCTGATTCTACTATTCTGGCCAGCCGGCCTTTGGGGATTGCTACTGTGCGTTGCTTCTCTCTGTACCGTGACTGGACACATTGCGTTGGTTTGGTCGGACTTTGTTGGACGGCATCCTGTTCTTATGTGGCCCTCCCGCATCCCTAATTCATCTAAGATGGCGACTATGCAACCGGACTCAGTCGATGCACCTGAACGACGGGGGCAAGGTTGAGAATGTTTACATGCTTACTGTTGCTTGCATTGCTGGGATTGTGAAGGACGGACGATACATTGCTTGGACTGAACATTGGTATTACATCGGTTCGGGGGTCCGGGGTTGAGCGGCTGAGAATACTTCTGTTGGTTGTCCTCCTCCTCCATCTTTTCTTCTCTCTCCTTTCTTCCCTACCTATCCTTCGTTTATATTTCTCACTACTATGGGGCAGTTCCGGGGCGACAGGCACGCTGTTAGTGGGTTTGGCCGTAGCCATTACAGGGGTGCAGGGTGGGGGGTGCGGGGGGGGGTTTGTTATTTTAGTTTGTTTTGTTCTATGGTCTCTATCGCTCTTTTCCGGCTTTGGGAGGGTTCTTTCCTCTCTGTGGGGTTGGCTGTTTCTGGGTCTTGCACCTTTGCTCTTCCTGTGTTTTAACACATTTTGTTTCCTATTCCTGCGGGTGGCTCTCTGGGTTTACGCTTCGAATTGTTGCTTTTTGTAATTCTGTTTATTATCCGGTCTTATAGGTGCGGCTGCTTAAACCTATATAGCTGCTGTCTTTACTGCCTAACTTTGATCGTTAATGGGGTACGCCCCTCTTGTTGCGTTTCTTTAGTGTTCCTTGATGTCAGATGTGCAGTCCTTCCTGTTGCAGCCCCCTCGCTTTATCTAAAACTTTAAAATGAAAACCTCCTATCCTGTGTTGCGCGCCTCGTAATTCCTTCTGGTATACCTTGCAATATCCTGATCGTATATTGACCTATTGCTCTCCTGTTTTTTTCTTTTATCATTTATCTTTGCGGCCGGCCGTGATGGTTGTGGGCCTGCGCATGTATATCCTATTTTTGTCTCAATAAAGGTTTTTCAAAAAGATTGTTTTTATGATCCGGTTGTACCTCTCCACCAGTCTCTCCGTCTGGGGGTGATAAACAGTCGTCCGGATCTGCCGGACTCCAAGGAGGGTACAGATTTCCTTCATTAGTCTGGACATAAAGGGAGTCCCCTGGTCTGTTAGTATCTCGGTAGGGATCCCAACTCTTGAAAAAAAGGATATCATTGCTTGAGCCACTGAAAACCTGGTCATACTTGTCAACGGCACAGCTTCTGGGTAACGAGTGACTTAGTCCACTAATACTAGGATATACTGATGCCGACGGGTTGAGGGAAGAAGAGGTCCCACCAAATCTATCCTTACTCGTTTAAGGGACATCAGTTAAGGTAAAGGCCGTAAAGGTGCTATATTCTCTGTGGAAGGGGGTTTACTAACTGGAACCTGGGACATGATACGCAGAACATTGCAACTTCCTTATATAACCCTGCCAATAAAACTTCTCTAACAGGTACCTGAGGGTATGTGCCTGCCCATAATGGCCGCCCCCAGCCTGATGTGTAAGGCCTGTTCCCGAAAAGCTATGGGCACAAGAAGCTGCTTGACCCAGTGTTCAGGTGCTCCACTAATTCTGTTTAGGAGCCCCCTTTTTACACAAAAATATGGTCCTACCTTGTTGGGGTCTTCTTCTTGCTCTTGAGCCCACGCATTGATCAAAGTGTTGTCATCCTTCTGTGCTGCTCTGAAAGTTCGAGTCAGACTCTGTCTGTCGTCTGAGGAGGAAAGAAGACAGGTAACAGGGGACAGTAAAGCCGACCTATAGACTGCTCGTTCTTTCCTTTTCTCTGACCTGGTCTTGGGTATCTTCATCTCAGTACGTAATATGTCAGAGGCAAAGAATGGCACCTCATGTAGCCATTCAGATTCTTTTGGTTATTTTTAACAAGTAGTCATAAAAACGGGGCATGTCTGTGCCCAGGAGGACTTCTATGCTAGAACTGGCACTACCCCTAGTTGATGTACCTGTGGGTCTCCATCTACGTCGATTAAGACCTCAGCTAGGGGATACAACCAGACATCTCCATGCACACAGGAGACCTGTATCTGTGTCTCATCGGAAATCTGAGTGGGAGGGACCAATTCTTGGCAAACCACAGTGTGGTGGCATCCTGTATCCAGCAACGCATTTAGGGGGCGACCATTAAGACGGATGGTGATCTTGTAGCGTCCCTGGGGTCCCACTGTAGCTAAGATCCTACCTTGGGACAATCCTACTTCCATGGGCTCTACGCTATCCCCCTTGACTGGGAAATTTCTAGCAATGTGTCCCCACTCTGAACACCTGAAGCATTGAGGTCCTGTCTGTGTGGGAAAGGGGTTTAAAGGAGACTTAATCATGCTTCTATTTCCTCCGGAGTTCCTCAGCTCAACTACTCTGGGATACGTCTTCTGAGTATTTGTAGGGGCTTTTGGTACCTGTACCCTGAATTCTGGGGACCTATGGTAGGCACATGCCAGTTCCACAGTGGTCTGCACAGTTAAGTGTGGGTGTTGCTTTATCCAGGTTCGAGTGTTGGTGGGCAGAGCTTCTAGATATGGTTCCAAATAGACCTTGGCCGTGACCTCTTCTATAGGGGATGCACTAGGTTGTAACCACCTCTCCCCCAAATCCCTGATGCGATAATAGAGGGCCCTGGGGTTGTTGCCTGTTGTCCACTTCTCTTTATGAAATTTCACTTTCAAGGATGTTTTTTTAATTTCAGGGTATGGTGTGAGCCCAGCAGGGTTCGCAGTCTGATAGGCAGCCTGCAACTTGCCAGACAAGAGGGGAGCTATGTATTGACCCCATCTTTCCTGGGGCCAAGTAGCAGTTGTCGCTACTCTTTCAAAGTTCACAAAAACATAGTCACCCCCTCCCTGGAACTTCTGTAGCACTGAGCTGGGGATATTTGGGTGAACTCATGCTGTGGAGATGGCATCTGTCAGGCGCTAAATGGCAGTGTCCTGTATTTGTTGGTTTGTCGTCAGGATGGTTGCTTGTTCTTTAAGGGCCGTCTGAAATGCCTCCCTCTCTTTCTGTGCACTCTGGTTCTGTTGTTCTACTACTAGGTGCAAATGTCTTTGGCCTTCTTCTAACTGAGTGATCATGGCCTCCATGGTGATGGGTTGGGTCATGGCAGGCTTAAATGACCCAAATCCCACTTCCGACACCACTGTGATCACTCAGTCATATATGACGCTCAGGTGGAGAGTGGTGCTAGTATATGTTTAATGGCTCAAAAAGGTAATATGATGGGGCACAGTCCAGGGAGGTGTGTCTCTACACCTCAAATGGGGAAAGAATTGTCTTAGCGGTGCCAGTTCCCTCACTGTACACCTGTGTGTCTCCTTTTCTCCAGGGTTCCTGGTTCTGAACAGTCATTTCCTGCTTCTTCTTGTCCCATCAGAAGAAGAGGGCTGACATACATCCCTCAAAGTAAGCAAATAAAATAAGGTCAGGCGTCTGTGTCTTATTCATGTACACACAATAGCCCTTCACCATCACCCAGAGGTGTCGTCGTGCTTTTCCATGTGGCATGCTCTATACACCAGTTTGTGTGACAAAACCTACTTGAGCCTCCACCTACCAAGCATAAGGAAATTCAGGAAGGGCACTTGCCTTGAGCCATGGCCCTCCAGGGTTGTGGCAGAGGAAGTTGCACCGCCCTTCTCTCCTCCGGGACGGCTTGACCGGATGGCAGTGCCTTTCAGCGTCATTTCTCTTGGTCCTTTGGTTCTCTGGTCCTCAACACTTCCTGCCAGCTCCCTGGGGCCTCTTTCTCCTCCCTGCAGCGCCGGCGTATCTACTCTTGACTCGACGGTCCCTGTGTACTCTCCATGGTTCGTTTCTCCTTCTTGCCGCCCTCCGTGTTCGCTCCTACCCGCATCTGGTGTTCTCTCTCTCCTGTTGCTGCTTCCACTTTCTTGACAAGTCTGCATTGTTAGAAGTTGGCCTGGCATATGCTGTCCACTATTCTAGTGGCGACCTTGCACCAGTCCAAATGAACCTTAGTGATGGTGTTGTATAGCGTTTTAGGACCCTAGTGTAATTTTCCCGATTCATGCCCTTATATAGGTATAAAATACTGTATCCTTATATAGGCATAGAAATCATAACCATATTAAGACATAGCTCAAGTAGTCCTAATACGGCTTGGCTACTTCCACTAATTCCGAAAATCTACAACGATTTCTTGGAAAAACCCGCCTTCAGCAGTCAGAGACTTCACCCTGCATGAATATTAATTTATCCAAGAACTCATAGAGTTTTCAGAGAATTAAGTCCCTAATGACGTTATTTTGTCCAATCTTAAGTCAAACTCGGCACCTTCAAGGTATAAATATGCCCACACTTGTCCAAATAAACGCACGGTGGTTTGGAGCAGTTCGACTATCTACTTGCCCGACGCACCCTGCTGCAGCAAGTGCCGAAGGAAGCCGACCCTCCAGCTGACACACTGAAAGACGCTGTACTTTCTCCAGCCGAGAAATCCAGCTCGGGTGTTTCCAGGCTACCCTTGCGGGTTGCTGGGAAATCGAGTCCTGAGAGAGAGATACCAGACCTCCTACATTCTAAAACCAAGGTACGGAGCTGATTAGACCCTAGGAGAATTCTTGGATTAGATTCTTGGGAAAGAATACTGAAACTAAGCTACACCTCACTTACTTCTTCCCTTGTACTAGACCTAGGTTAGGTACACCGGGGTAGGTGTATTTTAGAAGCACCAGTTGAGTACTTTTAGTCATTATTTATCAATGTATGTATTTTATGTACAATATGGCTTAGAAACCATATCATGCTTTTACAGTATTATTTTATAATACTCTTCGTACTGTACACATTGTACTTTACAACAAGTATTACGATTGTAGCAGTTAATTTCTTATGCTTGAGAAAGAAGACTGTTCAATAAATACCTTTTTTTGAAAACGCCCGTCTCTCTATTTCTCTCCACCTCTGGTGAAACGAAGCATGCACGATTGACTGAATGAAATAACTATCTATTGTTTCCGCGACTCTAGAGATATATTTTCTTATTCTTGGGGAACAAAGTTGTCATGTTTTGAGCGGTTGGCAGAAACTAATCCCTTCTTGTTCATTCAAGAAAATTTCGAGTGACCTCTGAGCTAGCTGGCACATACACAATTAAGTCTAGTATATTCGGTAGAGACCTAGTAGACCTCAGTCCTACGTCTAAACTACAGGATATACTATTCCAATGCGCAGAGCCTATTGGGAAAATAGGAACTACACTACATGGCGCCCAACGTTCGGTAAGGCGATAATTTAACACTAGATACTAGAGTAACTCAGTCGTGCTTTTCACACAGACCCCTTTTTCCCGTAAAATACTCCAATAGACGTCTGGAGTGGGTTAAAGGATAAAATATCTGCTTTAAACTGAGTAGGACGATAGAATCTTATGTTTTAGTTTTTAGTTTGTTCAAAGTTGAAGGATATAGTGTTCCAAAATATTGTGCACCTAATCTTTGTTTCCTTGAAACTTGTTCTGCAACACTTCCAGTCAACAAAAATGACAGATTGTGACAAAGAATTAGAAAGAGTTGCAGCAGCAGCTCAAGCAGTTTTATATGACACAACTCTCCAACAAAATGACCCGGGTGCTATACTAATCCCGGTAAATATAAGGAAAATAATACTATAAAACTCATAGAAAATGGGGTATCACCAAGAGGTGGTAAAGTAATATTTGTTATAGAGGCACATGAATATCGGCAGACGAAGGTATTCTATTCATGGATTCTGTTTCCTGCAGCAAATGCAGTAACACATGAGTTCCACTTCTATAAATTAGAGGAACCACCAGCGGAATACGTTCCTTTTGAGGACGTGGAAATTCCACTAACTTACCAAGAGCATCAGCTCTGGTTTAATGGCGCCCTACAACATCAAAATCACATTACCAGGCTCGGTCCACTAGGTACACCAGGAGCCACATGGCCGTTACTAGCCAGCTATACACCACATCCTGACATTGAAAGAATGACAGCTCCTGAACTGTTAGCTCAGCTAAAACAGCTGATTAAAATACACAGACAGTTGGTTCAATATGTCATGAGGACTTTAACAGTCCAACCAGCTGTAAAAATTCCACAGCACATCCCTCACCAGGGGAACACAAACAAAATTACACCACAGACTATACTGTCAGTCATTGGTAAATTGCCCGCAAAACGGGAACAAATTCCATTCTGGTTAGCTCAAAAAATAACTCAAATAGAGGCAGTATTTCCTGATGGTACACCTCATGAGAAACACAGGATTCTAACAATATGTTTACCAATGGGGATTGCACCACACATAGAGGACTGCGACACTTGGGGTACAGTCTTTACTTCAATCTACACAAAAACACATGGTGTCCCGTCTATGGCGGTAATACCAGAAGTTCTGAGACAGATTCAAAATGAATACGGTCCAGAACCGGCCTTAAATCTGGGTATGAAATTACTGAAAGATTTCAAACAGGTCTCGGCTATACTATTAGCCAACATCAAAGGAGAAGCAGCATCAGTGGCAATCCGCCAAAAACTAAAGGAAACAGATATAACAGAGCAACCTTTTGAACTTGCCAGAATTATTGAGAAAATCATATGAAGAACTAGGTAGAGATAGTTTGGGAGGGAAACCAGTAAAACCCCAACTAACTGAAAATCCTGAAAAAGTTTTTATTAAAAATAATCTCACCACTACTAAAAAGAAGTGGGAAAATAGCAAACATACACTTCCTAGAGAGAAGCGTTCTCAGTCCAGAGGAAGGTCTCCTCAACAGGAGCCCTCTGAAAAGAGGTACAACGTCAGAAATAAGGATAATTTGAGAAAACCTGATAGATATCAAGATAATGATACAAGTTCCTCTCGTACCTTTCAGACTTCCTCGCAGAAATCCGAAAGAATAGGACGATCAGAACAAAAAGAAGAACGAGTAAAGTCCAAAGACGAACAACACATTCCAAAAAATAAGAAAACTCAATTCACCAAAAAGAAGGTAGCAAGTCTAAAGATCAGACATGCCGAGGATCTTGAGGACACAACTCAAGAACGGGGAGTGGGCCCAGACAATGCTAGGCAGCGCAGCAGAGGTAACCATAGCTCGCAAGATCCTGAAGGATCATCTGGAGACAGTGGACTTGAATGAAAGTGCAGATACCAGGGTTAGTGTGCCACATAAGTTATAAGAAGTGATGGAGGGGGACAAACCAAGAAAAATTAGAGCACTCTTTTGGAAGAAGATCTCTAAGGGTTATGACATCGTTCTAGCTGAACAAGACTGGACACCTGAATTTGTCAGGGAGTGCCCACATGGCGAAGATATAATTATGCCAGCCTTCTCAAATCACATTCCAATTCATAAAAAATACACCTATGCCAGGAAATGGGCTGTAGCCCAGGCCCCAGCAATATAAAAAAATCATGTAGGATATCATGAGGATTCCCCTCACCATAAAATCCAGTTGAAAACTCAATCAACAATGCAAGGGCAATATCCTGTAAAACAAGAAGCTAAAAAACAGGTCAGGGAGATCTTTAATCAACTTGAATACCAAGGGCTGATTGAAATATGCACCTCATCAATGAACAATCCTTTGTTTCCTGTCTCAAACCGGACAATTCATATCGTCTAGTTTTGGATTACAGACATCTAAACTCTTGTTGCAAAACGTTTGCAGTACAAAACGCCCATAGTGCAGCACTGATGAATAACATTGTGCGCAAAAAGTATAAAACTACATTAGATATCTCAAATGGTTTCTTTTGTCAAAACATTGCACCGGAAAGCAGGTATTTGACCGCTTTCTCAATTATGGGGACACAGCGACAATTTTGCAGTCTCCCCCAGGGATTCAAGAATAGTCCAGGGTTATTTTCAGCCAGAGTTACTACAAACGTATGATGATGAGGCATTATCCTATGTCGATGACATGTATCTTACAGATGATGATTTGGACGTACACTTGAAGAGAGTGAAAACCATCATACTGGGGTTCACTTCTGAAGGGTATAAATTCAATTTTAAGAAATCACGAATTGCCCACCTCAACGTCCTATTTTTGGGATATGAGGTATTAAGTGAAGGCAAAAGCCTGGCAGCAAACTTTTTAGAGAAATGTGCGCTGCTCCAACCTCCAAAAACGCTAAAAAACTTACAGTCAATTCTAGGTTTCCTGAATTTTGGAAGAACTTATGTTCTAAATTACGCAGAAAGGGTTAAACCTCTCTACGAACTAATAAAACCTGATTTTAAACCTACTAATTGGACACAAAAACACACAGAAATTTTGAGTTCAGTGCAAACAGACATGTTAGCAAAAACACAGTTACAAACACGCAACAACGTGCGTAACCTAGTGATCCGAATCATCCCAGGGAGATGCGGACATTTACATACCTAACCTTTAACGAAGGTGAGACTGTACCAATAGCATATAAATCACATTTGTACACACAAGCTGAAATGAAATTCACTTCAACAGAAAAGATTCTGACAGTGGTTCAGACTGCTGCAGCAAAAGAAAGAGCCCTCGCACAGGGTAAACGCATTAAAATCGTTACATCTTTACTTGCCTTAGAGGCAGTGACAAAGGCAAGCATTCCAAATGCTAAAGCTCTACATCCAAGATGGATACAATGGGTTAATTCTCTTGCCACAACAGACGTTGAATACGTTTTTGACCCATATTTAAAAACACAAGAATTCCTACAATACGAATTAGAATGTCCTCTGCCGACTGAAATTCTGCCACTTGAACATTACGGCTGTATAATATATACAGAAAGCTCAGCACAACCCGCAATTGGGGGTAAACAAGCCTATAGTGCTGCATGCGCGATTGTTAAAGGTCGCTGGTGCGAATGTAAATTTAGACAATGGTCACAAAAACTCAATCTCTCGGAGACCGTACAGCTCAACGAGCTGAACTACAGGCTTTCAAGATGGCGCTTGAAAATACAGATCGCGAATTCCCCACACTAATAGTGTGCGATTCGTATTACTGTATCCAGTCTTATACCGAATATTTGCAGAACTGGGTTCGAAACGGTTTCAGAGACGCTAAAGGTGTCACAATTAAGCTTAAACTGCTATGGTAACGAGACTCACGTGAGTCATCAGCGTGATGGCGTTCACGTTGAAGGGAATTCATTGGCTGATGAGGCCGCGAAGGCATCTGTGCAAACGGCTTCCGTAGCTGCGATCACTCGTTCAAAAATGAAAATAGACAGTGAAACAATGCTGGCAGTCAACTCCTCAATGAAAGGAAACTATGCAGCATTACCACTGAATTATCCACTCGGTAATACATACATAATTGATGCAAACTCAGTTCCATTTGCTCGAATCCCTGGAGTATGTATGTATGTATGTATTGGTACACTTTTATAGCGCATGACTGTCACCCAACGGGTATCCTGGCGCTTTGACCAAAAAAGAAGCCTGCTTCACATCGTGCTAACTTAAAAGACTAGTGAATCCCAGTTTTAGGAAAAAGCTGTGTTTTTAAGTTTTTCTTGAAAGAATTGAGATCGTGTGTACTTCTCAATCCTAATGGAAGAGCATTCCATAGCCTAGTTGCTGTAAAGCTGAAAGATCGTCCGCCCAGCCGCGATCTCAAAACTTTAGGTACCACGGCAAGATAAGCAGATGCCGAACGGAGGGATCTGGACGGAGTGTACCAATGAAACATATTCTGTAGTGGCACTGGGCCCTGTCCATGGAGGGCCCTGAATACAATA
Organism: Lissotriton helveticus; assembly: GCF_964261635.1. Classification (NCBI taxonomy): domain Eukaryota; kingdom Metazoa; phylum Chordata; class Amphibia; order Caudata; family Salamandridae; genus Lissotriton; species Lissotriton helveticus. The sequence goes on from NC_136068.1 coordinate 1,291,185,829, forward strand.
CATAAAGATTTAAAATCAATCCGCTGAAGGACCGGTAACCAATGCAGGTCCCTTAATGCCTGAGATGAAGAGTCACAACGACGGCGAGCCAACGCTAATTTAGCCGCAAGATTCTGCACCCGTTACAGTTTCCCTGTCAAAGTCGATGGTGCTCCAAGAAAAAGGGCATTACAGTAGTCCAAGCGGCTTACAATAATGCTTCTCACTACCTCTGGCCTACTCTCCCAGGGAAGCATCGGAAGGACCTTCCTCAACATTCGAAGTAGTCCCATACAGTTACTCACTGTTTTGTTAACAGCTGCATCCAGTTGAAAATTAGACCCAAACATCACTCCCAGATTACGGACCGAGGTGGCAGACACAGACGTGCTCTGGAAGGAAGGCGGCCAGAAGTCCGGCGGAAGAGGTCTAGGGACGCGATCGGTAGTGCAGTGTAAGACTTCTGTCTTAGAGCTGTTAAACTGCAGCGAGTTCTGATTCAACCAATCTGCAGTTGCGAGCATACATCGGTGAAAGATGTCTAGTGTCACTGCTTCCTTGCCCTCAAGCGAGAAGACAAGTTGAGTGTCGTCCGCGTAGTTCGTCACCGCTATGCCGAAAGATCTAATTAACGCAACCAGAGGCCGCAGATGTAGGTTAAAGAGGATAGGGCTGATGGCCGACCCTTGTGGGACCCTTGCTCCACTTTTCTGATGTTGGATTTGAAAGGTGGCAATGACACTACCTGATGACGATTTCCAAGGTATGAAGTCAGCCACTTCAGAGCAAGGCCTGTCACCCCCACTTCCTCTAGTCTTTTAATCAGAATGTCATGGCTGACTGTGTCGAACGCGGCCGACATATCGAGCAGCACTAAAAAGGCTGCTTTTCCATGTTCGGCTCGCGTCCTGAGATCGTCTAACACAGTCACCAGCGCTGATTCCGTCCCGTGGGCCGGTCTAAACCCGAATTGAACCTCATCCAGGCAGGACCCGGTCTCCAGATACTTCGACAGATGTTTGGTAACCCATTTTTCCAGAATTTTTATTGGAAACAGGAGTAAGGAGATAGGTCGATAGTTTGCTGGACAAGCCGGGTCCAAGGTATCCTTTTTAAGAAGAGGGGAAACCACGGCTAATTTCCAGCAGTCTGGTACCCGTGCTGAAACCAGGGACTGTTCACAGATGGCAGACAGCGGGGGAGAAGTTCTTCCCGGAACAGCTTCCAGTGTTTATGTGGGAGCGGGTCCAGAGGAGATCCTGACGACACGCTGTGGGGGAGTGGGGATAGAGTAATTCCAAACAGGAACGAGAGAGGTGCTTTGGTTCACGAGGCACATATGGGAGAGGGTCTGATACATCAAGGGATCTTAATGTCTCTAATAGAGTTAGAAAAGAGGTACTAGTGGCCAGGAATGAGCGTCCAAGTCTACAAAATTTGGAATTAACTGCGATACCTGTCACGAGGACCATAGCTTTGAAAACAAACAGATTCCTGACTACAGTGTAGCCAGCCCAGTACAGACACCATTGTTAGACAGCATTAGACTATCTACACGCAGACGTCATTTTAGAAGAATGCGATCCCACAAATATTAAGACAAGATTCATTTGGATGTGGCCCCAGCGCTCAGCTGACGCCAGAACTGTTATAAAAGATTTGCGAGTCTTTATCGGCACATACGCAAGCGGCACGCTACATTCAAACCAGGGTACTGCGTTTAGCTCTCGAGCTTACAAGGAGGCCATGGCCAGCTTGAGGGAAATGCGGTAGTGGAAAGAAAAAAACGTGACATAAAGCAATTTATAACAGCTAGGGTATTAGGTTCGGGTGACGGGTGGGTCAAACATCTAAATAGTGTCCAACGTAGTCTTAATAATCTGCCAAGAAATTCTCTAGGGGGAATCACTCCATATTAATTATTATTTGCTATTAGAATGCTCATCCAGGATCTTGATTGCCAAACCTCAGTGGTGGAACAGAAACCCTTTGATATCAAAGACCGTTTGGCTGTTTTACAGGACTTAAATGAAACAAGAAGAAGTCTGAGTAACACAACACAAAGCCCAACGACCACTGAAGGAAAACCACCTGTCCCAGCAAGACCTGTCTAGGTTCCAAAAATTGGGGATCTAGTCAGGGAAAAAATTGCGGTAAAGAAGGAATTTGGGCCTTCTTATAGAAAAGCAGTACCTGTCTTAGCAATCCTTGGAACAAGATCAGTGTTACTACCGCCGCTTGCTGGAAAAAGGGAGAACAGAACAGTATCAATTGACCTGGTAAAACCACAATCATGTGGCCGATAATAAGTAGTATGCCCACTGGACTCCCAAGAAGTAGCAGACGACCAAATCTGGCTACTATTCAAGAGGTTCAAACTGGAAGACTTATCACCTTTGATAAACCTGCAGTGAGAAAAGAAGGACTTTGCAACACAGCCATGGAACTCGTCCCTCTTGATACCCAAATATCAGTTCGTCAAGAAACTCCTGTCTACAATGATGTACCATGTGACCATACAACCATGTCAAAGGAGGAAGCAACTCCAGTGATTTCAAAGAATCCGGATGCAATACCAACTATTGACAGAACTGCCTCTGGCTATTTTATCAACTTCGATAACTTTTCTGAGGATCCCAGTGAACCAAAAATAACGCCCGCAAAAACACTTTTTAAAGAAAAAATAACAGAACTCCTTCATCAACTTGAGAGAACATATTTGGTTTCGCCATGGGTTGAATTTTGGATTGGATTAGGTATACTTTTTCTCCTGCTATGGCTCATTCTTGTTTTGAGTTTGGGACAAATGATAGATGGAAAATACAGTACAATGGACACGGCAAGTAAGAACATCAACTTGCTCCTGCAACCTTACAAGTCATCTCATCATAAGCGAAGAGACCTGTCATCAGTGAACATCACAGCCGTCCCTATACCTGGTGGTATAGCATGTGACACAACTGATTATGACATTTAAGGCCCGGTGGAACTGTTGAAGATTCCACACCAGTTTAAGGTTTCTTTGAGTGACTTTGTCTCACCCAGCACTTTTTCTGATGATTGGGACTTTGAAACTGTTAATAATATGATGTCAGACTTAGAAATGTCAGCAAAATTTTAAAAACATGAACATCTAGAAAGTTCAACAAGTTATGAAGAACTGTATTGTTATAATCATTTTGGTAACCATTATTTGCACAAATCTGTAAATCCTAGAAATGTTTTTACTTACAATCAATGGGAACATTGTCCAGCGCCACCAAAAGGCAGCTCTAAAACATTTTATGAGAAATTTCCATACTTTACAGGTTTTAATGTGACAAATCCAGAAACGTTTTATTTTAAAAATATAAATAAGACAGGAATGAAAAACATGTTGACCAATACTAAACAAATTTTTTCTGCGAACTTTTATGCTCATCTGTGTACATTAGGGTTCAACTTTTGGAAAGACAATATTGAGACAAAAACTATCTGGGGCACAAAAGAATGGCAGGTGCAAGGTTTGGAAGCCTTGTTCAGAGCCTGCATCATCCCAGAACAAATAATATTTTTAAATGACACTGTTCAACAAACATCATGTCTAAGCCTAGCTAAGTGTAAGGGGGTAGACCCGGGGACCCGTTTTTCTACTTCTAATGTACCTGTGGGGACGCCCGCCCTGCTCCATGCACGCCGATTTCCACTGCAGGGGAGAACACCGCGTCAGCCAGCTACACCCATCTCTCGTGTTTTCCTATGGCAGGACGAGAAACAGGAAGGAGGCGGGGCTAACTCCGGAACCATTACGTCTGAACCAGTGAAAAAGCACACCACCCAGGAAGGGGGGCGCTGACCAGGAAGAGAACCGAGGAGAACAGGAGAGACGCCGAGCAGGACCAGGAAGAAGACGCCAGTTGAATCCAGTACGACAACGCCGGAGAAGCCGAAGGATCGGAGGACCACTGTAGTGAAGAGTGGTGGTGTCCCTTGGAGGAGGCTGTCAAGCGGCCGTAACTCAGGAGAGTTACGGCAGGCCAAGTGAGTGACTGGATTCGGGGAAAGTTGGGACGGGAGTAGGGAGGAGGGGAGGGGGAGAGTGGGCGGATGCGGGTGGGTTGTTGAGGAAACGGACTTTGCTGTAAACACCCCAGTTCCTGCAAAAACAGTCCCTACAGGTGTTCACTGACCCTAAGTCCCGAGATACCCCTCCGCTGCATGTTATATACACGTCCAGAAACCCGAGTGTTACTGAAACCAAGTGGCCATCTCGTTTGGTAGACTACTGAGAATAGAGTCTTCGTTTATTCCGTTTTTTTTGCCATTCATTAGTTCACATTGGTGTGGTGAAGGGTAGCCTAGCCTAACTCCAGTCACAACCAGAGGTGCACCTTACTCATGGCCTTTCTTTTCCTCTCTTTCTGAGCATTCGGAAGGAACTAACCACGGCGGAGGACTCCAGACTAACCCCTTTGAGCACCAGCTCAGAAGAAGACGAGGAATCCCAGGAACTGATCCCTACCCTCTCCAGCAGCAAAGAACCCCAATCAGAGACTCTTCCAGTAGTGAAACCCAAAATACAATTTTTCTGATACAACAAGAAATACCCTTGGAAAATATATCCAGCCTCCGCGTCTGCATATCCGACCCGCCCTCCCACAAGTGGTGTCAGAAGTGGGATCAAGGAAAGACATGGAGGCTGCTTTAGCAAAGATGGCTGAAAACCAGGAACATCTGGGAAAAGTTATGGAGAGATTCCTGACGGTTGTGGAGGAAGATCGAGGAAAAATCCAACAAGCTCTTACTGGACAAAGCCAGTCACATGGAGACACCATGGATAAACTCACCGAAGTACTAGGTCACCAGAGGGGTCCTACTACCCTTCCCTCTATGGTACTTCAGCGATATGTGAGTGGGGAGGACCCTGATTTCTTCTTTAACAATTTTGAGTGAATAGCCACGGCGGCCGCATGGCCAGCAGACAAGTGGGGTGAGATGCGGTGTCTTCCCTTACCGAGCTTGGGCCGCATCTCTTCGGACAATCGCCCCTCTCGGAAGCCGACCCCGAGGCGTCCCTGGATACATCCTTAACAACCAGAACCCCACCCCTCTGTCCTCTTTTCCAGGAACCAATCGGGAATCTCCTCTCACCGGAAGCACCCCACCATGACCCCGGAAGTCCCTCCTCAAACCCGGATCCGGATGCTGGAAAAGCCGGAAGCAGAGACCAGACCGTCGTCGGAGCAGCGATCTCGTGGTAGGAGACTCAGACCGGAGCGGTGGCAGAAAAGGCGACAGAAGAAGAAGACGTGTGGAGCGAGGACTGGTGGAGTCCGCAGGAGGTGGCTGGGGAGCGGCCGCAACTCATTGGAGAGTTGCGGTGGAGCGTGTGAGTACCCGAGTACAGCCCCTGTAGCACACTAGGTGCATTGTATATAAACTCTCTTTAGTATCACCCTGCCTCGCGCTATCACTGGTATTACTTGTATAGCACTTATTCACCCTGTACAGCACTTGTAAATATAGCGTCTCCCCTCACGAACCCCTCACAGGACACCCTTTCTCTCTGTACTCCCGCCCTTCCTTATCTGGCCCCGACCCTACCTCCCTCCCTCAAGTTCATTTCTAAACCCCTCACCATAACCCTGGTGTTGGTTACGGTTTGTGCTCAGTAAAGTCCGATCGGACTAACGGCTCCTCTGTTTTCTTCTTTCCTCCCGATAACCTCCGAGGACCACGCCGGAACCGGACCTCCTCGAAGAACCTAGACCCAATGTGACCCCGGACCAGACCGAGACGTCGTCCAGTGGAGCCGTACCTTTGTTTCCTCTGCCTTTCCTTACACTACTGAGTGCATCCGTTGAAATAAAATACAGACATTGGCCACTATATTCGGCCTCCTGGCCTGTTATTCCGGCCCGCTGTCACCCCCGTCCACACTTGGTGTCAGAAGTGGAATCCGGAAGCATGGAGGCCGCCGTCCAGAAAATGGCAGAGTCACAGGAACCGTTGGGCAAAATGATGGAGCGTTTCCTGAAGACCGCGGAGGACGACAGGGGTCAGCTTCATGACGTCCTCAAGGGTCAGGGAGACGCACATGACCAGGCGATGGGAAAGCTCACAGACGCCATCGGACAACAACGGCCAGTTACCTCCCTCCCTTCGGTTGTCCTACAGAAGTACGTCCCGGGGGATGACCCGGACTACTTCTTTACGAACTTTGAAAGATTAGCCCAGGCTGCTTCGTGGCCAGTCGATCGGTGGGGTCAGTACCTGGGACCGCTGCTGACCGGTGAACTGCAGGCAGCATACCAACAAGCCAACATCCAGGGTAATACCCCTTATGGCGACATCAAGAAGTGTATCTTAAGGGGCGTGGCTTGGAAGCCGGAGGGAATGGCGGCGTGAGCTCTGAGCTCCGCACCCTATCCCCGCAATTATCCTGATAAAAGGTGCGGCAACTCCCGCAACAGCCCTAGCTTGCAGACCGGAGGCAGAGAGACTCAGAGCGGCACCCCCGAGGCCATTGGCGGAACCGTGCGAGAGCCCGCTGGCAGAGGAAAAGCATTCACGGGACGGCGAGCGGAGGAATATAAAATGGCGGACGCCGCTGGCGCCGTGAACAACTGAGAGGCACACTCGGATGAGAGGCGCATCTCCGGGAGCAGCGACGGCGGAGGAGGCTGTCGGACTATCGAAGGAGAGGACGAGCGCCATAGCGGTGAGTCCCCGGGACCCCTGGCTGGGACATCCACTGACCGCTGGCTCGGTCCGAGCCGAGATCCCTGCGACAAGATGGCGGCGGGATGAATGAGGGAAGAACTGCAGCGTACCTGAAGCTACCGCCCGACTGATCCCGTGCCCTGCTGGGATGCACCTGGGGCGCCGCCTGCTGCGGTAAGCTGAGGGGCTGCTCTTCCTGAGGGGGAGACCAGGGCACAGAAGAGCACCTGGCCCGGAGCGTGGCTGAAGGGGAGACTGAGCTTCTCGCCACTGGGAAGCGTCCAGAGATTGCCGCCTGTGGACCTGGGAGGCGGGTGATCCGCACACTGCTGCGGAAGGCCGTGGAGACGCGCGCGGGACGCGGCCTCCACAAGAAGCACAGCGCTCACCCCCGGCGGGAGAAGAGGTCTCCCTCAGCGCGCGGAGACTGGTACGAGCCGAACCCCCGAGAAGAGCGGGACTGAGGCTGGGCATACCCGCGGCTGGCCCGGAGGGCTTGGTGGGCCCGGCGACGTGGATCACGCCGCCGAGCGGGAAGGAGTGCTGCGGTGACTGACTGCGGTGGAACCCACGCCCTGACGGCACAGTGAGCTGCGGGAAGCGGAGCTCGAGAGACGAGCGGCCCTAGTCGGGCCCAGCACCGCAGCGGAGGAGGAGAGAGATACAACTTGGGCCTCCGGCTGTGGCTTGGGGGGCCCTTGCCCATGCTCCGGAGCACTTGGGGAGACGGCGAGATTGAGAGGGAGCGACAGAGGCGTAATCGCATCGTTGAAGGTAGTGCTGAGAGATTGGGTGAGGCCCGGTACCCAGTGCGACATCCAGGCCGGGGGGCGCCCTCAGCTCAAATAACGAACTACAGAGGGACACTGGGATAGTAAAAATCACCGCTGAGGAGCAAACCCCCCCCGACAAGAAGACCGCTACAAAGGATAGGATCCTAAACGCTACTAGGGAAGGAGCTACGCCCAGAGATCCATCCCCCACTGTTGTCGGGCACAGTGGTAGCCCCCCGGACTATGTGAGGAGAAATATCAAGCCAAGGGTGGCTACATGGAGAGTGAGGAGGGCGTGGGGGGCACCTTGTAGTTGGAGTGCCGCACAAACGCGGGGAGGAGGTGAGCTAGCGGTGGAAGGAGGCTGTGGATTCCCACCTGTGGCCGGGACCGAGACCGAATCTGCCCGAGGCCACTCAATTGATGGGCTGAGAGCCCGGGGTAGACGGCTGCTGAGATACCGCGATTTGAAGGGGTCCACTGATCCTTTCTGGCAGCTGCACAGCGATTTACGGACATTGGTGTGGAAAGCGTTCTGACACCATGGTGAGAAACAAAGGGAAAATGGAGGAAGCTGCGACCTCTGAGACATCGAAGGGTGGGCCTACGGGGACCTCGGACATGCAGCAACTTCAAGACCGCATTCTGGAAGCTATTGCGGCAACGAGAGACACTTTGCAACAGGATATTGCGCAGGTGGTGTCAGGTCTGGGCCTCCTGAGAGCTGACCACTACAAACTCAAAGATAGGGTCAAAGAGGCCGAGGCTACCCTATGTGAGTTAGCCCCAGCCCACAAGAATGTGGAGGAGAGGCTCACAAATGCTCTGGACAGGATACAAACGCTGGAGAGGAGGGCTGACGATGCCGAAAATAGAAGCCGACGCAGCAACGTTCGAATAGTGGGCCTTCCAGAAAAAACAGAAGGGGAAGATATGGTCGAGTATTTGGACAATTGGTTCAAGACCACGGTGGAGCCGGAAGGCCTCTCGCCATTCTTCACACTGGAACAAGCTCATCGCGTTCCGACTAGGCCACCTAAGCCGGGCCAGCCCCCTAGGCCAGTCGTTGCCAAACTGCTGCACTATAAGGACAGGGACCTTCTACTCCAGAGGGCTCGCGATGCAGGGCCATTCCAAATAGCGAACAGTAAAGTGACACTATTCCCTGATTACACCTATGAGACGCAGTGACTGCGAGCCTCCTTTTTGTCTATTAAACGAGAACTATGAACTGAGGGCATTCAGTACTCCCTGCTCTTTCCGGCGAAGCTCAGAGTGGTGCTAGACGACAAGTCACACTTCTTCCCCACGGCGGCGGATGCATGGGCATGGTGGGAAACGTACAAGGCGGGCACAGACGGTGCCAGATTCCGCGAGGAGAAGGAACGCGCAAAGACGCAGGTTCGGAAATCACAGAGGCTGCACTGACGAAGGCAGGGCTCACGGAAACCGTCGATGTCCCAGACGGAGGAGGAGCGGAGGGCCGCCCTACAAGCAGTGGAATCGCTGTCGAGATCGGATGCCTCCCCATCAAAAGAGGGCTCAGACTCAGAGGACCACGTCACGGGGTCGGAGACGGACCACTCAGAAATACACAGTACCAAGGGCCCTCTGGTGACACCGCAAACGTCGGAAGAGATCCTGAACATTTGATATGGAGATAACGTGCAGAGGACATTGCTGAAGATAGGAGAATTTACGAACTGAAAGGTACTGCGGTTGGGGGTTATGGACCGGGATGTCAAACCACTGCTAAACATGTTAATACACGAGGAGAAGCGGGGGGGGGGGGGCTTGCGTTGCTGCCTTCTGGCCTAAGCCACAAACCGTTCGCCCTTACGGCACTCACGGTTACGACCGTGAACTAGTTGGGAAGTTGCAAGAATTGTCTAAGTTTGGATGGGTGCTGATAGTTTGTTATTGGGGCCTATTCTGGGGGGGGTGGCTGAGAGAATTGTTGGGGTTGTTTTATTGTTCTGGAATTGGATGGCTCCGGAGCACAAGGGAATAAAAATGCCAGACGGCTTGAGGGCCAGTTGGGGGGGTTTCCACCACTCACGACGCAACAGGAGTACGAGTGATGCTGCAATGCGAACTATGGGACAATGGCTAGTACAAATACATTGCGGTGTATAACCTGGAATGTACGGGGGCTGCATACAATGACGAGAAGACACAAAGTACACGCCTATCTGGTCCGCAGGGGGGAGCACATAGCGCTACTGCAAGAGACACATCTCACAAAACCAGAGGGGGTAGCACTGCAGAGGAGATGGAGGTGTCAGGTCTTTAACACCACTTACTTAGCATTCGCTAGGGGTGCTCTAATATGGATAAGGGCGGGCACCCCATTTCAGGCGCTCAGGCACATAATATACCCTGAGGGTAGATATGTAGCAGTGCTCTAATATGGATAAGGGCGGGCACCCCATTTCAGGCGCTCAGGCACATAATAGACCCTGAGGGTAGATATGTAGCAGTGGAGGGCAGGCTGCGGGGCAGGGACATTGTACTGTGTAGTATATATGCACCGAACACTGACCAGCTGACCTTCTTAACGGGACTGTCAGGGACACTAGCACACTTATTAACGGGCCCTGTCCTGATTGGGGGGATTTTAATTCAGTTGCGGACACATCACTTGACAGATCCCATCCACCACTGAGGGTCTCCCCCGTACACCGCCTCATGAAGGGCAGATTGGATTGGCAAGAGAGATGGGGTCCGGCGGATGCTTGGCGCACACATCACCCGGCTGAACGTGACTACTCATACTTCTCAAGCCTACATGACCTCCATGTCCGGATTGATGCAATTCTGTGCTCTCGGGACGTAATGCAGGCTGTGACATGGTCCGAGTATCTAACCAGAACTATCTCGGACCACAACCCCTTGTTGGCTAGTTTAGACTGGATAAATGAGATATCACGCGTTCCAACTTGGAAGTTGCGGCCTGAGACACTGGATGATCCATTGTTTCACGCAGCGCTGGAGGAGGGCATCACCCAGGACTTTGCTGAAAATGGGGGGTCCACAGATTCCAGAGCGGTGGAATGGGATGCCTTTAAGGTGGTAATTAGAGGACAGTGCATAGGAAAACACGTGGGTGTATGAAAGGTATTATTAGAGGACCTACAGAAGGCGGATTCTAAGCTGCGTGAAGCAGAGAAGGCGTGACCGGGTCACCCCGAGCTCCAGGAGGAGGTAAAGCTAGCTAGAGAGGCTGTAGCAGTGGAAGTAGAGCGCCTCCGCAGCTTCGATCACAGGGCTTACACACTCCGGGCCCATGTAGAGGGGGACAAGGCTGGGACACTACTAGCGTGGTTAGCCAACCCCACTAAACGAAGCTCCCCGATACTAGCCGTCGAGGGTGAAGGGGGCCACGTAAAGTGATGTATAGTTATCAAGGACCCCCTGATTACAATGGATTTGGGATTCCTAGGTCAGGGAAAAACAACTCATCGATAAATAACAACCTAGGCAATCATAATTAGAGTTCACGATCAACATAGGATTTTTTTCCTTTTGGCTTTTTTAGACCCGGCTCCAAAGAACAATTACAATTTTAATACAAACCTTCTACATCAGAACAAACCCCTGCTCCTCTTATCTACTGATATTCAAAGTAGACAACTATTCAGGGTAATTATTTGTATGAAGCTTCCTTATCTTTGAGGTTACATATATTTATTAAATTAAAAAGTGCCCACTAATAATTTTGACACTGTAATTATCATTTACTTTCTACACCTCTAGTGTCCAACTAGTTGTCTACCGCTCTGAATATTTCTGATCCTATAAAAGAAATGCTCTAAAGAAAATAAATCATTTGAGGCAGCCCGGTTTCTATCCTTTGTATATCGTTTTGAAATGTAAGTATATCAATAAAAGTAATCTGTTCTAACCAGGGATAAAATCCCATAAATAAATATAAAAACTTTTGGTTCATAGTTCTACTCCATCAAAAGGACTAAGATAGAAAGATGTTATTGGAGGAATCTATTACCTACTACCGTTTCACAGAACGACAGAAAGAATAGCATTTATCAACTCTTGTATAAAACTGTCAAATTCTTTTGTTTTTGCCGTAGTTATAGTCTATTATTGGAGATATCCAAGAAAACGAAGTAGAATGTCTTTGATGAAATAGTTAAATGAAGCTACTAATTTGAAAATGTGTTGTTCTTAATCATGTTGATGTTGTCTTTTTGTTTTAAGAATTGTTGATAATTATTTGTTTTCTGTGTCTTAATTGTTTGTATTTATACAACATATTTGGCTTCTCCAGAAAAAGGCCGCCGAAACGCGCGTCGAGAATTATTAGGCCATTTCTATTGTTTTAATGAATTTTTATAATGAGTTATGAATTATGTATGACATTTACAATTTCTTTCCCATGTTTCATTGCTTTGTTATTCATTTTATGTATATATAAATCTGCGTTAACTTTTTAATATATGTGTAAATAAATATCAGACTTTGAATTCATTAGTAGCTCTTTTTTCCTTTTAAAATCCTATGTTGATCGTGAACTCTAATTATGATTGCCTAGGTTGTTATTTATCGATTAGGGGGCCACGTAAAGTACACCCAAACAGAGATACTGAACAGCTTTCAGGGATACTATGAGAGACTCTACAGAAGCACGCTAGTGGGACAGGAGGACGACATTAAAGCTTTTCTTGAGGACCTACAATTACCGCACCTCGATCAGGAACAGGCGGACGACTTAGGTAGAGACATAGAATTGGGGGGATCAGAGGGGTGATTAAACGGATGGCTCGCAACAAAATGCCGGGGTTGGATGGGTTGCCCATTGAATTCTATGGCAAATACCTGGATTTGCTAGCGCCGCGACTACAAACGATATATAATGAAGCCAGGATAGCTGGCTGCTTGCCCCAGTCTATGCGCGAGGCCCTGGTGATACCGCTGCTAAAACCTGGGAGGGATAGCAGCAGCCCGGCCTCCTATAGGCCGCTGTCCATGCTAACTACGGACTACAAAATATTAAGTGCTATACTGGCTGCGAGGCTTTTACAGCACATGCCCGACCTGATCCACACAGACCAATCGGGTTTTATCCCTGTGCGGAACACGACAATAAATATTAGGAGACTGGCACGACTGATGGAAAACCCACACACGGACGCCCCATCTCCCCTGGTCCTATCGATAGACATTGAAAAGGCGTTTGATAGCCTGGAGTGGGAGTATTTATACAGAGCCATGGAACGCTTTGGCCTGGGAGATGGTTATATCAAGTGGACGGGAGTCCTGTATACAGCGGCAGTGGCTAGAGTGAGGATAGGACCCCTCGTTTCGCACCAATACCCGGTGGAACGAGGCACCAGACAGGGCTGCTCACTGTCCCCCCTACTATTCGCCTTGGCGATTGAGCCCCTCGCGGCCGAGGCCCGGACGGGTAAACACTTTAAGGGCATAAATGGTAGAGGGGGCCAACAATTCATCTCCCTGTACACGGATGACCTCCTATTATTTCTAGAAGACGGATCAAAGGCGCTGGAGGGGGCAGAGAGGTTACTAGAGCGATTCGGGGAAATCTCAGGACTGAAAGTTAATTGGTCTAAAACTTGCTTATTTCCTCTGAGACGGGACATAGCAAGACCCGACCACCGACCTGAGCTTCAATGGGAGCCCACCTGTCTGAAGTACCTAGGGGTATATGTATACCACAAGGCGGCAGTAATGCTGGAAGGCAACGTGGGACGATGCATGCGAGCACCGAGAGGCTGTATGGCCTTTTGGGCCACGCTCCCGCTCTCAGTCACTGGGCGCATCTCTTTACTGAAAATGATCGCCCTGCCGCGGCTACTGTACTACTTTCGCACCCTCCCTGTCTGGATACCTAGATCCTTCTTTTCCCAATTGAAGTCCCAGCTGACCACCTTCCTATGGGGTTCGGGCAGATGTAGAGTGGCACTTGCGACGCTCACCCGCCCGAAGGATGAGGGCGGACTGGTGGTCCCCGATTTTGAGCTTTACTATTTAGCTGCTCAACTGCAGATTTTTACGCAGGAGGTAGCAAGGGTATACCGAGGTCCGGAGCATAAGAGAGATGGGGGTACACCACGCCATGTGCTGGCCTACATCACCTTGCAGCAAAGGATCGCCCTCAGGGATTTGACACCCGAGGAGCAGACGTTCTAGCTCTGTTGGAACCGATCCCAATGACGCGCGGGGGTGCAACACCCATATGCCCCAGAGATACACCTGGGAATGGTAACTGCGCTCCCCCATGGAGGAGATTGGTCGCAGTTGCAGAACTGGAAGGACGCGGGAATACAAGTTATCAAAGACCTCTATGAGAACGGGGCACTTATTCAATATCAGGCGCTGCAGGAGAGATTTGGACTGCCAAGAGAGGGGTACCTCCTGCATGCTGCAGTGACCAGAGCCATACAGACGCACTGGAAGCGGGGACTTGAGGAACCAGCGATGACCATGGCCTGTCAGTACACCATGATGGCAGCCGGAACTTATAAGGTGGTAACATGCTTATACTCCAGGATGCTCCGGGAAAATCTGCCGCCACTGACGGCGCTAAAGGCCAAGTGGGAAACGGACCTTAACAGGGAGATCCCCGAGACGACTTGGGCACGGTTAGTGAGACGAGCTAGGAATAGTACAAGAAATGCGCGCTTTCAACAGATCCACTTTTACGTGCTACATAGGGCGGATCACTGAAAGAATATCGACGGACAGAATATCGACCATCAAAAATATCGTTGAGAAAATATCGACAGTCAAAATATCGAGTTTCTATCTACAAACAGGTAAGTACAAAAATATCGAGTTAAAAATATCGTTTACAAAAATATAGTTGTAAAAAATAACGTATTTACTAAAAACAGTGTTACATTAAATTAATATTAATAATTAATTACTAAAATATACTTAAAATTACTTACATTAACTTATAATAATTAAATAATTAATGAAAGTTAAATAAATATTTTTTTATTTCATATTTATTAAACATATATATATAGTAATAAAATATAATAAAATAATACCCAAAAACTGAAAACTGACCCTGAACCCTAAAAATACCCCTTTACCCAAAAACTGAAAACTGACCCTGAACCCTAAAAATACCCCTTTACCCAAAAACTGAAAACTGACCCTGAACCCTAAAAATACCCCTTTGCCCAAAAACTGAGAACTGACCCTGAACCCTAAAAATACCCCTTTACCCAAAAACTGAAAACTGACCCTGAACCCTAAAAATACCCCTTTACCCAAAAACTGAAAACTGACCCTGAACCCTAAAAATACCCCTTTACCCAAAAACCCCAAACTGACCCTGAACCCTAAAAATACCCCTTTACCCAAAAACCCAAAACTGACCCTGAACCCTAAAAATCAAAACGATATTACTTCACTTACCTTAAAAACGATATTACTTCACTTACCTTAAAAACGATATTTTGGCTGTCGATATTCTGTCCTGTCGATATTTTCTCCAAACGATATTTTGGAGTCGATATTATGTCCAAACGATATTTTGGAGTCGATATTATGTCTGTGTACCACATAGGGCTTATATGACCCGGGGCAAAATCAGGAAGTATTTCGGGGCGGCTGAAGCGGCATGTCCACGATGCACTTTGGAAGGGGCGGAGCTGGAACATATGCTATGGTCCTGCCCTGGCCTCCGGAAATACTGGCGAGCGATAGGCGGTACCTTAAACGAAGTGACGGACAGGGCACTGCAATACGATGTAGCGATATGCCTCCTACACTGGTTCCCGCACACGCCCAAAAACAAAACCACAAGAAAATTTATAGACATGGGCCTAGTCATAGCTAAGAGAGAAATCACACGACATTGGAAGGCAAGAGTGGGTCCCACACACAGGAGATGGCTCAATGAATTCCTGAGGTGGGCAGCATGTGACAGTACGCACCGGTACCTAACAGCTCGCCGCAAACCAGACGATAGAGCATTGGACACGGCGGCGGCTTGGGAGGCATTGGTTCAAGCCCTAAGAGATAGCACACTGCAGGAGGATGAGGAGGTCCTGGACGGGAATGAGGACAGCTCCCGGGACACACCGGGGACACCACACATCTAAGTAGACATTGGCTCCTGATTGTACCCATAGGCAAGGCGGTGGCGATCCCTCCTGAGTGGGTGGTGGACACTGGGGAGGGGGGGTGGGGTGGGTTGTTAGAGACAGTTAATCATAATTGGGAGGTCTCATGAAGGGGTGAAAATGAAAAGCAGACAAGCACATTTCCAAAGGAGAGAATTACACCTGCTAAACCTTTCCAAGTCTCGAGTATTTTTCTACTCATTGCCGCCCGACCTCCGGGATGTGGGCCTACAGGCTGTGTAAGGAATTGATTGAAGACGGGAAAATGGAAGAGCTGGGGTGTATTATATATGTAACGATAATTGTGTATTGAACGTCTGCAATAAAAATTGTTTAAAAAAAAAAAAAATCAAGAAGTGTATCTTAGAGCGCCTGGGTATAGACGATGAGACCTATAGGTTTAAACTGCGACAAACCAAGGAAGGACTGCAGGAAACTCCCAGAGTCCTGTCCTTTTGCATTAAGGATCTGACCAATCGCTGGCTTCGACCGGACACGTCCATGAAAGATGATATCCTTGCAAGGATCTATCTGGAACAATTCTTGGCTTCCCTACATCCAGCCACCCAGAGGTGGGTCAGGCAACACGCTTGTCTCACCTTGGACTCTGTGGTGGAAATAGCGAGCGCCTACAGTCAAGCCCATGAATTCCAAAGAGGCAAAGAGGAACACCCCAACCGACAGCACAGTACAAACAATGTCCGACCCCACCGGGTACCCCTAACCCGGAAACCGGATCCTCCTCCTCTCCTACCCGCTCCCATCGTGTATAGACCACCCAACCCAGGTCCCCAGTGTTATAATTGTGGGGGTTTTGGCCACATCGCCTGCGTGTGTCCACAAAAGGAGGAACCTATGGAGGTGGGACTCGTCCAGAATTTTGTTTGTACCAAACCTGGGGCTGTACCCCCCCCCCGTTTCGTTGTCCAGTGTACATTGATGGACAGCCCGTACTCGCCTTGGCCAACACGGGGTGCAGACAAAGTGTTCTCCGTCCACAAGACATGCCAGCTCCTGTTGCATCTCCCACTGGTATTGTTGTCATTCAATGCGTCCATGGTGACACCAAGAGGTACCCGACTACTCAGATACGAGTGCATCATCCTACAGATCCTGGAACTGACCTCACGGTAGGGCTCGTACCAGGCCTTCCGGAACAGGTCCTTTTAGGGAGTGATTACTCAGGCCTTCCAAAACTTCTACAAGACACAACAGACTCACTAACCCAGTGGTGGAATGAAGCACCTTTTTCTCAGGATCAGCCCTCACCAACACCGCCACCCAGGCAGCGGAAAACCCGAACCCAGAGAAGAGAAGAAAAGAAGGGTCATGCCACTGCCTACCCCGTGTTACCCGAAGAACATCCCTGGCAAACGGACAGGGAATTCTGGGCTTCGCAAAGGGAAGACCCCATCCTGCAGGAAGCGTGGGGAAAGGCCTTGGACAATGAAGACCCCCTGCAAGTAGGTCTCTATTTCTTTACAAAGAACCGACTGTTGTATAGGAAAGGTGGTCCTAGCCAATTCCCCCCAATTACTGATCCCTGGGCCCTTTAGGGACAAGGTCCTCTTTCTTGCGCACAGTCATCTGTTGGGGGGACACTTTAGCGATGAAAAGATGGGCCTTTCCATCCTAGAGAAGTCCTATTGGCCCGGAGTACATTAACAGGTCAAGAAGGACTGCCGGGAGTGCCGGGTCTGTCAGAGGAACAGCAGGCATCGCCCACCTAAAGTCCCCCTAAAACCCATACCACTCATTGATGTTCCCTTCAGCAGAGTCGGGATGGACATTATAGGGCCCCTGATCCCCTCCCGAAGTGGTTGTCGCTACGCCCTGGTCCTTGTGGATTATGCCACCCACTTCCCTGAAGCCGTACCCCTGCGGCAGCCCACTACCCAGAGCATAGCTAAAGCGTTGATCTCAATATTTGCCAGAGTAGGGTTTCCCCGGGAGATCCTTATGGATCAAGGCACCCCTTTCGTTTCCGCCCTTATGCACCAGGTTTGTTCTCAGCTAGGGATAAAGCAGATCCGGACATCCGCTTACCACCCGCAAACCGACGGGTTGGTGGAGCGGTACAACGCCACCCTTAAGCTAACCTTGAAGAAACTGTTGGCACTAGAAGCAAAAAGGTGGGAGGAGATGCTGCCATTGGCCATGTTCGCCATACGGTGTAAAACACAGAGTAGCACTGGCTATTCCCCCTATGAGCTGCTTTATGGTCGTCCTCCCCGTACCCTTCTGGACATGGCCTAGGAGGCCTGGGAGGCCGAACCCGACCGTACACGACCCCTCCCTGAATACGTCGAGAACCTCAAAACACATCTTTCCCTAATTCGGGACATAGTAAGACAAAACATGGAAAACGCCCAGGCCTCCCAAAAACGACAGTATGACAAAGGCTCCAAACCCCGTGCTTTTGCCGTCAGTGACCTAGTCCTCTTAATGATGCCATCCTCCGACCAGAAACTGCTGGGACAGTGGCAGGGTCCCTATTCTATTCTCCGACAAGTGACCCCTGTCACCTATGAGTTAGAGCTAGACCCCACTCAGGGTACCACCCAGATATACCACATAAACCACCTCAAGAAATGGGAAGGACCTCGACCGGTCCTGTCCGGTACTGGCCTTCACCCTCCTCTCCCTTTCGAGACCTGTTTAGACCCCGACATGACTAAACCCCAAAAACAGAGCCTTCGGGTTGTTCTACTGCCTCTACAACATGTTTTTTCCTCTTCCCCTGGCCGTACCTCTGTTATAGAACACAGCATACAAACAGGACCCGGAAAGACAGTGTTAGGGGTGGTCGGATTTGACCTCATAAACGAGTGTTCAACGTAGATTCCACAGGGCTAAATCGGAGTTCTCCTTCCAGCATTTCCTATTGAACTCCATGAGTCCTTTTGTGACATTCCCTAAACAGCGTGCTGGGTTGTGTTGGCAAACTTCGAGACGCTCCCTAACTAAGTGAAAAGGGAGTCTCTCCCACGAATCATTGCTTGGCTTACTGCGTGGTTAGTGACCACGCCCCCTTTATTCAGCGTTCTGCTTTGTGAGGTTCCCGTAGCGTTCTTGGTTCCTGTCTGCCTTCCTGTTCAAGTTTGTTTCCTGGTTCCTGAGCCCGTGGTATTTTCCTTGTGTCCCTGTTGGATTCCCGGTATTTCTTCCCGACCCTTTACCCCCGTACTTCGCTGCCTAATCTGTTCCCGATACTTAGTCTCCCTGTCTCCCTTCCCGCTTCTCTGTTTTCCCCGGTGCCTTGCACGACTTTCCACCTTAGCGACTTGTTCTGTCCCTACGCCCCTTTACTGGTGATTGGTTTGTCTTCGGGCCATTCTTTCCGCTCCGTTCCACTCGGTCTTCGGTTCATGAGTGGACGGAGGCTTTCTCTGGGCATTAGCATTTTTTGTGTTTGTACATGTCCTCGCGCTCCACTCTGTCTTGAGTTTACGAGTTGGAAGCATTGTGCGTACTCCGTGTGTTGTCTTGTTGAGTGTACACCCGCTCCACTCCGTCATAAGTTCCAAGAGTCGGACGTGGTGTGTGTATTTGTGCTTGTTGTGTGTTCTGTGTTTACCCCCTCCGCTCTGTCTTTAGGTTATGAGTAGGAAGTGGGTGTTGTTACCGGGCCACTTTGTCTTTAGCTCCATAAGTGGTACGAGTCTGTCACCTGCTGCTCTTGTAGCCCAGTCTTGCTCAGTCTTCAGTTTATGAGCAGGACTGGAATTGTTTACCTTCTTGCTTGGAGGTATCCCTTGCTGAGTAGTCATCCAGGTTCCCTTCACTACCTCCTGGTTCGTGACTTTTGACTACTCGCTCATTGCTCTGACATTCACCTAGTGAGGTAAGTGGAATTCTATATTGAACACTTGTGTACTAGTCCTGCAAATTACTAGATAGTTTAGTACTATTATATGTTTGGTTACAGCATCTTTGCTCCTGTGGACTTCCATCCTCCTCAACAGGGGAGGACCCTTAACAGAAAGCCAAGCCCACGTATATATATATTCCACCTGAGCAAAGATGAATCCAGACCCGAATACGGGCATCCCTGAACACACCCCTACAATGGAAGAGATCACGGTAGTATTAACGGGATTACAACAGGAAGTGGCCATGTTACGCACAGAAAATATGAAGTTACAGGCGGAAGTAACACACTTAAAAGCACAAGAGACAGGGGCCTTAGGTGGGTCAGGCACAGTTCCCAAGAGAAATTATATTCAACCAGCCCGTTTTTCTACGCAAACAACCATGGCCAGTCCCCCTGCTGATGCCTCAAATATAGTACCTCCTGTCCAAGTCACAGTCCACACACCTAGTCCCGTTCCCTTGGCTATGCCAGGGAGATTCACAGGAGACAGTGCGAAGTTCAATAGTTTCATGACCCAGTGTCATCTCCAGTTCATGTGTAAGGCGGCTGCCTTCCCAGACGATGCCACAAAGGTAGCGTTTATTATTTCTTATCTAGGAGGAAACGCCCCCGAATGGGCAGTTCCTCTTGTAGAAACTGACGATCCCTTGTTATACAATTATAATGATTTTCAGCACAAGTTTAGAAGTCTTTTTTCCAAACATGCATACATGCAAGCCAGTGATAATGCCCTGCTTAATCTAAAACAGGGGTCCAAAGATCTCCTCACATACATAACACAGTTCAACCGGTTACTGGCCGAAACATATTGGCCTGAAGAGAAGAGAACATCGTTATTTTACAGAGGATTATCTGATGAACTAAAAGATATACTGGCGCAAATAGTAAATACACCTGAAGATTGTCCTTCAATTATTGAGGTCACGGTGAAGTTGAATTATCGACTACAAGAGAGAAGAGGAGAAAAATCTCGCATCGGATTTCCCAAGTTGGTGGTACAGAGATCCGACAAGAAAGAGATTAAGGACATGCCTGAGCCCATGCAGATTGGTGGGGTGAGAGGCCCTATCTCAGAGGAAGAAAAATCCAGATGAAGGAAGAACAACTTGTGTTTATACTGTGGCAAGAGTGGCCATTATGCTAGAGAATGTCCCAGTCGTCCTTCTGTTCCTTCCAGGAAGATAGCCAGTGTTCAGGAAAACTACCAAGCTTGAGGAATGAGGGGATCGATTCCTCAAGTACATCTCTTTTGCAGATCTCACAAGACAAAAAGACCTTGACTAGACCAGTGAAACACTTCTTATTGAATATTACCCTCGTGATCACCAATCAAGACAGACATAACATGTCTATACTCCTAGACTCAGGAGCGACTGGAAATTTTCTGGACATACAGCTAGCCCATAAGATGAGCATACCCTTCGTGGAGAAAAGTAGTCCTGAACCAGTGAAGTCAGTGGATGGTTCTGAACTGTCATCGGGGTTAATCAGTCATCAGACGCCTCCCCTTCTCTTGGTATGTGGAAATGGGCATTCAGAACAGATAACCTTTGACTTGATTGACACTCCTAACTTTGGAGCTATATTAGGAGTGCCTTGGTTGCAAACCCACAATCCTAATATTGATTGGATAGAAAGAACTGTGACGCTGAAATCGCAATCCTGCATGACTCATTGCTATCAAGAGGCCAGTGACAGTTTACACCCTTTGCGTTGCACCGTCCAATCCATAGCGGTGGCATCGGTGGTACCGGAAATCTATTCAGAATTCAACGCCGTGTTAAATGAGGAAGAAGCAACTAAACTACCACCACATCGTACATACGATTGTCGCATTGACTTGATCCCTGGGGCTGAACTTCCTAACAGTAGGATATACGCTCTGACCTCTGCTGAAACTCAATACTTAAAAAACTGTCTGGATGACATGCTGCAAAAAGGGTTCATCAGACATTCAACGTCCCCGGTGTCCTCGCCTTTGTTTTTTATCCCGAAAAGGGAGGGTGGCTTGAGGGCATGCCTGGATTACCGGGCTTTAAACAAGATTACCATAAAGAATAAATACCCACTGCCACTCATCCCTGTCCTGCTGGACCAAGTGCGAGGAGCAAATATTTTCACAAAGATAGACTTAAGAGGAGCCTATCATTTAATTCGGATCAAAACGGGCGATGAATGGAAAACTGCGTTTCGCACCAAATTCGGATTATATGCGTATTGTGTCATGCCCTTCGGATTATGTAACGCGCCAGCCGCGTTTCAATATTTCATCAACGAAGTACTACGAGAATGTCTTGATGTCTTCGTCATCGTGTACATTGATGACTTCTTAATCTATTCACAAACCGAAGAAGAACATGTGGTACACGTGAAAAGAGTGCTGAGAAAACTGCAAGAGAATTCCTTGTTCGCCAAGTTGGACAAAACCACTTTTCACACTGATACCATCGATTTTTTGGGTTTTGTAATATCACCCCATGGGCTTCATATGGATCCCAAGAAGACGAAAGCATTAATGGATTGGCCCAGTCCAACTACAGTCAAGGAGGTGCAGTCTTTTCTAGGATTCTCAAACTTCTATAGAAGATTTATAGATCACTTCTCTGACATCATCGTCCCTATCACCAAATTGCTCAAGAAGGGTATCAAGTTCTCTTGGAATGAAGAAGCGGAACAGGCGTTCCGTAACCTCAAAGATAAATTCATGTCTGCCCCATTATTCGTCATGCCGACAACACCTTACCGTTTTTTTGGGAAGCTGATGCTTCTCAATCAGCCGTTGGAGCGGTCTTATCTCAGAGAGACCCAGGGACTGGGCAACTACATCCTGTCGCGTACTTCTCAAAGACTCTGCTTCCTGCCGAGCAAAATTATACCATAGGCGAAAGAGAACTCCTTGCCATCAAGCTATCCTTCCAGGAATGGAGGCATTACCTGTTAGGATCCCCACACGTCATCACTATCTTTTCTTTTTTTCACAACTGTGTTTATTAAGGGTTTCAGGCAAATCATACATACAGTACTCCATAGCCAGGAGGACACTGCCAGTGGAAAACACATAATAGAATGCATGAACAGCCTAGACATTCAACTAACCCCCCACCCACCGTCCCGCCCCCAGCCAACAACCCCAAAAAGAAAAAAAACCCCGACTACCCACCCCTTATCCCACCCTAACCCAGTGCACGTGATCACCATCAGCTGCAGCATATAGTGTAAAGCACAATAGGCGTCCTGGAGCCACCTAGGCCCCGAGGTCACTGCCGGTAGGCAGTCCATCATCCAGGTCAACGGGAGGATCCAATGGCAAGTCTCTGTATTCTGCCCACTGCTTCCAGATCTTGTAATGTTTGCGGGGGCAGCCCCTGGCCTCAAACACAGGCAATTCCAGTCCCATAAGAAAATCTAGTCCCGCCCTCCATGCGCTGAGTGGGGGGGCGCGGTCACTCTTCCACGCCTTTGCCAAATCCCGTTTGGCGACCGTCAGGCCCAACAGAAGGAGGTGACGCTTATAGATGTTACCCCCTACTTGATCCATGATATGTAAAAGACCTAGTCTGGGCGTGCGAGGAAGGTCCCATTGCAGCACCTCTGACAAGCAAGACCAAACCCCACTCCAGAATCGAGTCAGACCCACACACGACCACACAGTATGCAGCAGCGTACCGCTCTCCGTCCCACAACGCAGGCATACAGGGGTGGCAATGAGGCCAGCCTTCCACAGTCTCTCTCTGGTGTAATAGGCCCGATGCAGGTACTTGAACTGTATAAATCGGAGTCTCACAGCGATGGCTGCCCCACGGGGGGACTCCAGTGCCTCCCTCCAATCATCCTCATCCAAGGGGCCAACATCTACTTCCCAGGAGGCCTTCAACGACAAGAGGGAAGAGGAGCAGTGAGTAATTAAGGTTTGATAAATTTTGGAGACTTTTTTATCCCCCAGATCCCCCATGAAGAGCTTGGCTTCAACGGGGCTAAATTCTGGGAGTTGGTCTAACCCCACTAGACTCGGCGCGAGAGCGTGACGCAGTTGTAAGTATTTAAAAAATTGGGTCTTGGGCATGTCGAATTCGGCGCTAAGGGCTTGAAAGGTTTTAAGAGTAGTCCCAGTAAGGACATGGCCTAGCGTCGAGATCCCAATAGAGTCCCATCCACTAAACCCCGACAGTGAGGCAAGTGCAGGGAGCCGGCCATTGTTCCAGAGTGGCGTTTCCGCTGTTAGGCGACCCCACCAGCCCATACGACATAGCACCTGTCTCCAAAGCATGAAAACCACCTGAGTAGCCTGCGGCAGCTTCCGCCGCCGGCTGGCCGAGTATAACAGCGTGTGGAGCGTGGCATCCCCCATAAGAAAGCGTTCCAGGGCGTATGCCGGGTCATCACGCCCACCGTACCACCACTCATTCAGAACCAGCAGATGAGAGGCTTGGTAGTAGGATAGTATGTCTGATGTAGCGAGACCGCCACAGTACGTGGACAGGAAACAAGTCCGCAGTGCCACTCTGGAGGCACCCCCTGCCCACAGGAAACGTCCCAGTACCGAATTCACGCGACGGAACCATTGTGGGTCAACCCTATATGGGAAGTTCTGAAGCTGGTAAAGGAGTCTAGGGAGGGCGACCATCTTAAAAATCGCCGACCTGCCATAGATGTTAAGGGGCATGCGAGACCAGGTCTTGACGTCCGACTGAACTCTGTCCCACACCGGCAACACATTGCGCTCCCATGCAACCGCGGCAGATTCAGACAGGAAAACTCCCAGGTATTTTAGACCACCAACCGCGACTTGCAAGGCCGAGGCCCAGGGGAACACCTCCGATCTCCCGCCCAGCACCCATAAAGTCGATTTACGCGGGTTAAGGAAGAGTCCCGACACTTCACCAAAAATACGCATTATGTCTAGGATCCGCGGGCCAGAACGGTGAAGGTCTGTCAGAAAGAAGAGGACATCGTCTGCGTATAACGCAATCCTGTCCGAGAGTCCAGCTCCCCACACAAAGCCCCGAAGTTGTGCATCAATGCGCACCCACGCGGCCAATGGTTCCATGACCAAGGCAAAAAGGTACGGGGAGAGGGGGCACCCCTGGCGAGTCCCCCTGGCAACTGGGAACTTCTCCGACACAGATCACTATCTTTTCTGACCATCGGAATTTACAGTTCTTCAAATCTGCCATAGCCCTTACACCGAGACAGATGCGTTGGGTATCTTTCTTTAGTGAATACGATTTTATAATCACTTATAGACCTGCAGCCCAACATGGCAAGGCCGATGCTCTCTCAAGAATAAACAGCCCTACAATAGAGGCCACAAATAATGCACCTCCTATTATTCCAGAACATAAAATCATTGGAGCAGAAGAACACAACTCCGAGTCCTTTTTGGAAACTTTAAGAGAACAATACGCATTGATCAATGAACAAGACTGGAAGAGGAATCCACTGAATACCGTCAAGGAAGGGTTATATGTCCATGACAACCGATTGTACATACCCCTTACCACCCTGCAAACACAAGTCTTAGAATGGTGTCACAACAGTGTGTTGGCAAGACATCCAGGGACAGTCAAGACGGTTAGTTTATAACAGAGATGGTTCTGGTGGGATCACATAAACAAAGACACAACGGCTTATGTTAAAGCTTGTTCAGTTTGTGCCTGACAAAAGGCTTCCCATTGTGCACCCACAGGACTGCTAAAGGTCATACCTGCTCCTCCCAAACCATGGCATACTATAAGTATGGATTTCATAACAGAACTGCCCAATAGTAAGGGGTACAACACCATACTGGTAGTAGTTGATATGTTATCCAAGATGGCCCATTTTGTCCCTTTAAAAAAGATACCATCGTCACAAGAGTTAGTACATACCTTCATAGCTCAGGTAATCCACTTACATGGCACTCCAGCAGTTATTTTCTCGGACAGGGGCCCTCAATTTGTTTCCAAATTTTGGAGAGGAGTGTGTTCAGTGTTGCAAATGGATCACAGATTGTCCACAGCCTATCATCCCCAGACTGATGGACAGACTGAGAGGACCAATCAGACACTGGAGCAATACTTACGTTGCCTCCTGACCAGTTTACCTTCCACTTGGTTGGAAGCTCTACCATTGGCCGAATTCGCGTACAACAACGCAAAACACTCCTCTATAGGAGTGTCCCCTTTTTATTTCAACAATGGACAACATCCAGGGTTCCTACCTATCCCTTTCCCGAATGATCTTGACAATATCCCTGCATTAAAAGAACACCATCAACACATAAAGACGGTTTGGGAAAACGCCATTCAAGAATTAAACAAAGCCAAAGAAAACATGAAACATCAGGCAGACAAACATCGTAGAGAGGAACCACACTATGATGTAGGTGAAAACGTTTGGTTATCCACCAAAAACCTCAGACTTCCTGGATCGAAGAAATTACAGCCTTGCTTCATTGGTCCCTATCCCATCAGCAAAGTAATAACCCCAGTTACTCTCAAATTGCAATTGCCCTCACACATTAAGATCCATCCTGTTTTCCATTGTTTCCTACTCAAGAAATACACCCCCCGCTGAAACCCGAACAACCTCCTTCTCCGGTAGTGATAGAAAGTGAGGAGGAATTCGAAGTACAACAGATCCTAGATTCTAGAAGACAGAGAGGAAAACTCCAATATCTGGTAGACTGGGTTGGGTATCCTCCAGAAGACAGGACCTGGGAACCTGCAGATGATGTACATGCTCCTAGATTGATAAGGCGGTTTCACCGATTGCATCCTTCGAAACCCGGCCCCGGGGGGAGGCTTTTGAGGGGGAGAACTGTTAGGCGTGGTCGGATCTGACCTCATAAACGAGTGTTCAACGTAGATTCCACAGGGCTAAATCGGAGTTCTCCTTCCAGCATTTCCTATTGAACTCCATGAGTCCTTTTGTGACATTCCCTAAACAGCGTGCTGGGTTGTGTTGGCAAACTTCGAGACGCTCCCTAACTAAGTGAAAAGGGAGTCTCTCCTGCGAATCATTGCTTGGCTTACTGCTTGGTTAGTGACCACGCCCCCTTTACTCAGCGTTCTGCTTTGTGAGGTTCCCGTAGCGTTCTTGGTTCCTGTCTGCCTTCCTGTTCAAGTTTGTTCCCTGGTTCCTGAGCCCGTTGTATTTTCCTTGTGTCCCTGTTGGATTCCCGGTATTTCTTCCCGACCGTTTACCCCCGTACTTCGCTGCCTAATCTGTTCCCGATACTTAGTCTCCCTGTCTCCCTTCCCGCTTCTCTGTTATCCCCAGTGCCTTGCACGGCTTTCCGCCTTAGCGACTTGTTCTGTCCCTACGCCCCTTTACTGGTGATTGGTTCGTCTTCGGGCCATTCTTTCCGCTCCGTTCCACTCGGTCTTCGGTTCATGAGTGGACGGAGGCTTTCTCTGGGCATTAGCGTTTTTTGTGTTTGTACATGTCCTCGCGCTCCACTCTGTCTTGAGTTTACGAGTTGGACGCATTGTGCGTACTCCGTGTGTTGTCTTGTTGAGTGTACACCCGCTCCACTCCGTCATAAGTTCCAAGAGTCGGACGTGGTGTGTGTATTTGTGCTTGTTGTGTGTTCTGTGTTTACCCCCTCCGCTCTGTCTTTAGGTTATGAGTAGGAAGTGGGTGTTGTTGCCGGGCCACTTTGTCTTTAGCTCCATAAGTGGTACGAGTCTGTCACCTGCTGCTCTTGTAGCCCAGTCTTGCTCAGTCTTCAGTTTATGAGCAGGACTGGAATTGTTTACCTTCTTGCTTGGAGGTATCCCTTGCTGAGTAGTCATCCAGGTTCCCTTCACTACCTCCTGGTTCGTGACTTTTGACTACTCGCTCATTGCTCTGACGCTCACCTAGTGAGGTAAGTGGAATTCTATATTGAACACTTGTGTACTAGTCCTGCAAATTACTAGATAGTTTAGTACTATTATATGTTTGGTTACAGCCATCTCCTGCCATTGAGACTGCAGCTACAACGTCCCTGCTGGGGGAGAGTTGGTATACTCCCTGGGAAATTCCCCCCACACTTTTTGGGAGCAACTGACTTTGAGTGAGTTATCTCTTCTCACTTGGGTCGTTGCTGTTTGGAAGTGTGGGGGACATTCATCTTTGCTCCTGTGGACTTTCATCCTCCTCAACAGGGGAGGACCCTTAACAGACAGTACGCCTACGACCCTACCGGGTCCCGGAGGCACGCAGAAATGTCATACGACAGGAAACCGAGCAAATGTTACACATGGGGATCATTGAGCCGTCCATAAGTGATTGGAACTCACCCATTGTCTTAGTGCCCAAACCCGACGGATCAGTAAGGTTCTGCATTGATTTCCGCGAGGTAAATAAAATCTCCAACTTCGACACATACCCCCTACCGCGTGTAGATGAGATGGTCGAACGGATAGGAAAAGCCAGGTACATATCTACCCTCGACCTTTGCAAGGGCTACTGCCAAACACCCCAAAAAGAGCAGGATAAAAAGAAGACGGCCTTTTCCACCCCTGTGGGGTTGTTCCACTTTACCGTGTTGCCGCTTGGCCTCCACGGTGCACCAGCAACCTTTCAAAGGGCTATGAACCACATCCTGAGGCCCCATTCCCAGTACGCTGGAGCTTACCTCGATGATATCATCATCTATAGCGACAGCTGGGAACAACACCTAGATCACTTACGCCAGGTTGTCACCTCCCTAGGGACCTTCGGTTTTACCATCAACCCCGCCAAAACCACCCTAGCGGCCCAAACAGTAAAATACCTCGGCTTCCTCCTAGGTGAAGGAGTCATCCAACCCCAAGAAAATAAAATAGAGGCCATCCAATCCCTTCCTTTTCCCCAGTCCCGAAAAGACCTCCGAGCGTTCTTAGGCCTTCTCGGTTATCACCGAAGGTTTATCCCCAATTTCTCCCAGAGGGCTGCCCCACTCACGGATTTGTTAAAGAAGACTGCAAAGACAGACGTTGCGCTGAAAAACCCCACACCACTACTCTGGCAAGCCTTTCACAGGCTCAAGACTGCCTTCACCTCCAAGCCTGTGTTAATTAGCCCGGACTATTCCCGGCCCTTTGTGTTACAGACTGACGCTTCAGACCAGGGTTTAGGTGCTGTTCTTTCCCAAAAAGATGAACACGGGAATGAGAAACCGATCCTGTACCTAAGTCGAAAACTATATCCCAGGGAAATGAACTACGCAGTCGTGGAAATTGAAGCCCTCGCCATTAAGTGGGCTGTTGAGCGCCTACGCTATTATCTGGAAGGACGGGAATTCCTTATTTATACGGACCATGCCCCTTTGGAGTGGATGGCCCGGAACAAAGGGCACAATGAACGCACCCTCCGCTGGTTTCTATCTTTACAACCGTTCAGGTTCAAAACCATACACCGGAAGGGGACAGAACAGGGAAATGCTGATTTCCTCTCCAGATACCCCATGACCCCAACCCGTACAAGAAGTACAGCTAGGGGAAGGGGATGTGATGCGGCGTCTTCCCTTACCGAGCTTGGGCCGCATCTCTTCGGACAATCGCCCCTCCCGGAAGCCGACCCCGAGGTGTCCCTGGATACATCCTTAACAACCAGAACCCCACCCCTCTGTCCTCTTTTCCAGGAACCAATCGGGAATCTCCTCTCACCGGAAGCACCCCACCATGACCCCAGAAGTCCCTCCTCAAACCCGGATCCGAATGCTGGAAAAGCCGGAAGCAGAGACCAGACCGTCGTCGGAGCAGCGATCTCGTGGCAGGAGAATCAGACCGGAGCGGTGGCAGAAAAGGCGACAGAAGAAGAAGACGTGTGGAGCGAGGACTGGTGGAGTCCGCAGGAGGTGGCTGGGGAGCGGCGGCAACTCATTGGAGAGTTGCGGCGGAGCGTGTGAGTACCCAAGTACAGCCCCTGTAGCACACTAGGTGCATGGTATATAAACTCTCTTTAGTATTACCCTGCCTCGCGCTATCACTGTAGTTACTTGTATAGCACTTATTCAGCCTGTACAGCACTTGTAAATATAGCGTCTCCCCTCACGAACCCCTCACAGGACACCCTTTCTCTCTGTACTCCCGCCCTTCCTTATCTGGCCCGACCCTACCTCCCTCCCTCAAGTTCATTTCTAAACCCCTCACCATAACCCTGGTGTTGGTTACGGTTCGCGCTCAGTAAAGTCCGATCGGACTAACGGCTCCTCTGTTTTCTTCTTTCCTCCCGATAACCTCCGAGGACCACGCCAGACCCGGACCTCCTCGAAGAACCAAGACCCAGTGTGACCCCGGACCAGACCGAGACGTCGTCCAGTGGAGCCGTACCTTTGTTTCCTCTGCCTTTCCTTACACTACTGAGTGCATCCGTTGAAATAAAATACAGACATTGCCCACTATATCCGGCCTCCTCGCCTGTTATTCCGGCCCGCTGTCACCCCACATCCACATGGGGTCAATACCTAGGCCCCCTCCTTTCAGGTGATCTGCAAGCGGCGTATCAAGCAGCTACTATTCAAGGAGCTGTTCCATATGCCGATATTAAACAATGCATTATGGAACGGTTAGGAATAGATGACGAGTCTAATCGCATAAAACTATGGCAGATCAAAGAAGGTCCACAAGAAACCCCTAGAGCCCTTTACTTTAGGGTAAAGGACATGACAGACCGATGGTTAAAACCCGCCACTACAGATAAGGACGGTATAATGGCTAAAATATATTTAGAACAATATTTGACTTCTCTTCACCCGCCCATCCAAAGATGGGTACGACAACAGGCTCATCTTACACTAGAAACAGCGGTGGAAATTGCCGGTGCAAATAGTCGAGCACACGAGATCCAAAGAGGAAGGGACGACCCAGCCTGGAAACCAGGAGGAAGTATTGCCCATAAAGCCCCAAGGCCACCCGTGGTAAAAAAAAAACGAACCTGTTACCATTATCCCCGGAACACCCCTGGTACGTCCACCAATTAGAGGGCCACAATGTTTTCACTGCGGGGGAATGGGCCATATAGCAAGGTTTTGTCCCCAAAAAGAAGAACCTATGGAGATCGGGGTAGCGCGCAACTACTATTGTTCTCAATCAGAGAAAGGAGCACCTTCCTATCATTGTCCGGTTATTGTGAATGGACAATCAGCTATGGCATTAGCAGACACAGGTTGCCGTCAAAGTGTTCTTCGACCTCAGGACTTAGACCCCTGGATAGGCCCGATAGAAGGAACAGTGGCCATCCGTTGTGTCCACGAAGACACCAAGAAATATCCCACTGCCAGAGTTCGTATACAAGATCAGAACGATCCTGGTACTTCCCTAAAGGTGGGACTTATTCCCAATCTCCCTGAACAAGTCATATTAGGGAATGACTATCCTAATCTGCCTCAGATGTTACAACAGTCTACCCCACAAGAAGAGGACTGGTGGTGCTCGGCTCCATTTTCTACAGAAGAAAATCCTGAATGGCCAAGGTCCAAACCCAGGAAAAGCAAAAAGCAAAAAAGACTAGAAAAAGGAAAACCCCCCCTGATATTACCGGTCATATCGGAAGAAAACCCTTGGGAGGCAGATCAGAATTTTCATGCCGCACAAAGAGAGGATCCAGTATTACAAGAGGCATGAAACTCAGCTTTGGAGGATGAAGATCCCCAACATGTAGGTCCCTACTTCTTTGTTAAAAGGGGGTTGTTGTATAGGAAGGGAAGTCCCAATCAGAGTCCCCAGCTGTTAGTCCCCGGGCCATTTCGAGAAAAGGTATTGTTCCTGGCCCACAGCCACTTGTTAGGGGGTCACTTTGGATCTGAAAAAACAGAAAAACAGATTATTGAACGATTTTATTGGCCTGGTATATACCAACAGATTCGAAGGTATTGTAGAGAATGTCCCGTGTGCCAGAAGAACAGTAGATATCGGCCCCCTCCAGTTCCCCTATGACCTCTGCCCATTATAGACGAGCCTTTTTCCAGAGTGGGTATGGATATTATGGGCCCTCTGCTGCCTTCCCGAAGCGGGTGGCGCTACGTACTTGTCATTGTTGATTACGCCACCCGGTTTCCCGAGGCTATAGCATTGCGAAGGCCAGATGCCTCCAACATCGCTAAAGCAATGATTAATGTATTTTCTCGAGAAGGGTTTCCCAAAGAGATCCTAACGGATCAAGGGACACCTTTTGTGTCCAAAGTCATGAGACAGGTGTGTGCTCAACTGGGGATTAGCCAGATTAGAACAGCGGCATACCATCCACAGACCGATGGGTTAGTCGAGCGTTATAACGCCACTCTTAAGACTACCTTAAAAAAATAGTTTGACCTGGAAACAAGGAAATGGGAAGACATGTTGACCTTAGCCTTATTCGCCATACGGTGCAAAGTGCAAAAGAGCACTGGTTACTCCCCATTTGAATTATTGTATTGGCGCCAACCAAGAACCCTGCTGGAGATGGCCCAAGAGAAATGGGAAAACGAGCCAGATAACACCCGGCCTCTGGTGAATTATGTGTCCGCCTTAAAAATACGCCTAGGACAGATCCGTACCATAGTCCGGAACAATCTCGAGGAAGCACAGGAGTCCCAAAAGGGACAATATGATAAAAGGGAAAAGGAAAAGTCCTTTAACGTAGGAGACTCTGTATTGTTAATGATGGCTTCCTCAGATCACAAGTTACTGGGACAATGGCAAGGTGCTTATACGGTGACAGAAAAGGTGACCCCTGTCACGTACCGCATAGAGATTGATCCAACCAGGGGAGTGTCACAGATTTTTCACATCAACTTACTTAAAAAGTGAGAGGGCCCCTACCCGTAGGGGTGGTCAGCACCGAAGAACAAACCCCTCTGTTCGACCAGTGCATAGATCTGGCCCTACCCCTAGAGTTAAGGCGGGAGCTCACTCACGTTCTTCTTCCCCTACAAAACGACCTCTCCTTAACCCCAGGGAGGACAGCCTTGGTTGAACATGCCATTAAGTCACCTCCCGGAAAAATAGTGCGTCTTAGACCTTATAGAGTGCCAGAAGCCCGGCGTAAAACCATTAGGGATGAAGTCCAAAAGATGATACAAATGGACATTATTGAGCCCTCCATCAGTGAATGGAATTCCACGATTGTTTTGGTACCGAAACCAGACAGCTCTGTGCCCTTTTGCATAGACTTTAGAGAAGTAAATAAAATATCTGAATTTGACACATATCCTCTCCCAAGAGTGGATGAAATGGTCGAAAGGATAGGACGAGCTAAGTACATCAGCACCCTTGATCTCTGTAAAGGGTATTGGCAGATACCATTACGCCCACAAGATAAAGAGAAGACAGCGTTTTCCACGCCCGATGGTCTATTTCAATTAAAGGTGTTACCTTTCGGGTTACATGGGGCACCTGCTACATTCCAAAGGGCTATGAATCCATTATTACGACTCCATGAACAATATGCAGGGGCTTACATTGACGACATAGTCATCTATAGTGATTCATTGACATTGCACAAGACTCATCTAACACAGGTGATACAAGCGTTAGGATCCTATGGCCTCAAAATCAACCCTGCCAAAAGTCATCTGGCAGCCCAAACAGTGAAATATTTGGGTTACTTATTGGGAGAAGGAGTAATTAGACCACAAGATTCCAAGTTGTCAGCCATCTCACAGGTTCCCTTACCCTTGACAAAGAAGGATCTCCGAGCCTTTTTGGGGTTACTCGGTTATTACCGAAGTTTTATACCCAATTTTTCTCAAACAGCAGCACCCCTAACAGATTTGTTACAAAAAATTGTGAACACAGAACTCAGATTGAAAAATCTGTCCCCTGGGATACTGCAGGCTTTCGAGGCTTTAAAAGGGTCCCTCACATCAGAGACAGTGCTAGCAAGTCCTGATTATTCCCTTCCGTTTGTATTACAAACCGAAGCATCAGACCAGGGGTTGGGAGCCATATTATCCCAGGTATCTGCACAAGGGATAGAGAAACCCCTCATATACATAAGCAAAAAACTCTTCCCACGGGAACGCAATTATGCTGTGATCGAAAAAGAGGCCCTTGCTATAAAATGGGCAATAGAGACCCTAAGGTATTACCTAGAAGGTCGGGAGTTTACCATATACACCGATCATGCCCCCTTAGAATGGTTGTCTAGGCATAAGGGAAATAATGAGAGGGTGATGAGGTGGTTCCTGGCCTTACAGCCCTATACGTTCCAAACTAAACACCGTAAAGGAGCAGAAAAAGGAAACGTGGACTTCCTATCAAGATATCCTCCAAGAAAACACCCCTAGTAGCAGGACAGCAAGGGAAAGGAGATGTAAGGGGGTAGACCCGGGGACCAGTTTTTTTTACTTCTAATGTACCTGTGGGGACGCCCGCCCTGCTCCATGCACGCCGATTTCCACTGCAGGGGAGAACACCGCGTCAGCCAGCTACACCCATCTCTCGTGTTTTCCTATGGCAGGACGAGAAACAGGGAGGATACGGGGCTAACCCCGGAACCATTACCTCTGAACCAGTGAAAAAGCACACCACCCAGGAAGGGGGGCGCTGACCAGGAAGAGAACCGAGGAGAACAGGAGAGACGCCGAGCAGGACCAGGAAGAAGACGCCAGTCGAATCCAGGACGACGACGCCGGATTCGGGGGAAAGTCGGGACGGGAGTAGGGAGGAGGGGAGGAGGAGAGTGGGCGGATGCGGGTGGGTTGTTGAGGAAACGAGCTTTGCTGTAAACACCCCGGTTCCTGCAAAAACAGTTCCTACACGTGTTCACTGACCCTAAGTCCCGAAATACCCCTCCGCTGCATGTTATATACACGTCCAGAAATCCGAGTGTTTCCGAAACCAAGTGGCCATCTGGTTTGGTAGACTACTGAGAATAGCGTCTTCGTTTATTCAGTTTTTTTTGCCATTCTCTAGTTCACATTGGTGTGGTGAAGGGTAGCCTAGCCTAACTCCAATCACAACCAGAAGTACACCTTACTCATGGCCTTCCTTTTCCTCTCTTTCCAAGCCTTCGGGAGGAACTAACCACGGCGGAGGACTCCAGACTAACCCCTTTGAGCACCAGCTCAGAAGAAGACGAGGAATCCCAGGAACTGATCTCTACCCTCACCAGCAGCAAAGAACCCCAATCAGAGACTCTTCCAGTAGTGAAACCCAAAATACAATTTTTCTGATACAACAATAAACACCCTTGGAAAATATATCCAGCCTCCGCATCTGCATATCCAACCCGCCCTCCCACACTAAGATAAAAGATTTAAACAAACCGTCCATACCTGAAGCCACACCTAACAGTAATGACACTACAGATGAGGAGGTAGACGTAAAACAGATTTTAAAACACAACAGAACCAATCCTGATTGGAAACAATGGTTAATCTGGCCCATAGACACAAACAACTGTCAAGATAGATTCATGAACAGAACACAAGGGTTCAAAATGAATAGGCTAGATCCGAGAAATTCCCGGAGACAACATCCAGGGATAGTAACAACATACAGTGTAGGAAAACTATGCCTTGACTGGCTACAGAAATCCACACTTCCAGAAATTAAACAACACTTGACTTTACTTAAAGAAGGCGTTGACTTACGAGACTTCTTATTTGGGCCTCGTAAACAACGTCAAAAACGTTTTTATTTACGCCGGTATATACACAGCGTACAACGAAGCTTGGAAAATAACACAAATGGAAACTGCAGAAAAATACGAGAAATTGACTGTATTAATTTAGAGAAAGCACTCTCTGTAGTGGCCAATGGGTTAACGACTCTGTCCTCCAGAATTTATTCTTTGGACAGCATTGTATCATCTGCCATTGACATAATAGAACAGGATTTGCTAATGTTACAACATGGCCAGTCTCAATTACATTCTATAATGCTGCTAGGCTGGACGTTACAAAATCTCCGTTCAGGCTACGTGCCATGGCGTCTAATCAATACCACATCATTGTTTACTGTCTTTAACCTTACAGATAAACAAATCTCTTTGGCACAAAGAGGAGCAGACTATACGGTGCTGAGCATTGAAAAACTGGAAAGATTACCATTAACATTTTCTGAGAAGCCTGTCATAGAATGGATAATACATGGCACCATCACGATACCAGTGACGATTTTCCAATTTCAGTATTGTCTACAGCAGTGGTTCCCAAACTTTTGACTCCTGAGGACCCCCACTGAATCACTACTGGAAGCCGGGGACCCCCAAGCAATTTGTACAATTTCAATCTCAAAAAATTAAAACAGTAATTCGCAAAAAATACACAAACAAGTACACACCAAACAAATACGTTTATTAATAAAGCTTTTATTATTTTATATTGAAAAATATGCAAAAATCAAAACATTTTAATGGGAAGGATGGTGCTGCATTTCGGCTAATAACTTTTCAATGTTTGGTTTTATTTCAGAACCCTCTCACCCTCACAACCCTCTCACCCCCTCACACACCCCCTCACAACCCCCTCACTCTCACACACCCTCACCCTCACACCCCCACTCCCTCACCCTCACAACCCCACTCCCTCACCCTCACACTCCCACTCCCTCACCCTCCCACTCCCTCACTCACCCTCACACACCCTCTCACCCTCACACACCCTCTCACCCTCACACCTTCTCACCCTCACACCTTCTCATCCTCACACCTTCTCACCCTCACGCCTCACACTGCTGCACGCCTCACACTGCTGCACGCCACACACTGCTGCACGCCACACACTGCTGCACACTGCTGTATTACTCATACAACTGCATGCTGCACACTGCTGCCCGCTGCACACTGCTGCCCGCCTCACACTGCTGCCCGCCTCACACTGCTGCCCGCCTCACACTGCTGCCCGCCTCACACTGCTGCACGCCGCACACTGCTGCACGCCACACACTGCACACAGCTGCACGCTGCACACTGCTGCACGCTGCACACTGCTGCATGCCACACTCAGGGGCACCACCACATCACTCAGGGGCACCACCACATCACTCAGGAACACCACCACATCACTCTGGGACACCACCACAACTCTCTGGGACACCACCACATCACTCTAATACACCACCACATCACTCAGCCCAACCACATCATCACTCGGCACCACAACAGCATCACTCGGCACCACAACAGCATCACTCGGCACCACAACAGCACTGTCCTTGCTTGCTACCAACATGCATTGCCATAGCCAATAGGACTCGCATTAGGAAAGTGTAAGCTATTGGCTTTGTAAATAACATTGCTATTAATTTATATATTTTCAAAGCCAACACACATTAAAAAAATTGTCATTTACAATACCAATAGCTCACACTTTCCTAATGTGAGACCTATTGCATTGCAAATGCTTGTTTAAAAATACAAGCTTGCCTTTGTCTCCACTCATGGTGTATGGCAGGTACCACTAGTTAGAGTGCCCACTGCAATGTTAGCACGCTGGATTGTCCAATTCATGAATTCTCTCTTTTATTTTACATCCAGCAGATGCACGCTGTGCGTGCATCTTGGTCCAAGCACTGCACTTCTGTACTGGGCTCACAGCCCATAATTAATGTTAGAAGGGTTATGCATGTAACAAAGGGCACAACCTATGTTAGGGGATTCGTGGGGGGGCAACAGGAAGAAGTCGATAGACTAAAGCAAACCTTTCTGCTACAGTGGAAATGCTATTTCAAAGAGGTAGGTGATCATCCAAATGAAAACTGTGGTAATAATCACACAATCCTACTATTTTTCAAAGTTGTAAGTCAGCAAAAACAAATCGTAACAGTGCCCTGTGTAAAAACGTTTCCTTCATAAACTTCAATGGTGGGGGCTAGCATGTAACGTTGGTGAGCCAAAGGCTGTGGTCAAAGCAACAGGCTTAAGTATTGCGCCTTCTGATAAGACTGGAAAAACCACTGCAAAGAACTCGAGTGGAACACTTTTTTTTGTAAAGGTCAACTGGAAAATAAATCAATAAATATAGTCCTGAGTGGATGCGTCACAGATTTTGGACTGCTTTCTTAAATGCAATTACAAAGCAAAACAAAACAAACAAATCTACACAAAAACACGCACACACAAATGAAATACTTACATGCAGTTCCAGAAGCCCTCCTGCCCTCCTGCCCGTTCAACATGCTACAGCGCTCTTCAATCTCGCCACGCAGCTGCTTTCAGGGCAAATGGGGACAGATAGCAAAATGCCCGGGGCCTGGTCACAAACAGAAGAGGAACCACAAGCACTGCTGTGCGAGCTCGAGTGAAGGGCAGATTGAATAGCACAATATAAGGGCAATCACCCTTCAGCCTGCACCTACAGCTGAATGGTGATTGGCCCGATTTCATTGCAGTCTTGCCGCCCCAGGGCCAAGGACATTCACACCTCTCCTGTGTGGGGAGCCTGCGGGGCAGATTGAATGGCAGTCTTGGCGCCCCGGTGCCAAGTATATTCACACCTCCTTATGTGCTGCGAGGGCTCATGAGTGTTTAGTTTTTTTATACCGAGTTAGGCACTCAAGTCCTGCGGACCCCCTGGGAATGTGTCACGGACCCCTGGGGGTCCGCGGACCACACTTTGGGAAACGCTGGTCTACAGCATATACCAGCAGGCGTGTATGAAAGGTTGGGTAAAGGATACATTAAATCAACCTGGAATTTACCATACACACACAAATGTTGGAGGGGGGGAAAGAAGGTATTTCTTAGTACACAAAATTGTACACATTCACTAAGCGGTACACTTTTATGTGAAGGTATTAATTTACATGGAGCCTGCGAAGGTTCTCTTAATAACCTTTCTTGCCACATGCACGGTTCTCCAGCGGCTGTGATAGACCCGATTTTCAGGTAGCTTTCCAATGGCAGCTACGTTATGCTCAACGATCACAGCTGTTGTGGCATGTTGCCAGGAAAAGCCTATCTAGTTAGTGTGTCGGCCAGGGTCACTTGTTGTATGCAAGTATTGTATCCAAAAAGTAATACAAACAGGGCCTTTAATAAATATCTCTTCTATACGAATTGATACTTTAAGCAGAATGAAAGCCATTCTTTTACAAAAAATTGTGCCACTAACCTCATCTAGAGAAACGTATGATCTGCAAGTTGCAAGGACTTCTGCAGAGATACATGCATTATTATCAACAAACTGCCCAGTACATTTCGCAGAAATGTTAGGTCAAATCTTAAACATGTCTGATACCAGTGGCATCGCACATGTATTTAAGACGATCTTTTCGGGACTGTTAGCACCATTCGATGCGGTCCTCGGCATTTTTCCAAATTTCGTTCACTCTTTGGTTTGGTGGTCTGCCTCTCATTTTGGGACTCGTAGCAGGAATTCTATTTTTGTTCCTTCTGCTCCGATATGGCAAATCCAGTCAACGACGATACCCAGACTACAATGGAATGGGCTCTCCTGGCCATGCGGTATCGTGACAGAATTACATAGATTCTTGGCTTGGCTCGTTTAAGAGATCAGAATATCACTTGGTTCCTTTCATTCAGACCAATCTGGCAAGATTGCATCTTATCTGTTCTACAATGCCTGCTTTGTGGAGAAGAATGCGTGTTAGACATTTGTCTTACACTTCCATCAGCACTGCCAACGGATGTTGACACTTTGCTGGGTCCCATAACGACTCATACATCGTGTTGTCCCCAGCGGCTTCCAATCCTGATGACGGCATTCATTAAGATCTCACCGGCGAATCAAGCTATTGGTGAGGTATGTGGAACAACAGGCACACAGGTACCATCTACAGCGAACATTGCTAATGTGGATGACGCTGACGGCGATGTTTCACATCTATGTGCATTTGATCTACTTGATGAAGTAGTTCCACTTTCACCAACTGTGGTAGACGGTTTCTTTGCCAGCTTAGATGATTTGATGTTTTCTCTCGACACCGAGAATAACTTTTGAAAAGTGCACACAGCGTTCCATGAACTCTGAAATTCGGCCTTCGGTTTTTCAAAACAAACCCTCTAACTTGGGAACTCTATGTTTCTACAATCTACATTTGAAAATGTTTTCTCTCGATCCCAGACTAGAACTTTTTTCACTTGGCACAAATTTATCTGCTTAAAGTAGAACTATTCTTAGAGAACAAGAAATTTATTTGATACTTCCTATAGACAATATTTGGCATTTTATAAATTATGCTATGGAATGATCAAGACTTTTTTACTTCTGTAAATTTAGAGCCATTTCATAAATGTCATTTCATAATTCATTTAGATAGCATTCTTTAATGACAGCTATTGCTTATAAAATATGTGCAAGACAGATACTCATGTATGTGTATAAACCATGTTTTGATGCATTTCATGTATTTTGGGTGGGATTATGAATACATGCTTTAGTTATGTTTTTATGCTTATAGATTTAGTAATATTAGACATAATACGTAGAGTGGGTGTTGTATAGCGTTTTAGGACCCTAGTGTAATATATCCAGATTCATGCCCTTATATAGGTATAAAGTACTGTATCCTTATATAGGCTTAGAAATCATAACCATATTAAGACATAGCTCAAGTAGTCCTAATATGGCTTGGCTACTTCCACTAGTTCCGAAAATCTACAACGATTTCTTGGAAAAACCCGCCTTCAGTAGTCAGGGACTTCCCCCTGCATGAATATTAATTTATCCAAGAACTCATAGAGTTTTCAGAGAATTAAGTCTCTAATGATGTTATTATGTCCAATCTTACGTCAAACTCGTCACCTTCAAGGTATAAATATGCCCCCACTTGTCCAAACAAACACACAGTGGTTTGGAGCAGTTTGACTATCTACTTGCCCGACGCGCCCTGCTGCAGCAAGTGCCGAAGGAAGCCGACCCTCCAGCTGACGGACTGAAAGACGCTGTACTTTTTCCAGCCAAGAAATCCAGCTCCGGTGTTTCCAAGCTACCCTTGCGGGTTGCTGGGAAATCGAGTCGTGAGAGAGAGATACCAGACCTCTTACATTCTAAAACCAAGGTACGGAGCTGATTAGACCCTAGGAGAATTCTTGGATTAGATTCTTGGCAAAGAATACTGAAACTAAGCTACACCTCACTTACTTCTTCCCTTGAACTAGACCTAGGTTAGGTACACCGGGGTAGGCGTATTTTAGAAGCACCAGTTGAGTACTTTTATTCATTATTTATCAATGTATGTAGTTTATGTACTATATGGCTTAGAAACCATATCATGCTTTTACAGTATTATTTTATAATACTCTTCGTACTGTACGCATTGTACTTTACAACACGTATTACGATTGTAGCAGTTAATTTCTTATGCTTGAGAAAGAAGACTGTTCAATAAATACCTTTTTATTGAAAATGCCCGTCTCTATTTCTCTGCACCTCTGGTGAAACGAAGCATGCACGATTGATTGAGTGAAATAACTATCTATTGTTTCCGCGACTCTAAAGATATATTTTCTTATTCTTGGGGAACAAAGTTGTCATGTTTTAAGCGGTTGTCAGAAACTAATCCCTTCTTGTTAATTGGAGAAAGTTTCTAGTGACCTCTGAGCTAGCTGCCACATACACAATTAAGTCTAGTATATTCGGTAGAGACCTAGTTAACCTCAGTCCTACATCTAAACTACAGGATATACTATTCCAATGCGCAGAGCCTATTGGGAATATAGGAACTACACTACAATGGTAGGTTTAAAGACAACCTATATAGAAAGCTATCCTAGTGGTAGCTGTGTAGAACAGCCTTCAGGCTAAGTCCTTGATGAATGTAAAGCAACTTGTTTTACCAGTCTATAATCTCATGAATGGCCAAATGAAAGGAGAACCACACCAGGTATATATATAAAATATATGTATTTACTCTAAACACATCCCTCTAGTCTCTTTATGATACTTGAGGCAAAAGTACATAAAGTAAACTTATTTAGCACACAGTATATTAGCACAATATATGATTTGCCCTAGGGACGTTACAAACCATATGCTAAGAAAGTGGTATAAGAACCACGACTAACATAAATAAAAGGCCTAGAGCCTTTAGAACCACTGGGGCCACCAGGTACCACCCAAGGTAGTGACATAGGGGACCCACGGGGGACGTGTGCAGTGTCTAAACACAGCCATGAATCACCTTTAACTTCTATGGGGAGAGTCGCGGTTGGAAAATTACGGAAAAAGGACACTTAGAAGAGGACTTGGAGCAAACCCCTTTAGAACTAGGCAGTTCTAGAGTCAATACCCATGGAAGCACCTGAGTACTCGAATTACCTCACCCAGGGAAGCCGGGTACATAGGTGTCTTTTGGTGTCAGGTTTCGTCATCGTTTTCAATGGCGATCTGCTGCAAAGTGCAGCTGGCGACCAAGTTGAAAGTGTCCAGGTGGATCCAACGGTGGATCAAAGCAGAGGGGACAGAGTCTGGGTCACTAGCCAGTGACCAGGAAGGCGAGGAGAAGATGCCAACCAATGTTGGGTGATTTCAGGTGAAGTAGGTGAAGCTTGACTCTTCAGCCACGAGGACCAGGAGGCGTCGAGGACGACCAGGAGCTGGATTCGAGCTGTCCCATGAATGATGTTGCATGTTGCAGTGTTGGTTTTCTGGATTGGACCCAACAACCTTGGCAACAGCAACCCATGCAGAAAGCAAAGATTGGTTTTGGTGCCGACCAGCAAGGTCTGAGGGACTCACCCTTTGGGGGAGAGTCAGGGCACGTCTGGAGCAACCAGGAAAGCTTGAGAAACAGAAGAGTTACCTTCGTGGGAACTCACCAGTTGATGGACCAGGGATCGCAAAGGAGCCTCAAGCGGAAATGCTAGAAGTGGGCCCACGGAACACTCGTGGAGTGTAGGCCGACAATCTTCGGTACAAATGACGCGTGGGGCTCGGACTACAAGTAGTCCAATGCACAACTTTGGGAAAGCTCGGGAAGTTGATGTACTTGCAAATGTGCACCATGTCCAGGGGTTTTGGTTCCACGTCACTCGTGAGGGCTGCGGGTCTCTGCTTTGCAGGGATCTCTTGTCTGCCTCGGAGAAGTCTGGAAGTCTGAGTCCTGTGTCGCAAATCCTTTGGGATCCGGCGGGAGCCTCGGAAATGCACACCGGCAAGATGCTTCTTTGGTACCTGTTTGACCAGGGGAGTCACTCCTTGACACCAAGGGAGATTCTTCCATCTTCTAGTCGAAATAGAATGTTGAAGTGTCAGGATATATGTTGCAGAGTTTCGTACAGGGTAATCTGAAGTCCTAAGGAAGGGGTTCCTATACTTATACTAAGTTTAAGGGTTGGACTTACTCTAGGGTCCCACCTATGGGAGGACCCAGGGTGGAGGTGGTTACAAGCCTTTACCTTTGTCCAGTTGCACGCCAGAGCAGGGGCTGAGCACCCCTGCAACCAGTTTGAACTGGGGTATGCACAGGGACAACAAGTGTGCCCCCAGCACTGCCTGAAAAGCATTCTCTGAATGCACCCACCCAGCCCCAATACACTAAAGCCTGTCTTGGAGGTGGTTACACCTCCCTGTGACAGGAAACCTATTGTCCAGGCCTTCCCTGCCGGAGTTTCGTCCAGCAGCAGGAGGTCAGACTTGTGTCTGTGGCTGCATCATCCATTTTGTGATGCTGGGGCTCTTTTAAACTATTACCAGTTAGGTAAGTGTGTACATGTCTTCTCCCTCTAGAAGAGTGGAATTCTACCCCTGCCGGAGGTAGGATTCCAAAGTGTTTGACATCAAACACAACATGTTTCCATGCAGCCATTCCAAAGTTTGCATTAACCGCGAGGTTATAATGCACTTAAGAGTATATGGTCTGGCTGCATCACAGAACAGCTACAGAGAAGGGATACCGAAAGCTGCAGAGGGGTCCTGCTCATGCATGGGCACCCTCTCACACAAAACCTGCCTTCAGGATTGTCAAGGCCTGCCATAGGAGTGGCTTATAGGTTTCTATGTGTCAGTGATATAAGGTAGATATAGGTAACCTATATCTCAGTAAGGGGTGCATGCACCATCTTACCCAGGCTGCAGTAGCAGACCTGGGGTGCCATTTTGGAAGGCTTCCCAGGGGTGGCATAATACATGCTTCATCCCCTGGTAGGCCTCTGCGGTACCTATGCCCTTAGTACCTAAGGTACCATATACTAGGGACTCACAAGGGTAACCCAGTAACCAATCTGGAGTGTACCTAATGTACATGCAATCAATTTAAAGAGGAAAGCAGATAGGCCGGGCCCTGATTAGCAGCGATCCCAGCCAAACTAAGTCAAAAACCATCAATACACCAGAAAAAAAGTGGGGGCAACCATGTAGTCAGATTCCACCTTCCTACATGCATCACGTTTCTTGAGGCTGCTAGAGCGCCGCTCTCACTTTCCTGATGCCTAACCTCTGC
The DNA here is from genome assembly GCF_964261635.1 of Lissotriton helveticus. NCBI lineage: Eukaryota > Metazoa > Chordata > Amphibia > Caudata > Salamandridae > Lissotriton > Lissotriton helveticus. The sequence continues at coordinate 1,291,229,552 of NC_136068.1, forward strand.
CACCATGTTAGAAATCCCGCCCGGGAGAGGTGCGGGATTACACTGGCATTCCAGTGAGCCACAGAGATTTAAATCAAGATCGTGATGTAAGACGAACAACGCGAGCGTATGGGGTGACGAGTTCCTGGAATTCGAGTAGCTCCTCAATGTTAAGCACCACATCACACATACGGCCATGTAAAGCAGCCAAACCCAGTCACAAGCAACATCGAAGCTCCGATTCGAATTGGAAAAAGGAATTGTTTAAAACACTTTACGGTACAAGTGTTTTTGTTTCACAAGGTTGTTTGCAGCATTTACTATTTCCGAGCGCAGGAAGTTGGCACATTTAAAGTAAGGTACTTTATATTATTATTTTTTTTTCAAGAAATATAATTCAAGACCTTCTATTTCTTAAGTTATATTCAAACTTTGGACTCAGTCATGTCAACGGCAAGCACAGCTGTTGGGAATGTAGGTGGAACATTCATGCATCCTAACTCACTGAAGGAATTTTTGTCTACACCAGGGGAGCCTTTAGTCTCATGGAATGACTGGAAAGAATATATTCTTACTTATATTGACAATTTAGAAGACCTTAGTGGGGTATTTCACCTGAAAGAAAGAAAAGAATTCTTATGTATTGTTTGTGACCTGAAGGGTTACGTATTTACAATGAATTACAAAAACCTGAGGGAGAGGGTGGTGATATTGATCCATTTTTAAGGATGTAATTTTAGATCTTGACAATCATTTTCCCCCTTTGTTTGCATTGCTGTTACTAGACATGCTTTCTGCCAGAGAAAACAAGAGAAGAACGAAAATATTGAGGAATATGTCTCACCTCATAAAACGTTAGCTAGTAAATGCAGATTTGCACAACTGCATGATGAACTCATATGTGATCAAGTGGTTATGTATACGAAGAACAAGATCATGCAGAACAGATTATGGGTGGAGTGAGAAGGTAGTCTTAAAGATATTTTCGCTATGGTGAAAAAAACAGAACTATCCGAAAATTGTGCTAAAGCTACATTAACACAAGATAAAAAGGATAGTTATGTGGTAGTAAACATTTCTGATAACAACATTGGGCAAAAGAATACTCGTAGTAGTGATAATAAGACAGAAAAAAGGGGATAGTATACATTTCAAAAGGAATGGCAATTCGGAATGTTACAGATGTGAAGTTTTACACATTCGGCAAAGTATGAAAAGTGTCCTGCAAAATCAGCCTAAGGCTTAGAATGTGGTATTGTAGGACATTATGCTAGAGTATGTAAAAGGAAATCAAGAAAAAAATCCAGTTCTAAAGTTGCTTGTGTGCAAGATGGTGAGGAGGAGAGTTACTCTAGTACGAGTGAGGAGGAGATAAAGGGAATGTACAATAAAAAAAGTAGTTCTGAACATCACTGGTTTGGGTTCCAGTAAGCCACTATTTATTTATTTATAAAGTTTTATATAGCGCGAACAAGATCCCAAGGGATGTCAAAGCGCTTTACAATAGGATGGGAGGAATGACGTAGATGCAAAATCAACATCAAGTAGGAGTAGAGAACAGGAATGATCTCATATTCAGGGACAGTTGCACAAAAAAAGAACCATAACAAATGATAGTCCAATGGATGTAGGAACAATGGCTTCAAGCAGGTGTGCCTAGCCCAATTAGGGTAAGAATGTATTCATAAAGAATTTGATGTTGATGCAGAACCCTCCGATTTGTTTTTGTGGTTTAGAGGCATACATGTTGTTATTGCAGTGCCTACAACCTGAAAGCATAAACGTTGTTAGTAAACAGTGAGCATTGAAAAAAGGACACATTTTGCAAAGTTTGATAACTTAACAAAGGTAGTTACTTAGGGCCAGATGTCTCAAAGGGTTTTACCCATTCTGTGTCTATGGGAAAATGTGTTCATACATATGGCCCATAGATAATTTAATGTATCCATTGTTGTGTAGCAGGAAGGTGTCTCACATATGCGCAGACATCACCAATAAGTCAAGTATCTTTGGGTCTTATCACTGTACAACTTGCGGTAGATTTAGGATCCCCGTACACTAGCATTACTCAGGATGTGTGCGAAAAACATTTTGTCAAGAATATTGGTAGTTGGTTGGAACCGACTGACATCTCACCTGAAAGTTACACTGGGGAGAACATTGATGAACTAGGTTACAGGGTCTTAGTGATTTGATTTACAAAAAGGCATGCAATGGGAAAATTATACATTGCAAAAGAGGGACCGTCTGTTATGGGGTGGAAAGATCAAAAAAGTCTTAACATAATTTTAGATCCAAACAGTGAAGAACAGTTACTGATTTCATATGAGGGGGAAGACACAAAAAATAGGTACTACAGGAATTTCCCACTGTTTTTGCAGGAAAGATGGGAAAGCTCATGGGTTCACTCATCAGATACGACTCTAGGAAGGGCGGTTCCCAGAATACGTGAAACATGAAATATTCCGTTCATAGTTAGCGAGGAAGTAAAAACTGAGTTGGAGAAATTGTTGAAAGCTAATGTGATTGAGCCTGTGGAAACTTCAGAATGGGTTTCTCCATTGGTCGTAGCCCGAAAATCTAATGGTAATGTCTGTTTGTGTGTGGACTTGACAATATATTAGTTGACCAATTTTCCCTACCCAGAATTGATGAAATGTTGTCTTTAACTCTACAGGCAAAGTGGTCACCACTTTAGGCTTGTCTGTAGCATACCACCAGGTAGTTTTGGAAACTAAAAGTAGACATCTTACAACGTTCTGTACACCATTTGGATGTTATTGATTCAAACGCATGCCTTTTGGTTTGGCTTCAGCCACAGATGTGTTTCAAAGGCTGATGTCAAAACTTCTTAGTCATATTCCAGAGGTCATCTTTTTCCAAAATGATATCTTGGTCATGGATAAGAACAAAAAAACACCATGATGTTATTCTTAGAAACGTACTTGCAATTCTGAGGGATAATGGATTTTTGGCTGAGGGAAGTAATTGCAATTTTGCATAAAAAATGGTTACTTAATAAGGACATAAAATCTGTGACAGTGGTATTAAACCAAAAGGGAAGCTGGTTGATGCTACTGTAAATGCTCCTGCCCTCAAATCCAAAGAGGAACTCAGATCCTTCCTGGGTTTAGCTGAATTTTATTCGAAGTTTGTAAATCATTTTTCACAAAAGATTCATGAAATGAAAAACAAAACGACTTTTGTGTGGAATCAGTCTTGTAAAAAAGCTTTTGTTGAGATCAAAATGGCTATTTCTAATGCTCCCACATTACAAGGATTTGATCCTGGTGCTGACACATTTGTCATCACTGATGCCAGTGGTACAGGCTAGGTAGAGTTTTGTCCCAAATGTTGGAGCAGGGCAGGGAGGCAATTGTGGATTTTGCTTCTCGCTCATTATTCCCCAGGGGAGAAAAGTATTCTGTATTAGAAAGAGAAGCTTTTATGTGTGTGTGGGCCATGGAACACTTTAGAAAATTCATTTGGGGCAGAAAATGTATTCTTCAGTCAGACCACAAACCTCTAACAAAATTACCAACTACCGAGGGTTTGTCAAGGGCATCAGCCAGGATTGCGAGATTATCCATGAGGCTTCAAAAGTTTGTGTATGAAGTGCAATATGCTCCCGGGGGGAAGAATTTAATTGCTTACTTTCCCAGCAGATTATCTTTACCTCTCAAGGAAATTGATCAATATCCATGGAGTGATTTTTGTGTTGCTAGTATATTTTCTGACACCAATGGTTTGCTGAAGGAGGAATGGAAAGAGGCATACAAAAAAAGATGATATGTTGAGTGTGGTGAGGAGTAGAATTGTGAGTGGGTCGTCCAATGACGGTAAAAGTAATTTGGAGGGTGAGTTAAGAGTCTTTTGGGAAGTGAGAGAGGAACTAAATGTAGATGAAGATTTTGTGTGCAAAGGTGAGAAAATTATTCCACCGAAAGAAATGCATAAAAGAATCATTTGCATTGGACATGAAGTACATTCAGGCATCATATGTACTAACAGAAACATAAAATCATTGTATTAGTAGCCCAGAGTGGACATGTATATTGAACGGTTTGTGCGAACTTGTGTGGAGTGTGAGGGATCAGATAAGTCTCAGAAAACGTTGAATCCACCCATTTCGTCTTTGGGTTGCCCTAAGTTACCCTGGGAAGAAGTCGCATTATACATCATGGGACCGATCACATGGCAAGACAGTTCTTGCAGATATGTTTTGGTGTTAGTAGATTTGTTTTCTAGATGGATGGAGTTAGAAGTTGTATGTGATAGAGCGCGCAGGTCACCCAACTATAATTTTACCATATGCACATTGGGCCCATAAATTCAATTCACCATTTTTATTAATCGGGTAACCTTACACTCTACTACCCGTAACCCTGTTCCTTCCTATTTTATTTCCAATGCACCCGACTTACCAATCCACTGTTACGGGTACCTATGATCACAATGGATCAGGGAGCTAGCTGTAAAAGAAAGGCAGACACCAAAAATACAAAATACCATTTACTCTATTTGCACTCATATAATAACCACAGACTCAGGAAGTTTTAAAACCTTTATCTAGAATTCATCAGATTCAGAAAGCATAAGGTTCAGAGCAAGTAAACTGTCAATAACTAAGATTATAAAGAGCATATATCCATATAGGAAGTAGATAAGACCAACCATTTAGGATTTATAAAGGGAAGGTAAGAAAGGGAACATACTAACATGGGTTTCAGAGCTTAGACTCAGTATGATATCTAAAGGACGGGAGAAAAGGAACATACTATGAAATCACAGTTGAATATTTCACAAACTAAATGCAAGAATGTACTAATGGGATGGATAAAAAATGGAACATGCTAGTATAATGACTATAATGTAGGACTTTATCATTTGTCAGCAAAGGAAGGGGTAAAAAGGAATAAAGGGCAAGTACGATTTTATTCAAAGCAAAGAAATAGAGAGTGCAAAATGGGTTCCTTCAGATTTATATTTACCTAGAACGGTGTGGAAACAAACCCTGGCCACGGGTCAGTTAAGGACAGGAGAAAAGGACCCCATGGAAGGACAGTCGCCAGTAGGCCAGCAGGTGCAGAATGGACACCCAGGACAGGAAAACCAGATTAGGATCAGGACAGGACCACCAAGGTAAGACCAGCACCCGCAGTTCAGTTGCAACGCCTGCGCTCCACCCTCTCTGCAGCTATCAGTCAGAACCCCGATTGGGTTATCGAATTTCCCAGCGAAGTGCTCCGCCAGCACTTAAGGTTTCCCAAAACCCCCTTGGGTCTATGGAAATTACGGACAGAGTGCTCCGCAGCTCTCTGTATCAGTCACCTATTGAGTGCGTTGGGTCAGTGACAGGTCAGCTATTCGGACAAGTCGGACGATTTCTCTAGCTAAACCTAGGCTAGTTATACTGTTTTCGGGTCAGTGTACCACCCCCCAAAATGTTGCAAGTGTAAGAATCCCCAATTTCGATTGGTCCAAAAGTAGGACAGGTCAACACACCAACCAGGATTTGACTTTCTCAAGCCCCAATTTACATCTTTTGGGACCGCCTATTGAATTTGGGGTTCCCATGACATATGTCTCCATCTTACAATGGCATACACAGATTTTATTACAATTGTTTCAAATGCAGTACATTTCGGCTCAGTTAGCTGGGCTACAGGTCGATTCCCAGGAGCATCTTGACTGTGGCTGCCAGCTGGCTGGGTTCCACTGGTACAAGGTTTTCTTCCCTCTGCCAGGGTGACATGCGCAGTAGGGACTTCTAAGATGGGGTAGTAAACGCCTCCCAGGCCCAAAAGATTCGATACATGAAAAGTAAAGGAAAACAATTTAGAACATAGAAATAAATGAATACACTGTATACCAGGAATCCCTATATGACTCTCCATACTTTATACTAACTATAGCATTAAGATTAGTGCAAGACGAACAGCATTGCAAAAGCTGCAGTGCAAGCTTCAGCATGTGAGAACACAAAGCGGCCATTTTATAGCTAGTGCGCAAGTGCAAAGATTCCCACCAGAACTGCGAGTACGTCACGTGAGTGTGACCAATGCATGCGCAGAAGAAATTCCCGGTAAGCAGCGGCCATTTTAGAGGCAAGCGTATTAGGATAAGTAAACACATAGGCAAGCATCACTGGGACACCCCTGTATAGTGTAAATGTGCAATATTAGTAACATGAACAGGTTGATTACATTTTATTAACGTTATTTGAGGTTCTTGATCCAAGCAAGTCGCTGTACGTGCGAATCCTTGCTCCATCAATCCCCTCTTTGATGATATTTTATATCATCACAAATTCATAGAACCAGATGCCAACTTCTCACATTTTCCCAAGTTCAATCTCCTCAAACATTCTGTTCAGTTTTTCTTTAGTTTCTTTATTAGGGTGAGAATTGTTCACCCTTTTATAAATCTGATTATTCAGTTCCTCTAATTCAAGTTCATCCACATTTCTCTTTACTCCTCTCTTGTTCACAGTGTACTTCTTTTGGTGCTTTCGACATTTACAACAGATGAATATGATGAATATTACTAAAACTATTCCCGCAATTGGCATCAGTACTTTAATCAAAAAACTTTTACCTAAGTTAGCAAACCAATGACCTACGGCGGAGAGACCATCAGTAAGTCTCTTCCAGGCACTGTCAACCTCAAGTGGTTTAAGCTCTTTTCCCAAATTTGTAATTTTCCTCACATACCCTTTGATCTCTACACTTTTGTCAGGTATGTAAGTGCAACAATGTTGCGCTTTCAGCATTCTGCAGACTCCGCCCTCTTTTGCCAATAGGGTGTCAAGAGCAAGTCTGTTCTGTAAAACCATTGATCTGACCGCAACCATTTCGGTATTGACCATCAGGAAACCTCCAGCAGTGTCAGTAGATAACCGGTCCACTACTGTTGACAATTTGCAAATTCTGTGTGTATTCAGAACCACTCCCACTGTAGGTATCAGTGCACTAAAAATATCTCCTACAATTTCACCAGCACTTTCTCTTTTAGTGCATACTAATTGATTAGTCTTTTCAGTGCTTCCAGTGATTTTCCCCACATGGTATATCTTTGGGAAGACAATACCAAAATAACAACTCCCATACCAATGGTCGGGCAATTTGAAGTAAGCCTTATTTCCACATATAAAATAAATTCCTGGAAATACAGGCTCTGTCCCATCTTTGAAACCCCAACCCCCAATTACCTTGTAATTATGTTCGCATTCACTGGAACCAATGAAAATATTGTTATAATAACTAGTCATTTCTCTTTTAAGACAAAGTTTCCCCTTCTTTTCGAAATCCAGCAACATGGCAGCATTAGCTCCACCATTTGAGGTGCTCCCTATACTCTCTGCCCATTTAGGAACCTTCTGGTTCCTGTCTTTGGCTTTCTTTTGGAAACGTTCTCTTCTCTTTTCTACCATATCCAGAAATTCTTTCTCTTTTTCATGTAAAGAACAGGTCAAGTTATTTTTGTGTGCGTCATCTATATTTATTTTTCCTACAGTTAGAAAATAATCACTCATGTATTCAGCTACATCTCTAGTCGTATGTACAGGGTTCAGGTTTCTTCGAACAGGAAGTTCAGAAAATGTCAAATCAGAATTTGAATAATAATACTGTAAAGGTCCTCTTTTATAAAATAAACTAGTTAGTATACTGCAAGAAATTCCAAAGGTTAAGGGCAGGTGATGATAAGTCACACCTTCAGCCACAGAAGTAGGTAGCTTCATGCAGACATAACAGTCGTCTATTTCCATAGTTTCTACATAATGTACTAACAGGTTTGCGAAAACATTTAAATGAGTCTTGTTCTTTATTTATTTAAGTGTAATCCTTCCTCATCTGGTGCTTCTAAATCTATGCTTGTTTGTTTCAGGCTAAGCGGTTTGTCTAGTGCATCTACTCTTCGTGGTGTAATTCTAGTGTGTGATTCTACAGTGTCATCAGGTAGATTATTATTTGGGTAAAGACTTGGGTTTTTACTCATCATAGAAGGAATAGTTATGGTTAGTCCAATCTAAAGTATTAGTACTATCGCTACACTACATAAACATACTTGGCAGCATGTTTTACAACAACTTCGTCTTGGTCTCCCATTCTCAGAAGAATCAGACATTTTGGCTCAAAAGAAGCTTCAACCCCTCTTTGTAACTCTGCACAGCTTGCTTACTCTAGTAACTTTTTTCAGGGTGGTTCTGCTTCCTTTTCTGTCTGTTCAACAATCAATTCTTCATCACTTTCATTGCTTTCGTCACTTATTTCCAAGTTCTCAAACTCTTCCAGTACAAAGTAAGTCCATTCAGGGCTCGAATACTTGTTATTCAGTTTTTTGATGCGAGCACTTCTTCTTTTTGGCTTTGTCACCACTGGGTCAGTTTGACTCGAGACCTCATTTATCTGTTCAGGCTCCTCGGTTATCGTCTTCAGACGCAATCTCAGCCTTTTCACAAATCTAGGTACTGAGTCACCCTTTTTTAGTCTTTTAACTGGCACTGTGTCTTGGCCTTCTTCAAACACCCTTTTGTTTTCGTTCAGTTGTGGCACATTGGGATCAAGTTCGTCCTCTCTATTGTTCCCTAACTGACTAGGTCCAGGTCTTTCATTGGTTTCTTCTGCCTGGTCCCTAAACTGGCCTTGTTCAGGTATATGCTGGGTTTGGCTTTGATCTGTTTCGATCTCTTCTTCCTGAACACAATTGTCTGATCCTATCTGTTCCTGTACAAGCTCTTCGAGCTCTTGATTTTCTTCAGCTTGAACTTCCGCCCTAATTTCTATCTGTCCCTCTTCTGGTGCAGGTGTTCTTGGAGGAGTGTCAATTACCGGCTCTCTCCCTATCTGGTCCTCCTCAGAATCAGATTTAATGTGGATTTCGATGATCTGAGTAGCTTCTTCTTCACCTGTCTCGTCCTCACTATCCCACTGTCTATCTAAATGGGCTTGACTTCTAGTTCGTATAGGGTCGATTGTCAGATCGATTATTGGGACCCAATCTTCGTGACTGGAGCTCGGTTCTTCTTCTTCAGCTACTTCAGGACCGATATCTTGGGATCCTGCAGCTGCGCAACCTTCAGCCTCAGTTTCGTCAGGTTCAGTCACTTTCTTCGTGTGGCTAGCATGGATCCAGCGAGGTACTCCCGCACACTTTACAGCTGTGGTGGTTACCAGGATCACCTGTCGTGGCTTTCCCCACCTGGGTTCAAGGCAACTTTTCCGAGTGTGCTTCTTTATCACAACCCAATCACCTGGATTTAGGCCATGTGCTGGAGTCATTGGCCTGGCGACGTCTTCTCCCCCAACCTGGCGAGAAATAGAACGTACTTGGTCAGCTAGCTCTTTACAGTATTCTAGTACCAAATCATCAGATATGCTTATTATTTTGTATCCTGGCACCCATGCTTGCCGCATTGCTCTTCCCATCAGGATTTCATGTGGACTCAAGGCCGTGTTCCGATCTGGAATACTTCTGAGTCCCATCAACACAAGAGGCAGAGCACCTGGCCATTCCAGTTGAGTGTATTCACACATTTTTCCCAATCTTGATTTGATTGTGCCATTTATCTGTTCTACCACTCCAGAAGCCTCTGGGCGATATGCACAGTGCAATTTTGGCGTGATTTTGAATGCTTCACAGATTTGCTTTATTATTTCATTCTGGAAATGACTTCCTCTGTCAGATTCAATTAAGACTGGGAAACCGTAACGAGGTATGAGTTCCCTAAGTAATAATTTGGCTACTATGATGCTGTCATTCCTACGTGCAGGGAAAGCTTCCACTTATTTTGAAAACAGGCAGACAATGACAAGTAGGTATTTCATCCCTCGACAAGGGGGCAACTGAATGAAGTCAAGTTGTAGTCTAATAAAAGGGCCTTCTGCCTTTCCAATTTTCCCTGGCAACACTATAGTTTTCTTTCCAGGGTTAAATTGTTGACAGGTCAAACACCTCTGGCAGAGTGCCTCTGCTACGCTTCTGAATTTCGAATTGAACCATGTCTGGTGGAACATGCCAATCATTGCATCTCTGCCTACATGTGTGTCTCCATGAATTAACCTCCCCATAGGAGCAAGCATACAGTCTGGCAACACAGGCATATCATCAAGGTAAACAATGACACCATCTGCATTTCTCCTTCGACAACCGAAATTTCTCCATCTTTGTTTTTCCTGTGGCTCTGCTGCTTCCTGTAAGTCTCTTACTTCCTCCCCTGTATTCACTCCCTCTAGCATCAAAATTTGGCAGCTGTTTCCGTTTCCGCCAACCTTTATATTGATTGAAATTCGGTATTTTGCACAATGTTGGGCTAACTGGTCAGCATATCGATTACCTGCTGTCACTTTGTCATCGCCAGATTTGTGAGCAGCACACTTGACCACAGCCAATTCTTTTGGTAACTGGATTGATTCCAGTAAATCCTGCACATATTTTCCATTTCTGATAGGGGTGCCTGAAGAAGTCAGGAACTACCTTTGTAGCCACAACTGGCCAAAGTCATGTACAACCCCATAACCATACTGGCTATCAGTATATATGGTTATTTTCAAATTCCTCCCAAATTTACAAGCTTTTGTCAATGCAACCAATTCAGCTATTTGTGCAGACTTGATTCCATATAAATAGGATGCTTCCACTGGACGCTCTAGAGTGCACACGGAGTAGGCAGCACTTAGGCCACCTTCCTCATGTCTCAGGCATGACCCATCTACAAACAATTCATAATCTTCACTAAACAGAGGGTTCTCTCTTATGTCTGGGTGTGGTTTGGTACTGAACTCAGTCAAATCAATGCAATCATGTGCAAATTCTTCCCTTACCTCTGCTGCGAATGAGCTAGGTAGTAAGGTAGCTGGATTCAAAATGTTACATCGTTCGAGGGTCACGTTTCCTGCACCTACAAGGATTCTCTCATACTTAGTCATCCGACTAGGTGTGAGATACTGGGTTTTTGTTCTTGTCAGTAAAATTACAACAGAATGTACACAGTTACCGGATGTCCCATAACAATGGACTCACTCTGTTCAAGTTGCAGCTACAGCTTTCAAACATCCAGGTAATCCAGCTGCTACTGGGTCCAATGTGGAAGAAAAGTATGCCACTGGACGTCGAGTCAAACCATGAATTTGGGTTAGGACTGAAAGTGCACAATTATCCCGTGTGTCACAGAACAGTGCAACATCTTTTGAATAGTCAGGCATTCCTAATGCAAGAGCAGTACACAGACATTCTCGTAATTTTGTAAAAGCTGTCATGCTTTCGTCATCCCATTCTACTGGGTCACTTGCTCCTTTCTTTGTCATTTTTATCAATGGTCTTGCTAGGACTGCAAATCCCACAATCCACTGCCTACAGTACCCTACAACTCGAAGGAACATTCTGATTTCCTTTTGGGTATTTGGCAATTCCATGTTTCGAATTATCCTAATTCTTTCTGTGGTGACTTTCCTGATACCTCTCTCTATCCGGTGCCCCAGATATTTTACTGATGTGGTACAGAATTGCAGCTTTTCTGGTGATACTTTATGCCCTCCTTCACCTAAATGGTTCAGTAAGGCAATTGTGTCAGTTACACAGTCTCTTCGACTTTAGACGCCACCATGAGGTCGTCTATGTATTGCACCAAAACTGATTTTCCTGGCAATATTAGGGTTTCAAGGCACTTTTTCAGAATTTGATTAAAAATTGAGGGGCTTTCTGTGTACCCCTGAGGGACACGATTCCAGACGTAGACGTGACTGTCGGACTCAAATGAGAAAAGAAATTTGCTGTCTGGATGCAAAGGAATTGAAAAGAATGCATGACATAAGTCAATGACGGTAAACCATCCTGCATTCCATGGAATTTGGTATAGAATCACTGCAGGGTTTGGCACGACAGGACAACAAGGAACCACAATTTTGTTAACCATGCGCAGGTCCTGTACTACCCTGTACTTACCACTAGGTTTCTTGATTCCAATTATGGGTGAATTACATGGGCTGCTCATCACTTCCTGTATGATTTTTGCTTCTAACAATCTTTATATTTCAATGGCAACTCCTGCTTTTACTTCTGCACTCATTTTGTACTGTTTAATATTTGGGTATACTGCATTTTCTTTTATGGCTATTTTAATTGGGTCAACATTTTCCATTCATCCTACATCTTTTCCAGTAAAATCCCAAACTTCTGGCTTCACTGTTTCGTGGAGCTCTTCAGGTAAGTCTTGTATTGTCAATCTTTTAATTTCCGAGTCGGGTCTTGCTAACATTAATTTGTAAATTCCATCTTCGTCTGGGGTCTGGATTTCGACGCCATTTGGTGTGCAAAAGATAGTACAGTTCATTTTACACAACAAATCTCGTCCTAGCAGGTTTACAGGACTGGAATCACAGACAACGAATCTATGCATTTCCTTAAAATTCCCAATTTTAATCTCCATAGGTTTTGTAACTGGGGTACTAATTAGCTGATTAGAAACGCCAACTACCTGGATTGCTTCTCCCGAGAGGGGTAGGTTTGGAACGTCTGCTGTTCTCACAGTAGAACGGGTAGCACCAGTGTCCAACAGAAAGGTGACGTCATTTCCTTCAACCTTTCCTTCAATGTATGGCCCGTCTGGTCCACCGGCAAGGAGGCGCCAAGCACGCACTCCTCGTCCTCCCCCCTCAGGCACCGTCAGTAGGTGTCATCACAGAGAAACGTGTCATTTAACAGAAATTGTGAAGTTGCTGCATTCTTATTCTCCCTTACTTCCCACACTTCGGTGTCTTCACCCTGTTGTGCTTTGCTCCTATAATATTGTCTAGGTGCACGAGGCAACTGATTCTGCTTTACCTGTTGCTGAGTCTTCCGTGGTCTCTCATTCTGCGTCTGTGGATTTAAATCATTTATTTGCACATTACCATTCTGTACAGCTGGACAATCGTCTCTCCAGTGACCTATCTGTCCGCACCCGTGACAGGGGAACTTCTTTTTGGCCTCCTCTCGGCTCATCTTTACTCTGGGCTTTCCCCCACCCCCGGGGCCTTGATTCTGATTACTGGTCAATTTATTTAGCTGCTGTTCTTGGTGTTCTGCTAATTTTACCTGAGCCCACATGACTTTTTCCTTTAACTCCTTTAGTTTATCTGCCAATTCATCCTCGCAATATTTAGCATATTTCAGGACTTCATCAATTGGTTTAGACTGCCAGCAGATTTAATTGTCTTTGATCCACTGTGAAATCTCAGGTCTTAATCCTAGCACAAATCTATAAATGAAGTGGGTCATGTCTTTCATCTCGATGTTGTCCAGACCACTGTACGTCTTGAACACCTGTAACAGTCGTTCATAATAGGAGTGCACAGTTTCATCTCTATTCTGGGTAGTTCTGTCTATTCGGGTCCAATCAGTTTCTTTTGCAGGCACTTTTCCTTTTAGATGTAATATTACCTGATTGTACTTTTTCATTACTTCTGCTGAAGGAGCCCCGGTGTTTGGGTCTCTCTGGTATTCCTCACTAGGCCAATCAATAGCAATTTTACATTCCGTCCACAAATCTACGGGAACTACAATGTCAAAGAACCCATCTAAATCTTTCCAGAGACACTTCTGGACCTTCACGAATCTCTCAACCTGTCGGTACCAATATACAGGTTTTTCTCGTAATTTTGGGAAGTCATTGGTAAAGGACACAATGTCTTGTCTGGACCATGGAACATGCACATATTTCCCCCCTGGCACTTCTCGCATAGGATATAATTTTTCTGCCTTGTCTGCTTCTTTTAACACGTACTCAGATGTCATTTGCTTTGATCTATTATCCTCTTTTTTCTTGGCCCACCTGGCTTTCCATTTGTCTAAGTCTCCCCATTTTTGTAACAGACTTAACAATTCTCTGATCTGTACCTTCTTTCCTGACACATTCATGTTTTCCAAATCTTTGTCTGAGAATTCTACTCTGTAGGGTTTTTGCAACACTTTTGATTTGCTAATATCTATTCCCATACTAGCCGCGGTGTCCATTAATTTCTCATGATATATTCTGGTATTTCGGGTTAGACTTTTACAAATGAATAACAATTCTTCCTCCGTCAGGGTGTTCAGTCTGTCCAACCCCACATTTCCAGCTGATAGTTCTTCCAATTCTATTCTTAGTTTGTAAATATCTAATGGTTTCGGCTGAGGATTTTGTTTTTCTAATTCTCGGCTCTATCTTTCAATTTCTTCAGGAGTCACTACTGTGGCACTTCTAGTACCAGTACAGGACTCAATCTGCACTTCTCTTGAAGTGAAAGGAGTGTTCTTTCTCTGTGAACCCCTTTCTGGCTCCCTTACTGGTAAATACATCAAGGAAATCACCGATTCACATTCGCTTGCCTGATCATCTACGATTAAGGGCTCTCTTCTCGGCTGCACTACAGATGGGGTAATAAATGGAGTCTTTGGACTTCCCTGTTTATCCACGTACAAAGGAACAACTGGTCCAATAGTTACTGGGATTGTCAAGGCTTCAGGACTTGTATTCAATTGGGAGATTTTCTGAATTAATTCTGTTCTCTGTTTAACTATAGCTTCTCGTTCTCTATCCTGCAGTACTCTTTCCATTGTTGTTTCGTGCACTATTTGCGGAGTTATGGTGGGAGCATAATTCGGGGCAGTTGGATGCGTCATACTTGGTCCTTCACCATAGTTAGGTTTTAGGAAAGGATTTCCTGTACTCAAAGGTCTTGCCTCCTCCCGATATGGAGGTCGTAGACAGGTATCTCTCGCATCTAAGGATCTTGATCCCTCCTGGTAAGCTGGTCTTAGGCAAGTATCTCCTACACTTGAGGATCTGGGTCCCTCATTATAAGGAGGTGGATTTTTCATTAATAATTCCTCCAAATAATCATCATCTGAATCCCCACAGGTCATCAAATGCTTTGTTTTCTCTGTCTTTTTCTCTCCCAGGGGTGCGTCTAGGGCTATTACAGGGTACAATCCTTCTAGTATCATATCCTGTCTCCATTTTTTCATTCTGTTTTCTCGGGTTTCTTTATTTACCTTAGGATACTATTTTGTCAACCCCATGTCCATTCTGGGCCTGTCTCGCTCAAAAGCCTCGATCTCCCATTCTTCTAAGGCCTCAAATTGCGTTAGTCTGGGTCTGGGATGTAAATCATTCATTCGGGTCCTCAAATTGAACAGAATCCTGCTATTAAATGTACTATCCAACGGAAATGCTAAGATCCCGTCATCTTTAGTATATTCCACCCAATTTTCCAACCATACACAAGCATGGTAGCCTCTGTCAAACATCATAAATGATGCGGGAGTATTAGGTGGTGGAATGACAACTCCTTCTCTGGTTTTGATAGGCTTGTCTTTCTTAAAATAATTCTGCTAAGGTCATTTTCCTCTTATTTCCGTACATAACGTTTTTACGACCTTTCCACTGATCGTTTCCAAACCCTAGATATCTTAGATCGGGTCTAGTTTCTGGATTATATGTATGCCACATATACTTTTCCGCAAGTTACTTTGTTTACAAAAATCACTTCCAATCCAAATGCGTCTCTTATTTTTCTGCAACTAATCAAATGCGCGATTTCAAAATAATTCAACCAATGAGTGCGCGGGGTTCCTCACAGACGAGTTCTCACGCTCCTGTGCTCACCCCTCCTTTACAATTCTGTCTAAGCTGCACGCCCGCTGTCTCGACCAATACCAGCGCGGCACTGAGTGACGTCAGCGCAGCTCCGCAACTGACTCCCTCCTTCACAAGGTAAGAAACACTTCGATTTCTACCCTTTAAAGTGCAAGTGCTCTGTTTAATTCACAACGTAAACACATTCGTCACTGTACTCGAGTGTCTAGAAAGAAAAAATTTGTTTCACTGCAAGTAAACTTCTTCTATTTACTTTTCAAATACTGCGAGTAGATCCCTTCTGCCTACTCTTCCTGCACGCATTAGTGAACCTGCTACTCCTTCGACTCATCCACTTTGGGATATATACTAAGCCAAAAGTTTCACTAGTGAACTCCTTTGCTATCAATCAAGCTTAGACGAACCTGCTACTCCTTCCGTGTGACCCTTACTAGGTTATATCACAATAGAAGTTTTGCCAGCGAACTCTTTGCTACCATTTATTCATACATTTATACAGAAAACCCTAATTAGTGCTTCCAGTTCTACCTAACCTGCACCAATTTTCCTCTGGTAAGTGACCTCACTTGCGACGTGGATTCTCCTCACCACTCGCTATTCTGCCCCCGGGGATTCCAGACAATCATATAACAATCACTAACGAGTTTTGTTAAAACATATATCAATATATCAGCAAGAAAAACAATTTAAAACATTTCATAATTTTTTCAAAGCAATAAACATCAATGGTACATTTGATCGATCGATACTTTTAACAGCAAAAATGTTCACAGTTAGCAGCAAATAACCTATCTACCTATCTTAACTAGTCCTACCTCACTTTAACTAGCCCCTAACCATCACTCTGCTACCAGAAAATTACTGATAGAGCGCGCAGGTCACCCAACTATAATTTTACCATATGCACATTGGGCCCATAAATTCAATTCACCATTTTTAGTAATCGGGTAACCTTACACTCTACTACCAGTAACCCTGTTCCTTCCTATTTTATTTCCAATGTACCCGACTTACCAATCCACTGTTACAGGTACCTATGATCACAATGGATCAGGGAGCTAGCTGTAAAAGAAAGGCAGACACCAAAAATACAAAATACCATTGACTCTATTTGCACTCATATAATAACCACAGACTCAGGAAGTTTTAAAACCTTTATCTAGAATTCATCAGATTCAGAAAGCATAAGGTTCACAGCAAGTAAACTGTCAATAACTAAGATTATAAAGAGCACATATCCATATAGGAAGTAGATAAGACCAACCATTTAGGATTTATAAAGGGAAGGTAAGAAAGGGAATATACTAACATGGGTTTCAGAGCTTAGACTCAGTATGATGTCTAAAGGACGGGAGAAAAAAAACATACTATGAAATCACAGTTGAATATTTCACAAACTAAATGTAAGAACGTACTAATGGGATGGATAAAAAATGGAACATGCTAGTATAATGGCTATAATGTAGGACTTTATCATTTGTCAGCAAAGGAAGGGGAAAAAAGGAATATAGGGCAAGTACGATTTTATTCAAAGCAAAGAAATAGAGAGTGCAAAATGGGTTCCTTCAGATTTATATTTACCTAGAACGGTGTGGAAACCAACCCTGGCCACGGGTCAGTTAAGGACAGGAGAAAAGGACCCCAAGGAAGGACAGTCGCCAGTAGGCCAGCAGGTGCAGAATGGACACCCAGGACAGGAAACCCAGATTAGGATCAGGACAGGACCACCAAGGTAAGACCAGCACCCGCAGTTCAGTTGCAACGCCTGAGCTCCACCCTCTCTGCAGCTATCAGTCAGAACCCCGATTGGGTTATCGAATTTCCCAGCGAAGTGCTTCGCCAGCACTTAAGGTTTCCCAAAACCCCCTTGGGTCTATGGAAATTACGGACAGAGTGCTCCGCAGCTCCCTGTATCAGTCACCTATTGAGTGCGTTGGGTCAGTGACAGGTCAGCTATTCGGACAAGTCGGACGATTTCTCTAGCTAAACCTAGGCTAGTTATACTGTTTTCGGGTCAGTGTACCACCCCCCAAATGTTACAAGTGTAAGAATCCCCAATTTCGATTAGTCCAAAAGTAGGACAGGTCAACACACCAACCAGGATTTGACTTTCTCAAGCCCCAATTTACATCTTTTGGGACCGCCTATTGAATTTGGGGTTCCCATGACATAGGTCTCCATCTTACAATGGCATACACAGATTTTATTACAATTGTTTCAAATGCAGTACATTTCGGCTCAGTTAGCTGGGCTACAGGTCGATTCCCAGGAGCATCTTGACTGTGGCTGCCAGCTGGCTGGGTTCCACTGGTACAAGGTTTTCTTCCCTCTGCCATGGTGACATGCGCAGTAGGGACTTCTAAGATGGGGTAGTAAACGCCTCCCAGGCCCAAAAGATTCGATACATGAAAAGTAAAGGAAAACAATTTAGAACATAGAAATAAATGAATACACTGTATACCAGGAATCCCTATATTACTCCCCTTACTTTATACTAACTATAGCATTAAGATTAGTGCAAGACGAACAGCATTGCAAAAGCTGCAGTGCAAGCTTCAGCATGTGAGAACACAAAGCGGCCATTTTATAGCTAGTGCGCAAGTGCAAAGATTCCCACCAGAACTGCGAGTACGTCACGTCACATGAGTGTGACCAACGCATGCGCAGAAGAAATTCCCGCTAAGCAGCGGCCATTTTAGAGGCAAGCGTATTAGGATAAGTAAACACATAGGCAAGCATCACTGGGACACCCCCGTATAGTGTAAATGTGCAATATTAGTAACATGAACAGGTTGATTACATTTTATTAACGTTATTTGAGGTTCTTGATCCAAGCAAGTCGCTGTACGTGCGAATCCTTGCTCCATCATATGCAAAGTGGACACCAGTACAGTGATTACGTTTCTTGAAGAAATCTTCATAAGGGAAGGCTTTCCTGCATCCATTTTAACTGATAATGGAGTGCAATTCAAGTCAGAGGAGATGAAAAGGTTTTTACAAGTACTTGGCATTGAACAAAAATGTACAGCACTGTACCATCCATGTGGTAATTGTACTGTGGAGAATGAGTGAACAGAGTACTGAAGGGCATAATACAGTTAGCTAGTACAGAAAACAAAGATTGGGAGGATCAATTGAAGAAGATGCTATGGTCTTATAGGGTAACTGCTCATGACACTGTTGGAGAGAGACAGTTTGGTCTAATGAGAGGAAGGATTACTCATTGCAAAATCAACCCGGGGTGGTAGAAGTAAGACATGTTAATGGGATAGTGAGGATATACGAAAATGTATCCTAGCTTCTCAAGACAAGAATAACACGTATTTTGATACCAAGCACAATACTAAGGAGATGTGTTTGGAAGAAGGATAATTGGTCAGGGTCAAATGTGGAAAAAAGGTGGGGAAAGGAGGACATAGCCAGTTCTCTGGACCCAAAAGGGTGGTGAAAGTCATGAGGAACACCGTAAGTTTAGAAGATGGTATTGCTCACCACATGAGTCGCATTTCTGTGGCTCGTCAAGGCGTGATAGAGGAAACAAAAAATGTGAAGGTGAAAGAAAGGTGCAATTATTGGTGGATGGAAGCTTTACCTAATGTGGAAAGAAAGAATGTTGGCTTACCTGTAAAGGCACCATCAAACAACTTAAACATGTGTATTAGTGAGCAAGGCGTTGAGTTAGCAAGAGAAACAGTTGTTGCAGAAAGGTCTGGCAGGGTGATTACAACTCCCAAGGGGTTAGAAGATTTTGTGTGTGGGTGAGAGGCTCTCTTGTTTTTCAATTGTTATTGTACATATTTATATCGTTCCTTCCATGTATTTCTGTTAACACGCAATTTATGTATTTTCCTTTTTGTGTTTCATTTGTTTAAGGAAGGGGTAGGTGTAGTAATTAGGTTGTATTACTAGATGTGTGGCGGGGAATCTAGCATGTGTACAATGTAATGCTGCTTTATGGATGGGTAGGGGGTTGGAATTTGTTGCCTCGTTCTGGTGGAGTTCGTGTTGCTCCTGTGGGCATCCTTGTATTACCGATTTACCTTAGCAATAAAGAAGGAAATCATACATCTGTGTCTGAGTGCCTTACTACATGCCTCTTGTAAGATGGCCGCCGCTCTCTGACACTGAAGCGGAGTGTCACCAAGTTACAAGCTCACTCCTATTGGTGCTCAGTTTGTCTGGGGGCGGGTAACATTGAAACATTGCCAAGATGACGACAACTTGATGCTTCCTTGTTGGGGTGGTACGTCATCAGGGTGCGCAACGGAGGCAATGATGGAGGGCCGCACAAACGTGTTATCAACTCTTGCTGTCTATGACGAAGACTCGGAAGCAGAGTCTGGTGGTGGCGACGACGATGAACCGCTCGAGGCTAGGGTGGACGAGGAGCCGGTGGTTGAAGAGGAGCCCCCGGCTGAGCGAACACCAGGTTAGGACTCTTTGAGATGGTGATGTACTGGGTAAGATGTGTCAGGCGAGGTTCAGAGTACCGTGAGCAGAGGGTTTATGATGTAGGAGTCCTACCCGTGAGGAAACGCTAAGTAGCGGTGATGGTGAGGAGTACATGAGTGGGGAAAGTGGAATGTTAAAGTTAGTAGATCATTTTCTCTCACATTCTGTGGCGCAATACTGTGACTTGAATGCTCTCACATTTACCTTTTCAAGAGGGATCTTTTTTTCCGTTCACAAGCGACGAGAATAACTGGTCTTGAGCATCCTTTGGACGTGAACTCCACGAAGGGCCCTTTGACTGAGCACGTCGTAAAGACTTCTCTGCTATTCACTTGTTCTATTTGATGTTGTGCAGTGAAGTAATGTTATGACATTGGTCGCTTGATAATGGAGTTGTAATAAGACCGGGCTTTGATTGCGCCAAGTTCTGCATAATGCCAGGTTTTGAGTTGTCCATGTATGCTTATTTTTTAATTCCACCAAAGCCTGCATATGAAGAGGTTCCATTTATGTAAATTCTATAGGTGTTCTGTTTATGGGCTCTGTTAAGACCAGCGTTTACATCTTGTCAAGGCTCCGAATTTGGCTGTATTGTCATAGTGCCAAAATTCTAGTTACTTGTGGTAAATAAATAAATAATACCTCTCTTTTTGACTAGACATATATCATAACAGATAGCTCAATAAATAAGAGTCAAGATTCGAGGTAGTAGGAGTTTTGCAGGTTTAATACAGCATAAGGACAGGAACAGGACAACCTGCATAGGAATAGGATGACAGGGCCCAGCAGCTGCTGGGGCTGGATCTGGGATGAGCGCGCTGACATTTAATAACAATACATGAGCATATATACATAACGCAAACACATAGCATTACATTGCAGTAGGCGTAGCAGTGGGTGGAGCAGAAGGCGTGACGCGTAGCAGTCGCGAAAGATAAGGGCGAAAAGAGGTGTAACAGGGCGTATACATAGACATGTGATGCAAACGTAACAGAATATGTCATAAATGGGGCGGAAACCATGGAGGGGGCTACCTAAGGAGCCGGGACCTCTAACCTGATGGTGCGCGCAAACTAGCAGTGACGTGTTACTAGGAGAAGCTGGGGGCTTCGAACTCTGTGATAGGAGCAGAGACTGAAGTCTGGAGAGTCAGGGCGACATGTACCTAAACAGTATCTAGTATCTGATGTTTAGAGAACATATTGATATAAACTAGAAGTTAGGAGGGGAAAGGCTAACTTGATTCTAAGACTGGACCATGCATTATTCTACATGTAGTGCGTGATGAAGAATATTAAATGACCATTAAATGCAGTATTTCTCTAACGTGGAGACGTGAAGGCTAGACAATGACGGAAACTATTGATGCAGTTCAGTAGTTTAGGAATGCAGAGGAGGAGGACTGAACTGATAACTGGAATCATAACATATTCTTGGCAGACTCAGAGACTGAGCCAGGCTGGGCCGGGCACTGCGAGGTAGGAAGTAAGTGAAGGGTCGAGGATACAGGTGGGGGCTGTATCGCTCCTCAGCGAGGCTTCAGGAGACAGGAGCTGAATCTGGTGTCCAGGCCCTTTTGAGGCCTAGAAACGGGGACTTTATAATAGAATAACGTGCACACTGAGAAACGTGGCAACGTAGCTTTACATAGGCCTGATATTCGTAGTATTCACGAGGACTGGAAACTGGCATACTAGAGGTGGACACAACTATAATTGCGTCATTAATCGAACATGGGGAATGCATATGCATATTTAATCATGCACACATAACATATGATGGATGACACGTAGGGACACAGAACATGGCAAAATTTACTTTTCCACATTCCCTCCTTGTCACTACGTTTCCATCAGGAAACATCAATTTTCATGATACCATCTATCATTTCATACAGTATCCTTTGCTCGTCTCGAATTATCCTGGAACGGGATTTAGAACGGGGCTTGGGACTAGGAATACAAGAGGTAGCACAAATGCCGCAAATCGCAGGGCCACATTGTATACAGAGGCAGCAGCTGAATATGATCGCTACTGCAATACCTAGAAAGGACAATATTTTCCATCCCCATGCGGAAATTATATTCCAGAACCAACCGGACCATGTCCAGGTGCCTGGATCTTGGTGTAACAGATGGGCAATTTTATGGAGTCTGGTTATAGCTGAATAAACAGACGGCGCGTTATTTGGAATGAAAATGCAGCAACTGGATCCGATGACTCTACAGGCCCCGCCCCTATCGGCCAGTATGACGTCAAGGACGAGACGATTCTGTAAAACGACAAATCTCATAGCAGATTGCTCTTCGGATAAGTTACCTAGAGCAGAGGCAGTCTCATTTACTACAGCTTCGAGGGTTCTGGTTAACCTACGGATCAGTTTACTATTCTGGATAGGTCCTATAAAGAAAAAGAAACCTCTATTGAAATCTGTATACTGTTCTAGAGCAGTTTCAGTATAATCGACAATTGGGGACTCCCTTCTATGTCTAATGTGTACTAGACGTGTGTTTCCATGATAATCAGGTGGGGCTAGGAAAACAGGTGGCAGTAGGAAGGCAATGTAACAGGTTCCCTCCCAATCGAGGGGCAGACGAACATATGCAGTTTGACCACAAATAAAATAAGAATGACGTGAAGCTTTAAAAATAGATTTCCCACTGTCACTATACTTGACAATAGTAGTACAATCACTATGTCCTACATGTACGGAACCATAATTACGGACACATAATTCGCCTTTGACTGGCAGTACTGAAATAACAGGTAAGTCTGGAGTGGTATCAGATTGAACATTCAGGACCATAAAATTCGACGAATAATTACCTAAATTATACACTTCATTTTCTAGATCTAAACCTGTTCGGTGGGGAAGACCTTGTTTGTCTGGAAAACATGTACTGTTAAGAAAAGACATATCTGTTGAGGATGACGTTAACGTGGACCATACTCCACACGAACCATTATGTGAGAATGGATAAGGAAAAAGTGGTAGAACTCCCTTCGGTGTCTGGAAAGGGGGGAGTCGACCACACACCCAACAATTAGTGGCATTGCTGGTCTGGTGTGAGTAATGTAACATGCGGATGAATGAGTTATTTCGCATAGCGAGGCGGTAAGAGAGTTCATGAGGAGGCAGATCACTAAACGTGTGCTCTACTGTAGCATTAGCAGACTTATTTACATTAAGAACTGGGAAATACAAGAAAAATGCATAACTGGTGCAGGAAATCATAATGCTGAGAAACAATATGAAACATAGAAAAACAATACATCGGATTGAGTTTTGACTAACTCTCTCACTATGGGGGTCTATTTTATACATTGTCAGAAACAGTCTAACCGTTTCACCTAGGGGAGGACTTAGACAATCAAACTGACTGACTTATTTTACTAGACCGGAGTTTTAACTTATACTCCTGTTGCGGAGTTTTCTCTAACAGGGGAGGGGTTGTAGCAATGTCTTTTGCGGGACAGTCCTTGAGAACAATGCTTTGGCAATCCTTCAAATCCTGGGAAATGTTCTTTAAGACGGGTTTCAGTCCATTAAAAAGTTTAATATGAGAAAGGTGCACCCAGCCTTTGCGTCCTTCCAACTTCACGGCTGTACGGGTGGTGAGGAGGACCTGTCGGGGCTCTTTCCAACGAGGCTCCAGCGGACTTGATCTGTCAAAGTTGCGGACCATCACCATGGATCCTGGAACGATTTCGTGCGGTGCCACCTCGGTATTGTCTGGAAATGCGGCGGCAACCTGTGAACGACAAGAGTTGAGGGCAGACATCAAGGAAGCTAGGTAATCTGTCAGCATATTACTTGAAACATCGGTAATACTTCGGGGTCTAGGAGTACCCCACATATTAGGGGGGCGGCCGAAAACGACCTCATACGGGGACAGACCTGATCTGGAATGTGCGACCATGCGCATATAAAATAAAGCAACTGGTAGAGCTACCAGCCAGTCCACACCTTTTTCTTTGCATACCTTTGCGATACGAATTTTTAGAGTCTGATTATGTCTCTCTACGAGACCGGCTGCTTCAGGGTGGCGTACACAATGAAACTTCCACTGGTACCCTAACAACAGGGAAACATGCTTCATGAGTTCAGATGAGAATGGCTGGCCGTTGTCAGAATATACGACTCTAGGGAGTCCATAACGGGGGAAGAACTCACGAACCAACTGCTTGGCAGTGGTCGCGGCTGTGTAATCTGGAACTGGATATGCCTCCGTCCACCTGGACAAAGCGCATACAACTACAAGGACATACTTGAAACCTCGACATCGCTCCATCTGAATATAATCCATCTGGAGGACTTCAAAAGGGTGGTCAGGGGGCTGGAATCCACCTTGTTCCACCGGGACACTTTTACCTGGATTAAACTGACAACATATCATACAGGTACGGACTTTCTGCTTGGCTGCAGCTCGTAAATGCTTGTTGAACCAAATGTTCTGGATACTGTCTAACATAGCTTTTTCTCCTAAATGTGCTGGACTATGTGCGGTATTAATAATGACTTGAACCATAGAGTCGGGGAGAAACCATGTGGCTCTACCCTTTGTTAACCATCCTTGATCTGTCTGGACCCCTCCTTGTTCGGACCATTTCTTGATTTCTTCGGGAGTAGCATGTAACTGTATGTCTATGACATCTTGTGTAGGGTCTTTAACTGTCATACATGTAGTCGGATCTGGAGTATGTGTCTGTGTCGGATTAACTTGAATGTCTGGAGTCTGTGCTGTAAGCTTGGCTGTGCGATCTGCTAGATCATTACCTTGGGAAATAATGTCAGTAACTTTCGTATGTGCTTTGCACTTCATGATAGCAATAGATGTCGGTAAATGTATGGCATCTAACAGAGCTTGAATAAGGAGACCATGCTGAATCTTGGTTCCATGAGAAGTCATGAAACCTCTCTCCTGCCAGAGCACTCCGAAGTCGTGTACAACTCCAAATGCGTAACGTGAATCTGTGTAAACATTAACTTTCAAGTTCTTGGCGTGTATACAGGCTTGTGTCAGAGCAACTAGCTCTGCTGCTTGAGCGGACAGGGTATCAATACGGTGTGTTTCAATAACTTCAGTGTCAGTAGTCACTGCATACGCGGCGACTAGTTCTCCTGTACTTGTTCTCATACATGAACCATCCACATAAAGTGTCAGGTCGGGGTCTGGTAACGGAGTATCTGTCAGATCTTGTCTTGGCTTTGTCGTAATGTTAACTACTTCCACACAGTCATGTGTGGCTGGATTTGAAGTAACTGATGGTAACAATGTAGCAGGATTTAAAATGTTGCAGCGTCTGATTTCTATGTGTGGCTGGAACAGTGTCAATTCATAACCTGTTAAACGTGCAATTGTCAAGTGCTGAGTTTGTGTTCGGTTTAAAAGAACTTCCACGGAATGTGGAACTTGTACTGTCAAGGTATGTCCTAAGACTATGGAATCACTTTGTCTGATAGCTAGTGCTGTGGCTGCAACTGACTTGAGGCACGCAGGCAGAGCCTGGGCTACAGGATCTAATGTGCTCGAAAAATAAGCACAAGGCTTGTATTGTCCTGCTTGATCTTGTGTGAGAACAGATAATGCTGTACCTTCACGTTCAGTGACGAAAAGTGTAAAAGGCTTACTGTAGTTCGGTGTCGCTAGAACTGGAGCTTGGCATAGGGCTTTCTTTAACTCATTGAAACTAAGTGTATGTTCAGATGTCCAAGGGAGAACAGTCGATACGGCTGCCTCCTGTGTCGTTAACTGTATCAGTGGTTTGGCTAGAAATGCATACTGAGGAATCCATTGTCTGCAGTAAGAAGTAAGGCCGATAAAAGCACGTACCTCCTTCTGGGTCTTGGGCTGAGGAAGACTCGCTATTAACTGGATACGGTCTGGTGTCAACTGCCTACCCCTCTTGGACAGTAAGTGTCCTAAGTAGACCACTTGCTGGACACAGAATTGAAGCTTCGAAGGGGACACCTTGTGCCCCATCTCGGCTAGGAAATACAAGACTGTAAGGGATGCTTGCTCGCAAGCACGTTCAGAACGGGCTGTGATCAGTAGATCATCGACATACTGGAGCAGGGCAGTGTCAGTTGGCATGTGAATGTTGTCTAGTTGTCTCTTGAGTGCTTGACTGTAAATACTAGGACTTTCTGTGAAACCTTGAGGAGCGCGTGTGAACATATAGCTCCTTCCATTTAAACAGAATCCGAAAAGGAACTGGCTGTCTGGATGAATAGGAACACTGAAAAATGCGTTCTTGAGGTCTATGACAGTGAAGAACGTGGCTTCGGAATCAATGGCCGTTAATAGGGAAGAGATGTCTGGGACAACTGGGTACTGAGGAATAATACATTTATTAAGCTCTCGTAGGTCAATCACTAATCGATATACTGGGGGTGCATTTGGATCAGTACGTTTCATGACTGGAATGATCGGAGAATTACATACATTGGAGTCAGTTTCTACAACCACTCCTTGAGCAATAAGCTCGTCAATAATTTTGGATAAGGCTGCTACAGCCTCAGGTGGCAATCTGTACTGTCTGATTCGTGGTAACACTACACCTGGCTTGAGAGTCACACGATAGGGTGTGATTTGCATGTAACCAACATCAGTTGGACCTTGTGCCCACAAGTGCTGTGGAACATTAGACAGTCTTGAATCAAAATCTCGTAATACATAGTGACCCTTAAAGTCACGTAGGAACAATCGTATTCCCTCTGGGGAACAGCATATAACTGCACCTAACTCTTTCAGTGTCTTAATGCCTAATAGGTTTTCTGGACATGACTTAGTAAGTAACAGATCAGTAGTGCGGGACAATGGACCTACTTCTAGAGTAACTGGCTTTGATATTTCATTTACGATGGGTTTTCCTGAAAATCCAAGGGAAACATTTCTTGAGCCTGAGAGCGGAGCCCCTGGAACTTCGGCGTGACTAATTGTGGTCCTACTTGCCCCTGTATCGATCAAAAACTTTCTGTCTTTCCCTAATACTTGACTATGAACATAGGGACCTTCTTGATCTACAGGTATCTCGATGAGAGGCAAGCCTACCTCCCTCTCTAGGCTGTTTCATGAATACTGCTGGTACTCTGGATACTCAGACTGTGCATACTGGTACATCTGCGATGTAACATGCTGTGTTGCAGCAATAGGCTGCGGTGCGGTAACTGTCTGTGGTGCATTCTGTGGCTGAGGAATCTGTGAAACTTGTTCTTGTCTAGGCGGACGTGGTCTTTCTTTAGTCTTACCAGTAGCTATGTTGTGTTTCAGAACTGCACACTCATTTATAAAATGACCTGGCTGTTTACAATAATTGCAGTTCCCTTTAACGGGAGCTGCAGGATGACTGGCTTGATTCGGACCCCTCTTCTGACTGTCTTGAGGAACAGATTGTGCAACTAGTACTTTCATTTTCGTGTCTTTCATACGTTTTCTTTCGTGTTCTTGCTCTTCTCTGATTCTATTCTGGTGGTATTGAAGCATCTGCAACATCTGGGACGGGGTATTAGCTTGCCAGGTACTTTCGACTTTCAGAACTCGATTTTTAATTTGTGGGCTTGAATTCTCGACTAATTTAGTAACAAAAAGGTGAGGGTATGACTCACTACTTGTCTTGAGGCCACTGTTGATGCTAAAACATTTTTCAAATCTAGAATAAAAATCACTAATATCTTCGTCTTGTTTCTGTTTACAGGCTGAGATTGCATCCCAGTCTTCTTTTCTAGTTGTCAATAATCTGGGTAAAACTTGTATTAATAATTCTGGTAATTCTTTACATTTATCTCCAAGACCGGTACCTGGTACTCGTATCTTATCTTCAGCTTCTAGAACTGCCCAATCGATCTTTTTCTCTCCCACCTCCCATTCTTTTTCCTTGAGCTTTTCATACACCCCTGCAGGCAGCAGAACCTTTAACATTTTAATTATATCTGGATATGTGTATTCTCCCATACGGAGCATGTCTTTTAGTTCTCTATGGAACCCTGCTGGATCTTTGTCATGACAGGGAATTAATTTCTTCATCTCGAGGAGTTCCATCTTTGTAATTGGAGTGTAAACAAACACTCGTTCTAGTTCGCCACCCGTTCCTCTAACTGGGTGGACTTCTCGTAACGGATTCTGTCTTTCCATGTAAAATGGTTTACTTTCTGGGGGTGAGACATGAACAAAATGCGGGTTCAGAAACGTTCTATATTTGTGACGCTGTTCTAGAATGACACTAATTAAGTCGGTACCTAAACCTTTCCATCTATACTGGAGTAACTCGTTCAGGACATCATGTAACGGGCCTGGATCAGAGTGTTGACCCTCATACAAAGTAATGAGGTGCTGAATCATATACATACCCACCAGTCGTTGCTCGGCTGGGGGCATTTTCAGAAACATTTGTGCCACTATTTCGTCTGGAAAAGTGGTAGAATCAGTAATCCATCGGACTGCTGATCGGGCTAGTTCTTGTTCATGCATGGTACTAAGTTCACTATAACCGATTCGTGATTTCAAAATGTGATCGGTAGCTTGAAACACTTGTTCTAGGGAACCTTGTTCTGGTGCTGGAGAATGAAAAATAGACTTGTGTTCTAGGCGTAAATGGCGATCTGGAAATCTAGATTTTCCTACATACGCTATTCTGGCGGGATTCTCGTCCTCTACCTCTTCAGTATCAGAGTTACTTTCTTTCTCGCTTACTTGTGCTGCTTTACGTTGTTCGTGTATCTTTATTATTTCTCTACGGATTTTCTTGTACATACTCTCCATAGCACCGACGGTCTTGTGCTTACCCTCGGCTATATTATCACTCCACCTTGTCAGGGTTTTCATTTCGGCCGGATCTTTAGACGGGTAATCTTGTTCTCTTATTAGACAATTGATCAGAAACTTTAATATCATGAGCTGGATCTCGGCTTTCCTTTGAGACATGGCCTCGCTAATGCTCTCTGGATCATCCCCTGTACGGATGAAACGATATATTCTGTCTAGATCTTCTTTCATATTCGGTAAGGTGACTAGGTACTCGGCCACCTTTCTTACGCGGAATGAATATAAAACCATATTATCCTCGCCTGGGACTGGATCATAGCCGCATTCGGCAAGGGATTTTCTTATTTCTGCTACAGTCTGATGTCTGGGCGTACGCTGTGACGCTTGTGCATGTAATTCGGCTGTCGTTAGACGCTTGTGTGGCGGCGGGGTTTGAGGAGTACCTCCCCCTGCGGCCCCTAAACTAGAGTCGTCTACTGAGGCTCTTCGTCCTGGCAGAGTGGGAAATGGAAATGTAGGCTGGACTTGTATGGCGGGCTGGACCGGGGGTACCGTAACAGGTACTCCGGTGTCTGGAGGAGCGGGAAGTGCCTGATTTACAGGGACTGGCGGAGCGCGAACAGGATTTGCATATTCTGGGACTGTGTCGTCCAAATAGGACGAAATAAAAATATCAGCTGCGGTCTGTTTGTGACGTAGCTTGGTCGGAACTAATGGTGGCGGGAAATTACTGGATGCCTCTGGGGTCGCTTTTGGCAAGCCCTCGGCAAGAAGAGGATACATACCCCTATCAAGGGCATGCCTCTGTCTGTCTGATTGTTCGGCTTTGACTTGTTCACCTATCTCGATTAGTTCTTTTTCTTGTGCTCGTTCTAAGGATTCTCTACTTAATTCTGACTTTCTGATTTCCTTTTCAGTTCTTTTATGAGCTTCTTTGCGCCATAACTCGATGGCATCTTTCTGTGACTGTCTGGCTTTCTTTTTCCATAATGCTTCTTCTACTCGCATGATGCACTCGGCATCCCATGTACCCGATACGGGCCATCTATACTTTTCTTCTAACTGTTTGGTATACTCTACCCATAAATCTAGATACAATATGGCGCTTATGCCATGCTTCTGATACATAAAATGACCTGGACTGTCCCTCGGCGGAACAGGAACTGCTTCTTCTAACAAACCCTTTCTAGTTTTTAGCTGACGTAATCTCGAAAAGAGAGACATTGTAAACTTGAATCGGAACACAATACAATACACGAGGAACAATAACAATTGGGAGAACAATTCAGGCATACCACGACATTGGAAATACATTGAACAACATCATAACATAACAGTTCGGACAAAATATTACCTGGAATACTGAGAACAGAAACACAAGAATTTCTCGAGAACGGAACAGACTAGAGTTACTGGATGCACTGCTGAAACAGTACGGAACATACCGGTCCCATAAAGGGACGCATCAAGACCCGTATCCACCTAGGTGAACACTTCGTTTGTGAGTCTGTGTACCACCAACCCACGGACCAGAGTCAATTTAGATTGACCCTGTCTAGATACTACCCCAGTAATGGTACTCACCGGGCAGCAAGAACGGAAGGCCTCGGACTGGACTGGACTGCTACGACGACGGACGACGAACTTCGGACTTCAGTTACGGGTGGGCCTCCGGATACCTCGGACCTTGGACTCTTGGCTTGGGCTCTGGTCAGGACTCGCCGCGTTCCTCCACCGTCTCGTTTGGATGCTGGACCGCCTCCTCCGTCTCCTCCGTGGGCCTGAGGGATACTTGAAGCAGAAATATCTGCCGGTGCACAGAAGAGTTCCGTCACGACTGCAGAGGGTCAGGGGGTCGGCGTGGCTTCACCGACGCGTGGGGAAAGGGCAAGTCCCTGTTCGGGCGCCATTATGTGGTAAATAAATAAATAATACCTCTCTTTTTGACTAGACATATATCATAACAGATAGCTCAATAAATAAGAGTCAAGATTCGAGGTAGTAGGAGTTTTGCAGGTTTAATACAGCATAAGGACAGGAACAGGACAACCTGCATAGGAATAGGATGACAGGGCCCAGCAGCTGCTGGGGCTGGATCTGGGATGAGCGCGCTGACATTTAATAACAATACATGAGCATATATACATAACGCAAACACATAGCATTACATTGCAGTAGGCGTAGCAGTGGGTGGAGCAGAAGGCGTGACGCGTAGCAGTCGCGAAAGATAAGGGCGAAAAGAGGTGTAACAGGGCGTATACATAGACATGTGATGCAAACGTAACAGAATATGTCATAAATGGGGCGGAAACCATGGAGGGGGCTACCTAAGGAGCCGGGACCTCTAACCTGATGGTGCGCGCAAACTAGCAGTGACTTGTTACTAGGAGAAGC
Organism: Lissotriton helveticus; assembly: GCF_964261635.1. Lineage (NCBI taxonomy): Eukaryota > Metazoa > Chordata > Amphibia > Caudata > Salamandridae > Lissotriton > Lissotriton helveticus. Next base: position 1,291,260,758 of record NC_136068.1, read on the forward strand.
TGGGGGCTTCGAACTCTGTGATAGGAGCAGAGACTGAAGTCTGGAGAGTCAGGGCGACATGTACCTAAACAGTATCTAGTATCTGATGTTTAGAGAACATATTGATATAAACTAGAAGTTAGGAGGGGAAAGGCTAACTTGATTCTAAGACTGGACCATGCATTATTCTACATGTAGTGCGTGATGAAGAATATTAAATGACCATTAAATGCAGTATTTCTCTAACGTGGAGACGTGAAGGCTAGACAATGACTGAAACTATTGATGCAGTTCAGTAGTTTAGGAATGCAGAGGAGGAGGACTGAACTGATAACTGGAATCATAACATATTCTTGGCAGACTCAGAGACTGAGCCAGGCTGGGCCGGGCACTGCGAGGTAGGAAGTAAGTGAAGGGTCGAGGATACAGGTGGGGGCTGTATCGCTCCTCAGCGAGGCTTCAGGAGACAGGAGCTGAATCTGGTGTCCAGGCCCTTTTGAGGCCTAGAAACGGGGACTTTATAATAGAATAACGTGCACACTGAGAAACGTGGCAACGTAGCTTTACATAGGCCTGATATTCGTAGTATTCACGAGGACTGGAAACTGGCATACTAGAGGTGGACACAACTATAATTGCGTCATTAATCGAACATGGGGAATGCATATGCATATTTAATCATGCACACATAACATATGATGGATGACACGTAGGGACACAGACCATGGCAAAATTTACTTTTCCACATACTGCAGAGTTTTGCATATTGTAATTATAAATTTTATTTATACAGCGCTTACAACCCATTGCGAGGCGCTGAAGCGCTTTGCGGCGATTAGCACGCTACTCCTGAATTTAAATTTAGAGGCTGATAGTGGATTCGTAATTTTTGTGCTTTGTGCATTAGTTGGGTTTCTGCTTTTGATCCTCTTTGTGTTAGTGATAGGCATGTTCCACCCCGCTGTCAATTGAGTATCCATTTTCTGACTAGCAATCTATGTTTGTAAAAGTGACAAGCGAATAATAGAACAGGTTTGACCATGCAAAAATCAGGAGGATGAGCAAAAGCATCTCAAATTGCTCACATGAGGACAGAGATAAAGAATATCTAGAACACTGCCATGTTTCCAGCGCCTGAAAGTATTATTATACATATTGGTGTCATTTTAGGTAGCAAGCGAGAACGTTCAGATGCCCTCTCCTCCCCATGTGTATTGAGGATGACTGGGTGAACACTTCTGTGTCGCCGTTCCCCAAATCCACCAGCCATGTACTAGAATTTATTCATGATGATTGGTTAGGGTATCTCTGTCTAACTCGACAAAAGTATTTCAATGATTGTTTCGGGGCTCATACCATCACTTCAAGTTCGGTCATAAGGCTGAGAAGAGGTAGTTTGTATAAGTCTGGTTACCTCAGCTGTGCTGTTAATGAAAATGGGATTAGTAGTTACACTTTTTATCAGGAATGAGTTCTAACGAGGAACACTTTTACATCTGTATTTATACCACCTGTAAATATTGTTGGAGCAAAGTCCCACTGACGGCTCCACCTATTTGACTGAAGTGAGGTTAATTCGAATTTCATAGTTTACAGTTGTTTTATTTACCTGTTGCAGTTAGGCCTGTTTAACCAACTACAAATTAAATCCATGGGTCAGACTTTATCACACCCGGTGATCACCGGCTACAATAAACTCTAAGAAACGTACTTATCATTGCGACCCTGTGCAAACAGGTGTTTGAGATGTGTCAACTGACTAGGCCACTCAAATAAGGCCTGTGTAGAGTTATTTAGAGAGGATGTGATTGGCATATCTGTAGCTAGCACACCCAAGTATACTGAGGATAACAGACTTAAAGGCCTTCCTCCATGGATTATTAGAAAATATAATTGGTTCAGCTACAGTTAATCTACTACTATTAACATGACAGGCTCTCAGGAAAATGTAGTTATAGGAATTCTAGCAACCGACAAAGTTGTTACTCAACAGCGAAATTAGTGACTCTGGCTACAATACACAACATTGTACTTCTCATAACTATATTGCCCCTGCACGCCCCTGGGTAACACATCTCAGATGCGCAGGGCTGCACAACTCAAAGTATGTGTCAGTGACTTGTTGAGCGACCCAAGGGCTGTGAACAGAAAAGATGAGGGTATACGGGTGGGTCTGTCCTGCGTGTGAAGATAGTCAGGAAAGTTGTGTGTTACAACCGTGAGAAAAGAAAATGTGAACTCAAGTTGGTGCTGATGTCTCGGAGAGATTAGATTACGATAGAACAATAAGCCTCAGTTGGGAAGAATTCACAACATCTAGAAACATTAATCCTTTGAGTGGGTCCAGTCTTTGGCTCGAGGGTCAGCAAGACCAAGCAAAAGATGACGACTAAAAAGGCAGATGTGACAGCCAATCGAACCATCGGGTCGCAGGTGTCAACAGTGTAGCAGTTGCAGATCAGTTGGGATTCGGCATAAAGTAATGGCTCAAAGTTGTTACTCTTGGTAAGGGTGTACTCTTTTGTATGAGGTAGTAAGGCTCATGAGAACGCGCCACCAGGCCCTAAATATTGGATGAGGAATGGAATAGAGGAAGGCCTGTTCCCCAGTCTGTGGGAAGGTCCTCCTTTTAATCCTGTGAAAGGAACCCCGCTCCTAGAGGCGACCCTTTGTGTGTGAGAGCATTAAACCGGGTAGGGATGATATGACCCTATAATAGTCATGTGAAAGGTGGTGTCTCTCAACCACTAGGAAGAGGTGGAGGCAACCGCTCGCATGCTAGTTGCTTTTCAAAGGAGGGGTAAGCACAGGGAGATCCGCTGTGGTGAAACGTGGACTCTTTCTTTATGTAAAAGAAAAGACAGTGCTTAGGATGTGCAGACCCTGGGGTTGTCTGTGAAAGGACTTTTACCAGTGGAGAGCTTGGTGTAATGAGGGAATACGCGACAGACGTGCTGCTCCCCCGCTGTCCTCCTGTACCACTAGGGTCGGATGGGCTTTGCCAGGTGGGGTGCTGCGGCCCTAAAATACACTAAGGCTGAGTTTGGGTCTGCATGCGTGTGTGCATATGCCAGATATCTGATTGCCATGATTCCCTTTAATAATTTTGTTTGAGGAAGAGTCTTGTGGACGGAACACATTTAGCTTTAGAAAATGTTACTGGATGTAAACCTAAAATATGCTTGCTGTTGTGGATACTGGTTATAGTATGACTTTTTCCACTTGACCACATTGTGTAATCTAGGCCTTATAAAAATTGTCAAGATCTTATCATTTCTGCATGTTGTAAATGTACAATATTAAATTGCGATTCTCCTATTACCATGACCAGAGAATCTGGATTTCATTAAAGACACGGAGGCTTACATTATGCATTAATCCTTTAATGCAGCTCACAAACAGCCGCTTACATCACAAAGACTAGAATAAGAATAAGTGACATCACAGTATCCATAAAAGGCATGTGCCAGGGAAGATCAGCCTCTTTTAAATGCCTCGAACGACAGGTCAAGCTGCAAACGAAGAATACATCTTAAAACTTGAAGGAAGAATTGTCGAAACTTGGAAAATCCTTAGAGATTCATCAATTTGAATTGTCTGGAAGAAAATAAAGCAAATCAAGAAAGGTACAAAGTAACCTTCAGAATAAGCAATAAGAAAAGCATAACATAAGGTTAAAAGGGTAAGAAACATTGAAAACATTGTAAACCACATCAATCCTCAATTTCCCTCCAGGGAGGGACGGGAGGGATAATGTTAGCCTCCGTGTCTTTAATGAAATCCAGATTCTCTGGTCATGTTAATAGGAGAATCGCAATTTCATTACAAGACAGGAGGCTACATTATGCATGTTGGTAGCCCTAAATAACTGCATCAGAAACATGTTCAATTGGTTTACAATAATGATGTGCGAAGGTATAGGCATTAGACCAATCAGCGGACTTAAGGATAGCATCCAACTTACCACCAGACCAGAATGACTTGCTGGCCATAGCACTCCTGAGAGAGTGAGCCTGGAACTTAGACAGGTCAATACCAGCAAGGTTCATAGCAATTTTAACCCACCTAGCGATAGAGCAGGATGAGATGGGTTTAAAGGGACTAACGTAAGAAACTAAAAGTTGATTTGCATCAGGAGGACTAAGGTTAGACATTCTGGAATCGTATTCCATCATGCAATCAACAACACATAGTTTTGGATGAGAGTCAAAACGAGGGTAAAAGATAGAATCAGACATGGTTTTAGTTCTTCTAAATATTTCAAATTTAACACCAAACATGTCATAACATCTATTAGAGATGTCCAGAGCTTTGACATCTGAAACTCTGCGACAAGAAACTAGACATAAAAGAGAGGCAAGCTTAATTGAGAGACATTTCCTGTTAAGGAGAGAATTGTTAGGCCATGAACAAAAAAGATCAAGCAAAAGTTTAACATCCCAAACGGATTGATATCTAGGACGAGGGGGTCTCTTAAGGCGAGTACTTTTAAGAACTCTACAGATAACGTTCTTACCTACCGTTTTACCATTGACAAGAGTGTGACCGGCTGAAATTGCAGATCTAAAACAATTAATTGATCTATAGGAGAGACCATTATCATAGATTTCGACAAGGAAATTAACAATATAAACTATAGGAGCCTCCACGGGATCCAAGTTCCTCTCCAAGCACCAACTAGACCATTTCTTCCAGATGTTATTGTATCTGTAATGGGTTCCAGGTGCCCATGACTCTCCGAGGAGAGTGAAAGCAGACGACGAAAGTCCAGACAATTGGTGAGATTGCCTGACACTTTCCAGGCAAGAAGGTTCAAACTCCCTGAAAGAACCAGGTGATGATCCTCTCCGTCTGCGTTTAGGAGGAGGCCCTGAATTGCGGGAATCAGGAAGGGAATGTCGCAAGAAAGTTCCAGAGCTGTGGGGAACCAGGCTTGAGACGGCCAGAAAGGAGTTATCAGGACAAGGGAGCATTGTTCCTGTCTCACTTTCTGAAGAACCCTCTGAATCATTGCAAAAGGGGGAAAGGCGTAAGGGCGAAGGGGAGCCCAAGGCTGGAGGAAAGCGTTCACAGCTAGAGCACCCGGGTCTGGCATCCAGCTGAAATATTGGGGGAGTTGGAAGGTCAACCTGCTTGCGAAAAGGTCCACGTCGAAGGGACCCCAAAGAATGTTCAGGGAATTGAAGATCGTCACATCGAGTTTCCAGTCGCTGAAATCTTGAAGGAACCTCGAGGTCTAATCCGCCGAAATATTGGATTTCCCTGGAAGGTATTCTGCTCTCAAAGAAATCTTGTGTTCCAGACAGAACATCCATAATTTCTTGGCCAGATCCGATAGGTCCGCGGACCTCGTGCCACCGAGACGGTTGATGTAAGAGACCGCAGAAACGTTGTCCATTTTCAGTAAGACAGATCTGCCTTGAAGTGAGTGTCTGAAACTCATCAAGGCATAGAGTCCAGCGGTCAACTCTAGAAAGTTTATATGATGAGAGGACTCCGAAAGGGTCCAAACTCCACCGGTGTCTTGGTCGAGGAGACGAGCGCCCCAGCCGTGGAGACTGGCATCTGACTCCAAGACAAAGTCTGGGGTGGAACCGAAGATAGCCCTTCCGTTCCATGCATCCAAATTGTCCAGCCACCTAGAGAGTTCCAGTCTCGCTGGTTGGTCTAGAGAGACCTTGTCCCCATACCAGAGACCGGACCGGAGAGCTTGGGCTTTCACCCTCTGGAGAGCACGGTAGTTCAGGGGACCCGGAAAGATAGCTTGGATCGAAGAAGAAAGAAGACCCAAGAGTCTGGCTAATTCTCGTAGGGAGAGAGATTGATGTCTCAGGACAAACCTGATTTCCTTTCGAATTTTCGCAATCTTCTTTTTCGGCAATGAAAGAAGACAGCTTGAAGTGTTCACGGTGAAACCTAGAAACTCGAGGGATTTTGAGGGCGTCAGGATGGATTTTTCTCTGTTTATAATGAAGCCGAGATCCTCTATCAACTCCATGGAGACCCTGAGGTCTTCTAAAATTTGTTCCTGGGTTTGAGACATGATGAGGATGTCGTCTAAGTAGATAATTAAACAAACGCCTCTTGCTCTCAGAATCGAAACAATGGCTCTCATGACCTTGGTGAAACACCAGGGGACGGATGAGAGACCGAAGGGGAGAGCTTGAAATTGGTAGAGGTGTCCGTCCCAAACAAATTGGAGGAAGGATTGATGTTCCCTGGCCATGGGGATAGTTAAGTAGGCATCCTTTAGGTCTAGCTTGACTAACCAATCTCCTTGAAGGAGAAGGTCCCTGAGAAGATGGATGCCCTCCATCTTGAAGTGGCGATAAACTAGGTATTTGTTTACTTCCCGTAAATTTATCACTGGCCTCCAACCTTTGTCCTTTTTCTCTACCAAGAAGAAGGTACTTACAAAATTCTTTTGTGACCAAGGAACCTCGATAATAGCTCCCTTTTTTAGCATAGAGGAGACCTCCTCCTTGGCGATAGCTAGATGTTCCAAGGGGAGGTCCAGAGGTCTTGGAGTCGTGGATTGGTAAGGAATGTCCACGAAGTCTATCTTGAACCTGCCGACTGTTTGTAGGACCAACGGGTCCTGAGTATAGCTTTCCCAAACATGGTAAAACAATTTGAGCCTTCCCCCGACCTTTGGAAGGGTAAAGAGAAGAAAGGGCACTTACTTGGGGTGTTGATATTAGGTGCTCCACGGGAGGAGAAGCCTCTGCCTCGTGAACCACGACCTCCTCGTTGGGGATAAAACTGTTTGTTCGAGGGGTAGTATCCCCTTCCTGCACCACCTCTTCCTCTGCCGGAATTATAGGGCCGGAAGTTGGCACGGCCGGAAGAACGGCCCCTTCTTCCGGCCTGACCAAAAACATTAGAAGGGAAGACTTTTTTCAAGTTGCTTTGAGCCCTATCAAGCGCCGTAAAGGTCGCAACATATCTGCCAATTGACTTAATCATATCCTGCCCGAAAAGTAGGCCTTGGGGTTCGGATGAAGGCTCCTTGTCGGAAAGGTCCCCTAGCATGGGGTTAATTCTGTTTAGGACAGTTTTTTTCTCCTTTCCATGTTCAGGCTCGAATTAGCATTCTCTAAAAGCACGATAGCTCTCTGGCTCCAACCCCTAATGAGTGCAGTGTCAAGGGGAGTATCTGAAATATAAGACTCCTCAGCAAGGTCAAGGATCTTGGTGAGAGGACCTAGCATGTCTAGAAGACGGTCCTGGCAGGACTTAAATGCTCTTTCGAGGCCTTTTCTTGGGTCCTTTCCCAGCTTAAAAAGAAATTTAATAAGGTCTGGGTCAAGGTTGGGGGTCTGGCAGACCTTATCGCCAATCCATGGTCTCGGGCACTCAGCCCGCATAGTGTTCCTTGTATCAGTTTCCAAGGAGTTTCTTAACCATTTGGTTATAAACTTGCCGACATGTTCCTGGGGGGACCATTTAGAGCTATTAGGGCGTGAGATGTTCTCAGGAGAAAACATCTCTCCCCCTAGGGGTCAAGGATGGCATCCTTGGAGGAGGGTCTGACTCAGGGAAGGAGTTGGGGGTCAGAGTCATTGAAAAAGTAATCATTAGGGTCGAAAACGAACTCGTCGTAGGGTTCCTCGAAAGTCTCCTCTACGTCGGAGTAGGTATCAGAATGAGCACTAGCACCATCACCACTTGTGCCGCTTAGGACACCTTCCAGAGTTGTACCGCTAGGGGTACCCAACCTCATTGTGCCGTGAGGGGCACCAATGCCTCTTGGAGCGCTAAGGCTTCCCAAATCCCGAGAGGTGCTTGGACCTCCAAAGTTCCCCGCACAACTGCCCGTAGTGTGCTTGGTTTTCCTAGGTGCTTTAGACTTTGTAGGGTGGTTAGGGTTTTGCCCAACATCACTGAGAGTCCTCTTACGAGACATGACCTTGTTAATAGTATCGAGCATGCATGCTCTCATTTCTTTTTTCAAAAAGTTCTTCAGGGCGTCACTATTATGAGAGGGAGCGGAAGCTGCAGCGTCCTCACTCTCCATATCTGACATGAGGACAACGGGTATAGTGCTCAAGGCAGTATACGTAATATAAACAACAAAGGAAAGCTTATCTTGCTCTTTTTAAAAAAAAAATTTTTACCAAGTATAGGGCACAGTTAAAGTAAGCAGAGAGTTGTATTGACTCTCTGCTCCGATTCCAATAATGTTAAATAAATCTATTTCGCCGAGGGGAAACAAGGCAGAACAGCTGATTCTTGGCTCCGAAGAGTAACTGACTCGCTCCAGGCAGTTGAACCCACGGAGGAGAGAGGTATGACCCTTGCGAGGTAGGGCGCGCTGCGGCGCCGCTGCCAAGGGTCATTCCTCTAATCAGGGATGACGCATGAGCTCCACATATCGGCGCGAGCCACCGCAACGGAGGCAGTGAGGGGGAAAGCGGTCGAAAAAAGGCCAAGAGGGGGCATTTGAAGCAAACGCGGAACAGCGTGAGATAAGGGAAAGAGAGCGCGAAGGTATCCGAAATGGACAGGGACCAAACAGAGGTAAAGGGCAAGACAACCAAAAATTGGAAGTCTTGGGGGTGGGGAGAGGTTAGGGGTAACCCACAAGCATCGGACCGAGGGCATAAAGCAAGGGAAAGAGTTAAACGAACCAGGATGGCAGTACAGCTAACAGTACAGGGTAGATCATACGAGCATCTCGCCAAACAATGAGAGGCAGACAAGCGTAAAGCTAAACAAAATGAGCTAACTCAATAAAGCTTAACTTATAAAATGTGGCTTAACAGAAAAAACTCTAAGCAATGTAAAGATAGAGAGAAAGACAACTTATCTGTTTGAGAGCCGCATTTAAAAGAGGCTGATCTTCCCTGGCACATGCCTTTTATGGATACTGTGATGTCACTTATTCTTATTCTAGTCTTTGTGATGCAAGCGGCTGTTTGTGAGCTGCATTAAAGGATTAATGCATAATGTAGCCTCCTGTCTTGTAATGAAATCTTGCATGATGGGTCAGCAAAAGTGTGACCTTTTTATGAGAGTTTTTTAAGTTGCCAATATTTTTGTTTATTTTATTATTTGAAAGTAATTGCTGATTTTGAATGAAGTCCCCTAGAGCTATTGCTTGCACGAAATGTGTGTGATGTTTGACGTTTTCAGAGAATGGCACGGTTTCCTGGAATTTGGTTAGCTAGCTGATTCATGAGTTGGGGTCACTGCTACATCTGTATAGGTTACAGGGAAAGCATATCTGTTAATTAAACTGTCTGAATAGCTGCAAGAAGTCCCTGTAGGAGCACTGTGGAAACTGAAGATGTAGCAGAAAGCAGACCTGACTTTTCAACCTTCACAGGTGTTGTGTATGTCGAGGAGATTCAAACTTATGCAGTAAACTCATTGACCTTAATTCTTCATCCCTGTACAGCAGACTTCACCCTTCCGCCTCTAGTATCAGCTGCCACCCTCAGTACAAATCCTTCCAACCTTCCCATACATACCTTCAATTACATCATCCTCACTGTGGTAACTCAGAATGTTTAGATCACAACACACACCTTTCCCCTAATGAATATATTTCTATTGACATATTATGTAACTTTATTCTAAAATATCGTCCTTTAATTTCACAGGAAGGTTAATTAGACACCCGGCTCAACTTAAAAACCAATGACGTCCGCCTTCTGCATTGATTTCAGAATTTTACTCACAATTTGTTCTCTCACACTTACGGTTTTCATAAAGATCATACACTCCATCATCTTCCAATTGACTTCCTTCTTCCAACCTTCGCTCACCATTCTAACTCTTTAAACATTCCATCACTCTCATTGTTCATTCACTCTCAGCATAGATTTGATCTGAATTGTAGTCTGACAATATCAGAGTAGTTGCATCTAGGAAGACTGCTAAAATGCCGAACCTTTCCATCACTTAGCGTTTACCGAATTCCTCAAGCATTCTCGAACCTTCAATGGTTCTAAAAACCTGCTTTCTCATTTGGAGAACTTTACTGCTTTCTTCAGATGCATCCTTTCTCACTTTTTCAACAGAACGCACCATTTGTCATCAGAGAATTTCTTGTGCATGTCTTGAACTTTCTTTATAATACTCTTTATTACTTCAGGAGACCACTACTTGCTACTTTAGGAGACCATTTGCCTTAGCTAAAAAAAACAAAAAAAAAAACAAAAAATTTTTTTTTGCAAAGGAGGCAAAAACAGAAAGAAGAAAACATTACATCATATTACATTCTTTCAAAATACATATATACATTCTAGTAATGAGGGGGAGAAATCAAAGCAAATAGAAAAACCAAACAGAATAAAAATACCATAGATTTTTCAAAATCAATCCTGATTCATACCATGCCAAATAGCGTTACATTTTCACATTGACTTAGACCCCCTAACCTTAGCCAAAGCCTTTTCCCTTTCAAAAACCTCTATAAGTATACACCACCATTCTGCTGCATTACATGGCCTTGAGGAAATCCATGCTCAAGCTATAGCCAATCTAGTGGTGACTATAGGTATAGTCATTAATGCGCACCTTGCCAGATCAGAATCAATCTTATAACCCAACAATATCTCCTTACTAGAAAGAGTCCTATGTAGTCTAAGACGATTTTTCGAGACAAATGTTGACCTTGTGCCAAAAAGCCACTAGCTGAGGGCATGTGGCAAACCTATGAACAGTGTTCGCCGCATGCTTTCCACATTTAGGACGGTTCACCCTACTGCTAGAGTGTTGAATCGTCGTTTGTCCCCACCTTACTATCTTTTCAGGCGTGTAATACAGCATCCATATAGTTTTGAAGTGCTGAAGTCTGAAATTGCTGGACCAAACAGCATCTTTTAGTGTTAATAATGCATCGTCTAATACCGTGGGGGCTATTTCCTCCCCAAGAATTGCACTCCATTTGTAGCTAACTATATAAGAGGGTGTGATCTATCATGGCTAAAAAGCTGATATGCCGTGTCTATTGGCTTCTTCTGGTGAGATACATGTAAGTATACCAGTAATTGCTGAGTTTCTACCGATTTTAAGACCTTGTGATCTAACAAAATAGTCCCTAAATTGGAAATATTTGTAGTAGTTGCCGTGGTAACAAACAAGTATCCTGTAGATCTTGGAATGTACAAAATCCGCAATCCTTATAGAAATCTTCCAGTTTCTACACTATAAGATTAGCTCATTGTTTGGCAACGCTATCCTGGAAGACGTCTGCGAGAAGTGGATTATCCCGCAGTGGAAATGTAGTAAAATAAATCAGCAGAGAATACGCAGTAGCATCTAAGCCCCTAAGTGTCTTGAAACGTACTCTCTTGAAGTAATGTGGGTCATGTATCCGATAAAGGAACCTGCAGCTATCTTGGTTTAACAGAAGTTTGTGATTAAAATCTTGATCCCTATTAGAGAAAAGGCTACAAAGTCTGCTCGTAAAGGAGGCCTTTTGTACATATTTTCCTGTGTCTCATAATTTCAGAAGGACTATATCCTATAACAGAAGGTGTTAATCGACGAGCCCCAACATTCTTTTCACTTCAATTATCCAAATGTTATTGCTTATGACGGCTAACTGAATGATGCTCTTGATCACTCTACAAAACCTTTCCATTGCATCATTCCTGGCTAGTTTCCCTTCAATTTCTGTAGATTTAAATTTTGATCCAGTGTTACTAAATATTTTGATTGACAGTCCTTCTCTTATATATGGATCACCTTTGGGTAGCTGAGCGCCTTATAAAATTAAAATAACATAACATCTAAACACTTCACGATAACATCAGAATCTCTCATCTCTTGAAAGGATTTCTAACTCTACCCATTTGGAAAATTTACTACCAAAGCAATGATGTATTTGCTAATACCTTCCTCCGTCTGCAGTGAACTCCTATTTATTCATATTGTGTCCCATGGCATTTTCGTTCAAAGGACTTAAAGTTGGACAAAAAGTACGTAATGTTATTTCTGACTTGACGTATTTAGAACAATTTCATACAAAACGTTCACAATCAACATCCATTATGACCTCTTAATTCTTTACCTGCACTTAACAATGCCCAGATGTCCCTCATGACACATCCGTGAAATCTTTTCTCTCTTAAAATTAAAGACGGTACTACTTTTTGCCCATCTCAACACATTGTATGCAAACATGCCTAATTCACAGTTCCCCTCCCAAAAGATTTTGAGTATACCACTGACATTGTTTTTTTGGCTATCCTTTAAAAAAGTCATTACTTCACACAATTAGTTTTCCTTATTGTAAGTTTTAAATAGTCCTCTCTTTTTGTGCATTCTACTTCTTCAGCTTCTAAGAGTGCAATACACAAGCCTCCAATTCAATTCCTTGGATTTCCTTTCAAAGGAAGAGGCAATCTACACAATCAATCAGAGACTCTATTATTTATCCCTGGTACATGGCTTTTTTTGTAGGTAAAATCCTGAGATCTTAACGACAGCTTGACAATTCGAGGGAACAGCTTTTTTAATCCACTATTTTGTTTGTAAAGTGCATAGTTAATTGAAACCATTACACTAATAATAAAACAGCTTGATTAACTATAACAGAACATGTTCTTAAAGTTTAAACATTTACATAACTATTTCACGTTTATCATTAGAAAAACCATAAGATGGAATGAGATGCCAGAGCATTTATAAAAGGTGAAAGTCATTATACAGTTGCACCAATTCGTCAAGTTCCACATTTTGAAAACAGTCTGGTCATTACATGACGGGCCACGAAAAATCAAATCATAAAAATGGTACTAGACTTGTAGGTCGAATAACTTGAATAATCTACTCAACCTAACTGTAATTTACTTGCCATGTAAACTGGTCTCAAATTGTGTGATCATTGGCAAATATTTTGTTTTACAGAGTCTGCTTTTTCTTCATTCTCACATATCCACCTTCAAGCATGTGAGTTCAGCATTTCTGCTGTACAAAGCAAAACTCTTTTGTTTGATTAAATAGACCAAATTGTTCCTCTATGTGCAATAAGAATCTAGCCCACATATAGGGTACACATGATCACTGACTTGCCTCTCGGTTTACGACTAGCATTGCCATTAGGGCAGGGGAAGGAGTGTGTCTCAGTTCATTTTTAGACACTTGCTTTAAATAAATATATTACTAAGGGGGCTCAAAAAATCCCTTTCTGGCGGGTAAGAAGACCAACTGACTTTTGACCTCTGTCTCTGAAAGCAGAGCATATTTGACAAGATAACAAGGTTTAAAGGCCTTTTTTATTGCTCACAAAGGGAATGAGCAATATAGATGCCTTTAAATCTTGTTATCTTGTCACATTTGCTCCACTATCAGAGACGGAGGTCAAGTATATTTTTTCAAATTACTAGACCTGTAGATTTTAGTAATATTTTTTTGATTTTTCGAGCCCTGACTAAAGCATGATGTGGTAGTGCACTATCATTTGCAGACAGTACATTTCCAAGGAATGGCCACAAACCTTACCACTACCATGCAGCTGTACTGATAAAACTATATAGCGTATTAACAATAATCTGTGAAAACTGGTTTCAGAAAAACATATTTGTTGTTTTCACATCACAAAGTAGTGTTCCGATTTGTTTTTCATCCTATTAAAAGTACAAAAATAAGCTCTTCCAACTACTGAAATATATTTTGATATGTTCGAACAGTTGGCTTATTTGCTATTTAATTGTGTATTGGGAAAAACCTGATACCCTACTGACTTTCATTTCACACTTTGTACATCAGGTCAGACGGTTTGCTTTACAAAATCCTGGAACTCTGCAGTCAGAGAATGAAAAGTAATTGTAAACTCACTCTGGCCTCTGTCTCTGAACACAGAGCAAACGCGACAAGATAAAACAAGATTTTAAGGCATTTTTATTGATCCTTCAATTTCTGACTGAACAGAACACCTGTTCTTTGTCAGCTCGCCAGAACGGGAGAATAGGTCCTAAATATAGCTCGACCTGATAAAATCTGACTCTGCATAGTAGCAAATGGGCGAGTAGATTTTTCGCGACCTGTATGACTCTATCTCATTTGTTCCTATTAAAAGAAATCTTAAAATAGTAATAAAAAGCTATCGTCTCATGAAAGGTAGTGTTTGCTGTGTGATTGGGCACATTTATCAGTGCTGTAACTTATTAAGATAATAGTTCTCTGGAAACGGCCGTCTTGGACAAACACACTTTGATTATCCAGGCACCTCCCTTAGTGACATACCAAAAAAGGGCTGTGTGTGGGTAGATTACGTTCTCCTCAGAGTACACCCTGCAACCATACCCATTGGTATGTGCAATGGCTGCTACCTCTTTCGTGAAGATGTCAAGGATTTGGACAATACAAATGTTCAGCATTAGGGTTTTTGGGCACAGCGATTCAGTAACTGCTTGCCTGCAACTCATAATTTTCAAGTGCCCTTAGTTCTTTGAGTAGTAGAGCCCTTCAGTGTTTCAACAAGTATGGACAAATGCAAAAAAAATAAGTATCAAGGTTTCATTAGCTGATTTGCATAGTCAGCACTTTTTGCTCATAGCAATCCTGCTTCCATCTTCTTTGGGGGGTAGTCCGGTGTCGTGAAGGACCTTAGCCACACAGCCATAAACTTTTTCTTAATGTAAGTTGAGTAGCTGGCCTCCAAATACGGTTGGTCCAGTATATTTGTATAGAAACATAGGACCAGCCACCCATGTAACCGATTTGCAAGGTCGCTCTTGTCCTCAAGTCGGCTTGTCTTCTGGATACATTATTCATTTTTATGTAAATACAACCTGGGCCTTGTAATCCACTAGTTGATCAGTGCTTATTTCACTTTATATTCCCCATACAAAAGATCTGAAATGTTCTAATCCTCAAACACATGCCAATGTATCATGCTTCATTGCTGAGTTGTGATCTTCTGTTGGCGACGAACTTCGGCAAGCGAAAGTTATGACCACTTCTTTCGCTCTTAACTCTTGTTTTAAAAAATGCACTCAACCCTTTGTTACTCACAATGGTATTAATTCCTCCTTAATCATAGAAGACAGAGCATTCTACACAGCTTCTACCAACTCCCTCATAGGTTTGATTTCCTATGGTCCTTTTTCATGCCCCAGATATGTTACAGTAGGAGTTGCAAATTTACATTTTGAAAATTAAGTAGTTTGGGCCTTTTGATCTAACACTGATAGAACCTTTCTAAGAGATTTATCATGTTCACTTGTATCTTTTCCTCAAGACAAATATGTTGTCTTGCAAATAACCAGTACGTCTTCTTCCTTAAATATTTACTACTTGGAAGTTTTAGAAAATGTCAAGTGGAAAAATTAGACTTTGCGCCAACCGTAGAGACTTCAAAAAGAATGTGTAGTGGATAGGTATCCACTTCTAAAGATACATTGTCTACTAATAAAAAAAACAAAAAGGCAATTAATGGTTCTCGGCCATAGACTCCACCTCAGCTTGCCACCTGTTACCACTTTACAGGAAAAACAAAAGACCTAATGCCATTCATCACTTTTGCAGGCTGTTTGCAATTTATCAGGTTGCCTCTCAGACTTGGATCAGCAGTGGATTGTTGCTATCCCCAAAAGAGAAATCCATTTGGAAGACTCTTATGGTTCAGACATTCCAAAATCCTGACCCTTTTTTTTTTTTAAATCAAATTCTTTTTATTGAAGTAATTTCATAATGTATCAAAACATTGCTTAATCAGCAGACATAACACAGTCAAGTACATTCAGTGGATGCTAGAAGCATCATTAGATAGCCCAAGAAAATAAGACACAGTTTCGTATACTCTGGATAATTACACCCACCGTTTAGCCGAACCAGGAGTTGATGCATTAGTAGAACTTATGGGCCCAAACTGAACTCCTGTATGGCCCCCTATGAGGACTCCCCATTACCAGCCATAGGGGTAAATGACATTATTCAGGCACCGCAAAGGCACACCTAGTTCTAGAAAGATGCTTCTCTGGCTGCTGGTTGCGATACAACAGTAATCCTCTCAAGAAGAAAAAAAAGAGCGAACCAGTTAATACGAACAAATAAGTAAAAAACAAACCATGAAGACACCCAGGGATGTTGGGAAGGTAAAGGGGAGGAGGCCAATGTGAAGCAAGGGCATCCCACGGCCAGCGCGGAACGCCCTCTCAGCGCTGGTGTTATGGGGAGGAGAGCCATCCCCCTTGTAGGTCGCTAGATCAAGAAGAGGTTTAGGGCTCTGAGTCGGGGATGACAAGCAAACCGAGGAAGGCCCTCTGAGAGGTAGCTGACCAAGGGACCCCAAATGTAATCAATTCCCTTTCGGGTATCGTCAGCTATATCAGTCAGACGTTCCATCGCCAGCGCCCTCCAAAGGCGCACGTGCCACTTGGTGAGCGAGGGGGCCGTAGGTTTCTTCCACGCTGCAGCTATAGCCATCTTGGCGGTCCCCAAGCTCACCCACAGAACCGAGCGGTCGGCATCAGTCTGTTATTTGAGTAGCGGGTCTCGAAGGCCTAGTAACGCATGCTTTATAGAGTCTCTAATAGGGTAGCCCAATATGAGCTTAATTTGGGCCAGGATTTCCTTCCAGAAGGTTTGGATGACTGGGCAGTACCACCATATGTGTTTAAAATCTCCAAGTAGGCCATACCCCCTCCAACAGCGATCTGAGGTGCTCGGGAAGGTAGTGTGTAACTTGTCGGGGCATAGGTACCACTCGTATAGTATCTTGTAATGGGCTTCACGGAGGTGCATGGATCTGTTGAATTTCGCTATGTCTCTATAGAGAGATTCCCATTGTTTCTCCGATGGCGGAGTTCGTAGCATGGCATCCCAAAGTGTCCTATGTCGTTGTGGTCGGTGTTGGGAGAGGGCCAGCAGTAACGGGTATAAGAAGGATATACAACCCTTACGCGTAGTGCCGGTCTGAACACATTTTTCTATTGGGCGGTTCCCTATTGGCAGCTTGGCGTATCCGAGGTTGCTGAACCCAGTGAACTAGTTGTGAGTATTGGAAGCGTTCAGTGTGTGGAAAGTGAAAGCGGTTCATGCAGTCTGGGAAGGAGCGTATTTTGTCACCTCTGTATAAGTCCGAGATCATTAGGCAGTCGCCGGCCCTCCACAAAACAAAAGGTCCCTCTCGAAGTGCAGGAGGGAAATCGTTGGTGAAATGGATGGTGGTATAGGGGGAAAGAAACGTGGTAAAAGGTAGTGATTTAGTGACTGCTTCGCACACGTGCAGGGTGGTGGAGGTGGGGACACTTAAGATTCTCGCATGGACCACTCTCCGAGCACTCATAGTTGAGCTGCTCTGCAATAAGTTAAAACGTCCGGGAGGGCCAAGCTGCCCCCAGCTCGCGACCTCGTCAGTAAATGGTAGGACAGGCGTGCCTGTTTCCACTGCCAGATACATTTGAGGAGTATAGTTTTCAAGTCTGGGAGAAGGGTTTTGTCAAGTAAGATGGGGAGCCCTTGGAAGAGATATAGGAGACGTGGCAATACATACGTTCATTTTAATTGTGTCGATCCTGCCTATCCATGAGATAAATGCAGCATTCTATTTTTTGAAGTCAGCTTTTAGTTGGCGGAGAAGGGGCGGGTAGTTGGCTTTATGGAAGTCAGAGAGTTAAGGCGTAATTTTAAGTTTGAGGTCAGGTAGTATTTTCTCGAGTCGGGTGTCCAAAAATTTTGAAGAAAGCTTAGCATCAAGATTTAAGAGGGCAATGGGTTGGTATTAAGAACATAATTGTGGGTCTTTCCCCTGCTTGTGGATAACGGAGATTAGGGCTTCGCCTATAGTGGGCGTAACTGTCTGTTGGGAGGCAATAAAATTGGGCCGAGAACCCGTCAGGTCCTGGTGTTTTGTGCAGTTTAAGAGTCTCGATCGCAGCCTGGACCTCCTCCCTGGTAAATTACACACCTAAACTCTCATTGACAGACGCAGGGAGTTGTGGGAGATGGAGATCTGATAAGTATTGCTGCTGATCCTCTATCTTGTAGCAGTCAGCTCAATATAGGGAGTGATAAAATTAAAGGAACGCCCTCGCCTTCCCTTGTGCGCTAGTATGTGTTGTGCCCTGGTCATCTGTGATTTGTTTAATAAATTCTTTCTCTCGTTTGACCCGCAATTGTTTAGCTAAGAGGGCACCCACTTTATCTTTCCCCTTGTAACCCCGTGCTTGAAATCGGAGTAGTCTCGTCTCGGCTCTTTTGATGTATATTGTGTTAAGCTTTCCTCTAAGGGCTGTAAGTTTTCGGAGAGAAGGGGCAGGGGGAGGTCTTATGAGATTTCTCAGCTTCAGATAAGTCTTGTTCTAGGTCCAGGCGCTCCTGCGTTTGGAGCCTCTGGAGAGAGGTAGCTAATGAGATGCAGTGGCCCTCGATATGTGCCTTAAAGGCATCCCAGGTAGTCAAGGGGGATGTCTGCCGGGTCATTGAGTAAAAAGAAATCCTCAATCACCTTACGCAGATCATCTCTGTGTAGGCGACCTCTACCCAAAAACTCGGGGTAGTAACATCTGGTCAAGGTGGATTGCGTGGATGGCCAATTTAACAAGTCAGTGGTGCATGGTCAGAGAGAGCTATGGGTAGGAAAAGGGCATTCGTAACTGTGTATAAGAGTGATTGGCTTAGAAAAGCGCAATCAATCCGTGAATATGATTTGTGCACATGTGAGACAAAGGAGTAGTCCTTTGCTGTGGGGTAGAGGTGGCGCCAGGTATCGATCAGTCCCAACTGGTGCATAGTTGGCTTAAGCTCAGCGGGGAACACCCCTCCCCCCGCTCTATGTGCATGAGAAGAGTCCAGGTGTGAGTCCCAGACCAGGTTGAAGTCACCCATGACAAGTAAGTCCCCCACAGCGAATCTCATCAAAGAGTCAAGGAAGGAGGATAGGAAGGTTGCCTGGCCAGTGTTAGGCGCATAAACGGAGGCTATTGTGCACAGTCTTCCCATCAAAGTGCCTTTAACTATTACAAATCTGCCCTCTCTGTCCTTCTGGGTGGCCTCATGGAGAAAGTGTGGCAAAGTATGAAACAGGAGTGTAGCTCCATTGTGTTTCTTGTGTCCAGTGGCCTGATATATGAGGGGAAAGTGTCTGTGTTTGAGCCTAGTCTCGTCTTCCTGCTTGAGGTGGGATTTCTGTATCTCTATTACTTGCTGGCACAGTTACACCAAGAACTTCCAGAAGCGATGTCGCTTGTTAGGGGAGTTAAGGCCCCTAATGTTCAATGTGAAAAGTTTAACCCACATCGAACCCACCCCTTCCAAGCGTGCTATGTTGGTACTCGCCCATCCCCCCCCCCCCCCCCTCCGTCCCTCCTCCTGGTCAATATGGCTTCTTCCCTGGGTGAAATTGCCGAAACATAAAAGACAACAAGCATTTGCAATGCAATAGGTCTCGCATTAGGAAAGTTTGAGCTATTGGTATTGTAAATGGCAAAGTTTTTATTTGTTTTTTTTTTTAAATAGCTAAATTAATAGCTTTGTCATTTACAATGCCAATAGTTATAACTTTCGCAAATGTGATACCTATAGCATTTGTAATGCAATATGTTTTGTATTTACATGACTTAGATGTATTGATATTACAAATAACAATGGCAATTAGTTGTCTCTATGTAGAAGAGACACTGAGTAAGTCGTCTACTGGTTTGTGGTCAATGCTCTTAGCTCACGAAATAGACTCTGTAGAGCAGTCTTTGGGCTTTTATTTGTTCGCTGATGTTTACTGTAAGTATATGATTAAATCTATAAAAAAAAAAAAATCTATAAAAAAAAAAAACGACCACCAGCCAAGACAAAGTATTGTTCCAAAATAGGGAGCGGTAGCTAGCATTTGCCATGTGTGAACATGTGCCTGCAAAAACGGCAATGAGGATTAAGTGTGACAGGCGCAGAATGTAGTTAAGTATTGTTCCAAAATAGGGAGCGGTAGCTAGCATTTGCCATGTGTGAACATGTGCCTGCAAAAACGGCAATGAGGATTAAGTGTGACAGGCGCAGAATGTAGTTAAAAGTCTCTCACAACTCTCTGGTTTCGCGTACAACAGGCCGTCTTAAATGAGGACTGAGTGTGTCGGGTGCTGAATGTCATGAAAAGTCGCTCTCTGCTCTATTGATTTCGCGTAGCACGGATAATTTAAGATTATGGCAGCCTGTATGCATGCATTCTTGTCGGCTACCCACCCATGCCCAGCCGCCATCAGCTCTTACCAGTATTGAAAACGCAGCACAGGCCCCGTGTAGAGAGGCACGGCAGGCTGCCTCCGTAGCTCACGCGGTTCCTCTCTTTCTGGCGTGACCACATTTTCTTTGGCCATATACATGTCGCGTAGGGTCAAGGCGCTGAACAGAAGCACAGACAGCAGGGCTTTAGGTGGTCAGATAAAAAGTCAAAACGAAACCTAAGAGCCGCGCGCGTGAGCTTCTACCGTAGACAGCTCACGTCGCGCGGCTCTTAGGTTTCGTTTTCCAAAGCGCATGGCAGAGTCGCGCTCACGAGGTCAAATCCGAGACGGAAAGCGTGTGCACCTCCCCTGTCCCATTTACAAAGTATACTAGAGGTCCCTTCGCTACGCTCTGCATAATCCTCACCTCCCTGTCCTTAATAAAATTTAAAGTTTTGTTCACTACAGCTAGGAACATTCTCATTACACGCATAGAGGGAAGACAAGCCAGCTGTTTTTTTATTGCAACCCACGGAAAACAGCAGGCACAGATATCTTCACTGAACTTAGAACCGTGTTCAGCTCAAACATACCATAACATTCCAACAAACGAGGTCGATTCGAGACAAATCCATGAGACTTTTACAATATAGACAACTTTTCGAACAAAACACAGTTTGGACAATACTAACATCACAGCAATATATGTGCCGACAATGTTAGCACCTGGAAACTGTACTATGGCATAACTAATCACTATCACGCCCGGTTTATTATGAATGTATCTCTGTCGAGGGTCCCTGTGTTATTAGTGACACTAACCTTAACTCAAACGTTCTAATGTGTAGTATTATACAGTCATCTTTAGAGGGTAGAACATAGTTGTCATGAAATAAGCGAATAACTCAAGTGCTTCTTTCGGTTTCCCAGTTGACATGCAAGGACCGCCCTTTGTTTTGAGGTTTCCAGCAGTTAACCTGGAGTCTCACGCCTG
Source organism: Lissotriton helveticus (assembly GCF_964261635.1). NCBI lineage: Eukaryota > Metazoa > Chordata > Amphibia > Caudata > Salamandridae > Lissotriton > Lissotriton helveticus. The sequence continues at coordinate 1,291,281,845 of NC_136068.1, forward strand.
CAACTAGTCTTCCCAAGAGCATCACCCCACCAAAGACCCCTTTTCCCTCTGACGTCTTCTTTCCAACCTTTTCATGCAGTCATTAGTACTGTCCACCACCATCATTCGCTTTTCTTACTACTGTTCTATTATTTGTGACCCCAAAAAATGTCTCTCACCTCGGGAATACCTCTTCTTCCGCTTTTCTTCCCGGAAACAGAAACAAGATGGTGGTGCAAGTTGAGCGTGTTAGCCCCACCCATCCACTCCTTTCTTATTGGCCAAATACAACAGGGAAGCCGATCCTGTGGGACTATTTTCAATTACACTCGATGATTGGAGCCTACATTGGACCTCACGCTCTCCGATTGGCGAAGAAAAAAAAGGCCTGGAAACGAATCCAACTCTTCCATTGGTTAGAGTTGCGTGGGCGGGTGCTCTGTTTTTTGCTTCCGGTGAGATTACTGGGCTAGAGAATGGTGCTAGTGATAGATATGTGCACTCTGATTGGGTGAATCATTCATCCCACACAAGCATAGTAAACGAAGAGCCCAGTCCTGATTGGTAGGCGATCTCCGGGACTTCGTTTTGGTTGGCTTCGAGCCGGTTACCTTACATCGGCACGTGTGAGGTTTCTGAAGCGGGAAAATGGCGGCGGTGACAGCAGCTGGTGGGGCGCCCGGTACCGGCGGGAGTCGTGTATCCAGTGGTAGAGATTTGAATTGTGTCCCCGAGGTGGCTGATAGCCTGGGAGCTGTGGCCAAGCAGGGGTAAGTGATGCGCGCAGGAGTAACACAAGGTTTTCAATCCCGGGCGGAAGTCAGGCAGGCCGGGGGCGGGACGTGAAGACACACCGGAAGCCCGGGCGGGCTCCCGTGAGGTGAGAGAGCCTCGCACGCACAGAAGGAAGAGACCGCCGCCGCCTGCAACGAGCCCTCGCCTGAAGACAAGTACCGGTGAGTGGGGGCCTTTACTGAGCCTTTACTGAGCTGCGAGGGCGGGGGGCATGTGTGTGTGCGTGGGGCGGCGGGGGGCTCTGTATGTGTGTGAGCGTGCGTGTGTGTATGTGTCTTGGAGTCTGTGTGTATGCGTGCGTGTGTGTATGCGTGTGTGATGACTGCGGGGGGGAGGGAGAGAGTGTGTGCGAGCGAGTGTCTCTGTGTGTGTGTATGCGCATGCATGCATGTGTGTATGTGTGGGGATGTGCACGGCGCGGGAATTGCTGTGAATGTGGACGGAGCCGACGTGCGCGTGCAAGCAGCTGAATCCAGCCGGGGAGAAGCGCGTGCACCTTCTCGTCCGTCCTTCCCTCCAGACAGGTGACTATACGTCTCCGTCCCTGGAATGCATCCTTTGGATGCTTATTCCAGGGCGAGACCTAAAAAGGAAACTTGAAACTGGGAACAAGACCTGTGTACAGGTCAACATAGGATTAATATCTCGCATCCGTAGGTGGTTGTTGGGTAAGGACCAAACCCGCACACAAGAGTCCAACACAAGAGTCCAACCCAATCATTGCAAGATCAGCGTCCCATCCGTGCACAGGCACCAGGAAATTCCGGAGTGCTGCGGGGGAAGGTCTGCGGGCGCATCTCAGTAGCGTAGACCACCCTCAAGATCGGAGGGCCCAGCCAGGCCCAGACAGGGACTGAGAAAGAAGACCATCACAGCCGCCTTGCCGTTGCTAATCCCATTCAGCACAGGACAGAGAAGCAGGTCTCTCAGGGCGTTTTCTTTCCGGAGTGCGACAGTCTGCCAGTCGCCTGTAGTGCCCCGAGTCATTGTGTGACTTCAGGTGCCTTCTGCAGATGACGGACCTGTCCGCGGTGACGAGTGGGTGATCCCCAGTAGCGTAGCTGCTCCCGCAACGTCCGTAAAGTGGCAATGCTTACCTTTATAGGAAAAGGCCAGGCCGAATGGATATGTCCATCTATATTTGAACTGTTTGTCGAGCAGTGTAGTAGTGATGAGGCGGAATTATTGCAGTCTTAGCAGTGTGGCCTGAGCTACATCCTGGAACAGTGTACAGGAGCCTCCTTGGTATTTAATCGTGTCGCTCCCTCTGGCCTTTCAGAGTAAAAGTTCTTTAGTTTTAAAAGAGGCAAATTTTGACAGGATATCTCTCGCCGGAAGAATCGAAGGTCCTTCGTCTCCCACAACACTGGTAAAGAGGGCCACCATGTAGTGCTCCAGGTTAGCCCCCTCACGTCCCTCCTCAAGGCCCCGCACCCTGATGATGTCTCACCTGGAGTGATTTTCTAAATCTTCACATTTTAACAATGCAGAGTGCAGCTGGGCAGTGATGGCGTCCGCCCCTTCCTCAAGTGGCTGTCGCGGCTCCTCAAGGTTCAGGCATTTTGTTTCCAGGTCTAGGGTGCGGGTGCCAACTGAGTCTACATGGTTTCTCAGTTCACTGATCATGAAGCTCATCTCTGATTTGAAGGCATCTAGCGAGGCGTTAATATCCGCATTGATGTCTGCCCGCAATTCATTCTTGAAATCTCAGAGTTGACAGATCTTCATGTGAGAACCCCATTTTGTCAGCGGGCTGGTGGTCTGCACTGTCAGCGCCACCGGAGGCTCCAAAGTAGCTGGAGACTTTGTTTGGCTGCGATTTCCTGGGAGGCATAGGGGCTTGTGAGGGTTCCAGCTCACAGCCGCGCTCAGGCTCTCTCGGCGGTTGCGAGGTGCCCCTCTTTGTGTGTCTGGTGCAGGGAGCAAAGTGGATGGGGCTCCCTGCTGGGCTCCGCGTGGGCCCCTCGCAGAACAATCATGCAATTCAGGAACACAGCGCCAGAGTAGAGCCACCGGGCAGCTCGTTCGCCGTCCAGTGGAGGGTTCTGGGCACCATCTTAGGGTCAGGCAGGAGGGGCAGACAGTCCGGACGAGAGCAGGTCCAATCACATGGTGGGCCCTTCAAATCCTCAGCCTCGCACATATGGTGCCCCATAGTTGCGCGTTTATCGTAGAATAAATGTGTGAAGCTCTGGTTTTATAGGCTGGGACGCGCTACGTCGTCAGGTGGAGGGGCAGACTCTCTCACTGTGTGCTGTCAAGACCGTGCTCAGTATGCCACACCGGCCATCCCTCCGTTAAGCCATCATGCCACTCCGGTACTCAGGTAGCTGCCTCGAGGAGCCCCAATGTGCGTAGCGGTAGCCGTCAAGTGCCGGATCGTCCCACTGAGGTGGCCGCCATCTTGCGTGAACCAGCCTACCTACGGAGGTCACAACTGCCATCCCCGTAGAGTCTCGTCCGTCTCCTCTGTGCATCCAGGATCCAGGGGCAGCAGGCTAAATTGCAGCAAGCGTGTGCCGCACTGATGGTAGCTTCTTATTGCTGGGTTTCCAACGCGTCTCCGGGCGATCGGACACGGCAACGCTAGTCGCGGCCCACCATGTTAGGTCCGCGGGTGCTCCCGAGCCACACTCTTGCCACAGAGGATTGATGGCTCCTCTCCAGTCCCCGATGCCGTCCGGTGAGTCACGGTGATAGCGACAGTCCAGCAGCAGACATTTTTGTCCGTGAACGGCCTAAAACATATTTAATTTGTCATTTGGGAAGGCCTCGTGCGGGAGCCGAGCCACGTCCACGCGGCCATGATGGTTGGCCACGCCACTCCTGACGCTTTTTAAGCTCTTGCTTAGCCTCCTTTCTTGTCACAAAAGTTTGTTTCTCCCTTTTATATACCATGGCATACGCATTTAGGTTCGTGCTATTTTATGTTGTAACCATTCTAATTTACCAATCGCACCTGAAATTCCTATATCAACCTGTATCCAATGTCTACACTTTCATTTACTTTCAGCTCCTTTCTAAACTATTGGGGTCTAATACTGTGTCCAAATATTGTTGGTCAGCCAACCTAAAAGTGAAGGCCCGCTCTCTGCGACATACATTTTACCATTTACCTTCCTTTTAAATTCCTATGCAACTCTTGTAAATAGAGCATGGTAATTGGTTCAGCTGTAAAACTGTCAGGTTGAATAGTTGCTGGTTTTAATTTTTTCACCAATAGTATTTACAAATGACTCCTTCTAGAAAGCTGGGTTTCTGTTAAAGTAACCCCCCACTTTTTGCCAGACTACTGATGCACTTTGACTTGATGTGCCCTGGCTCCCTGTCAATCAGGTTCCCAGGGCATTTGTTATTTCCAAAAACTGTACCTTGTACCCCCAATTGGCACCTCACTGGCCACCTGTCAGTCCCTTGGAAAAGGTACCAAGGGCACTGTGGCCAGGGAACACCTCTAAGGGCTTCAGCACTTATTGTGCCACCCTTGGATGCCCTGTACCTACAGACAGACACACTCACTCACATCCCTGTGTGCCATGCCTACAACCCACTGCTCTGGCCTAGGTCAGCCACCCCTCTAGCTGGGTGCACTATACCAGTGGTGAAGGTACAAGTGCATGAACCCTGTACCCCTACGGTGTCTATACCATTTCTTAGACATTGTAAGTGAGAGTTAGCCATTAAGAACTCCACAGCACCACAATGGCTTTACTGAAAACGGGGAAGTTTGGTATCAAACTTCTTAGCACATTAAACCCACACTGATGCCTGTGTAGGATTCAATGAAAAATGCACTCAAAGGGCATCTTGGAGATGCCCTTGAAAAACGACCAGCCTCTGGTGGGTTCCCTGACACCACAAGATATGTTTCTTGCCCCCTGGGGTGGGAGCCTTCGCTCCCTGAGCCCAGAAACAAAGCCTTTCCTGGGCGGAGGGGGTCACAACTCCTCCAGGCCAGGAAGAACCATCTGTGGCAGGGGACCTTCAAAGGCTTGCCGCCTTTGTAACACTAACCCCAGCCTTTCCTGCTATCAGGAGCAGGCCCCCTTCCTGTCTCTCACCCACCCCCCCTTTTTCTGCTGGAAGACAGGCAGGAAATATTAGCACAGCCCAGAAGGTGTGCCCACCTCTGCCAACCCCACCCGTCAGGAAGGGAAGGCGAGGTGAATCCCACTCTTCAGTGCCCCCTATCTTGCAGATGGCAGGCACTCTCCAATCAGAATCCGGGATTGTGCCCACTCCCCCACGTGGGGTGAGCACACCAAGGGTGTATTCACCACAAGGTCAGTAGCCCATTGGCTACTGACCTTGAGATCCCAAAAACACCCCCTAAATACAGTATTCAGGAGGCAGCCCTGAACCAAGAAGAGAGATTCACGCAACCTATGAAGGAGGACGACAAAAAAAAGACACCCAGCAGAGGAGACTGCAAAGAAGAACTGACTTGGCCATAGCTCTACCTGCCCATCTGCAGTATCCAGAGATCCTGCGCCAAAAGTTGCCTTGTCATGGAGCCAGCGACCTCCAGAACCCGTGGTAGGACTGACTGCCTTCAACAAAGACCGGATCTCCTGTGAACAGCATCTCTGTAAAGAGAACGAGCCAAGAAAGACTAGGAGCCTGCTGAGGAGAAAGAAACCCAATGCCTGAAACAACTCCTGCACCCGATGCCTACGGCCCGGACCAGAGTGGCTCATCAGTCCCAGCGAGGTCCCTCAGTGCTCCAGAGTCTGCATACACCATGGGCTGACCCTCCAGAACTCCCTGAAGTCGCCTCCAGCCTCTGCACGAAGACCCTGCCCCCCTCCCCCCCCCTCCCCTGGCCCCCCAAACCACGAGTGGCCCGGTAAGGTGAAATCTGACCTCCAAAGACACTCCAGCCGCCCTATACCCTGGACAAGAGAACCTGAGGTGCACCTACATCCCAGAGCCCTCCAACTTACCTGCCCAGCTGTTGGTTCCTCCCGGAAGTCTTTCTGGAGCAAGCCTGCAGCCAAAATCCTAAACCGGCAACTCTCATTGAAAACAATTGGGCACCCAATGCAAAAAACAGCACCCTGCACCCAGGTGCTGCTGCGGGTTCAACCTTGTGTGATAACTCTGATCCCCCTTTGCCCTGAGCCTAACACCAGGAGCTTTGCTCCCACAACCTTGTGGCCTGCTCCTGAGCAGCCACCAACCGGAGGCCCCTATCCCCCATTGGATAACTTTGGGTCTCAGCACTCTGCACCTGGCCGCCCTAGTGAAGCTGAGGGTGCTTTGAGAGTGCATCCTTGACCCTTGGGGAACCCTGGTTCTTACCCCAGAATACCAACTCCCACAAATCACTACTTGCCTGCAAATCGATAACTCCACTTCCTTCTGTAGGATTGCATTGTAAGAGCCCTGTGCCAACTGAACAAGCACCGGAACACCAACTTTAGTTTTCAACCTACACCGGAAACAAAATGGCTCTTGCTGGTATGTTTAAATTTTTTGTATTTACCCTGCTTACCTTAAAGGTGGAGCTTACGTTGGGTGGTATGAGATTACTTATGACAAGAGGCTGTGTGGGTAATTAAATCGCAGTGTGGTAGCAGTAACCATTAACTGTTAAACTTTACAAATGTGTAGTACATTATTCCTTTGGAATCGCTTTGTCAGTAATACAAGAAGAGTATGGATCTGACTTTCGAGCCTGGGCAGTGTGTGTGCTGCTCTGCAAGGCATGCTGTATTAAGGTATGGACGTGAAGCTCCGCCCTGTTTTTTCAGTGGCATGTGTTACTGTCCATTGTAATCTGTGGCTTTTCATTAGCAAATAGGCTTAAAAGTCCCTCCTTAGTACCACCTGTTTCCATTTTGTAACCTCCCATGAGGACACCCTGTGTTACGTGCATTGTAGGCTTTAATTACAACCTCCAAGCACTATTTTTTCAAAGCGCTTTCTCCTGTCTGTTCTTGCCTGCAGGAAAAGGCAGTACACCCTCTCTCAACGCATTTGCAATGCAATAGGTCTCGCATTTGCAAGAGTTAAATCTGTTAGCATTGTAAATGACAATGCCTCTTATTTATCTGTTTTTTAAACAAACGCATAAATAAAAGGCATTGTCATTTACTATGCCAATAGCTCAAACTCTTGAAAATGCGAGACCTATTGCATTGCAAATGTTTGTTACATTACTGCACTCACCCTAAGGCTTTGACTTGGCAAGAGGATATATTTTGCCAAGTAGAGTTGACAATTTGGGAGGTGGCAGACCTTATCGTGTTTTCTCGTTTGTCACTGTAGTGGTGGGACTGTTCAGTGCATAAGCCCCCTCTGGACATTTAACATACTAGCCCTGGGCACCTCTTGGACCACATTCTAGGGATTTACAGGTAAGTTAAATAAGCTAATCGGGAATTAGTCAATTGTACACTCAGTTTTGGAGTTGGAACACATGCACTTGGGCCCAGACAGCAGGGCCCGGTGCATTTCAGAGTTGAAAAACAAGCAGCATCAGTCAAAACAATTGGGGGGGAAGGTGGTGATCATACAAAAAAGAGGCACTGCACTTTCCTACATAAACCTGCTAATGGTTGCTTAGCCAAACAATTGGGGCTTACTCTAGGAGATAGTATAAATGTGGGTCGAGATACAGCAGTGACTTAATTTACAGGTGGAGATATTAAGACAAGGTAACACGAATTACCCAAACAAACTCTGTACTGTTTGTATCCTTGAGAGCAGAAATATGACTCCAAATATATTTCTGATTCTCAGGGGTAAGTAACCAGTGTGTCCATGGGGTGGAATTGCAGTGCTCACCCGCCCACTCTTTTGTGATTGGGTCTACAGGCTTGATTGCCTTTGGGATTAACTGTGAGTTTGGGTATAACACTGTCAGTGCATGGATAATACAGTGTTCCTCTTTTGTTTGGTGTCGATTTTGGACACTTTGACAGTGAGTTATCCATGCACGACTATAACGATAGTCCCAAAACCCACTCGAAGTCTATAGTAGATCAAATGGTGCTTTGCTACTGGGAATTCACACCCTTGCTATTGTGTTAATATAGGTTGTGTTCAGTGTGTGTAATCCTCTACTGTTTCAGTAAGAATGGAAGAGTGGCGTAGATTTAGTTGACTAGTGAGTTGCAACACAGTACAAGGGATTCATACTAGTGTGCCATGGGTGCTGGGAAACTGGTTAGCCTAGTTTGCTTCTAAAGTTTGTTACTTCAGGGACCTGAAGCTTTTATTTCTGCTAGTTGCTGTCAAAAATGTATTCATCCAATGCTAGTCAACTTTTGGTTCAGGGTTACATCAGCTTTTCAAACTGGATAACGGTTAGTTATAGTACATGGCTCAAATGATTCTGAGGTCGGCTTGATCAAAATTACATCCTGGGTGAGATGTTAAAGGTCCTTGGCAAAGAGGATGAAATCTAGTGCTTCTCTTGGGGCCAGAAACAGACAGACACGGGGTTGCCTGTTAATTAAATAGAGCTGACTTGACTCCTTACAGCGCACTTATTTCAAGCCTTTGGTAAGGCTATTTGCTGAGTATCCGTCCAATGGTAATGTAGGTGGAAAATTTAGAACCTCAAGCTCAGTTGTGAGCCTTTGGTCTTTGTGTTGACTGCAAGGAAGCAATATTTGAGCAGACCCGTAGTCTGGTTCAACAGCGCCAACGTTTCTCGTGGCTCCTAATTAGCTTTTCTGATTGTTGGTATTTCATGCATTTTGCAGTACCAGTTGTTCTGGATTTTGTCCACAAGTCAGTGTCGCCCCTCAAATGTTGCACGCTGTCTCCTCATCCCTTGCAGCTATGCCATCTTGTCCTTTTATTAGTGTTGTAATAGTGACTACACCAGATAAGATTACATTAGTGGCCACAATATGCATGACTTCTATTAGTGATCACCTCAATGCACCAGGCATGGTTACAAACAATAATGTATAAAAGTGTTTGTCAATATAGAATGCCTCTACATGGGTAATATATAACAACCGTAGCTGCGGTGTCTCTGACACCAAGGTAATAACATTTGTTAAAAATAAATCTTCAGAATGCCACATTAGTTATGACTCCAATATCTGCTTTAAATATATTTTGGAAATTCAGCCATTTTTCTCCAAATATCAGCTTACGAGTTATGAAGAAAGAAAAACAAATCTCAACTATGTTTACATTTTTTGTATACTTAAATTAATTTAGCCAAGTAAAAGCTTCTCATTAAGTAGTCTGGGTACACACAGGAGAGCTACTTGCATGTACCTAAAGAGATACCAGTAGCTCACGAGCGACTCGTTGGAGAAACCTGCTGTAGTTTGTATGAAAATGGTATGCTACATGGATGGTGTAGCACAAGTTGAGTTTCCTAAAGGGAAGGCTATGACCTTTGCTCCAAGGAGTCTGTAATGATTTTTCCCTTGCCTAGTTACTCGGCTGCAGGCCACATTTGCCCTGTCTGTTGTAGGTTGTTTGGAAAAGTATCTTTTAAATATGCTCTCTGTTCTTGTTGGATGTGGTGTTAGGAGGTGGTTCGGTTATGTTTTCCTCCTAGTGTCCAAACTTTCAGACTATTCTTTGCACTAATTTTAGACCTTGAAGAAATCTCTCCAGCACTAGCTCGGAGAATTACGTGCTAGAGGCAGACCACCCATTTTCTGCTTTCCTCAAGATTGACGCCAAGCCTCAGGACAATAAACCAGGACTTTTTAAAGCTGTGGCTTTTATATACTTACAGTAACCGACCTCACACCCTTTGATTGGGACAGTCCAGTAAATGCCAGTGGACTGAACATTATCTTTAAGGGCCCTCATTTGGTAACTCATGGCCACTACTTTACCTCAGAAATGAAGGCCAAATTTGACATTCTGTGTACCATAAAGCGTACTACAACAAGGGGAGAGGAGTTGGCCTAACGGCTAGGGTGCTCAACCTCGGACCATCGTGTGATTGTGAGCAAATCACTTAATCTCCCCGTGCCTAGCAAAAATTAATGTGTGTCCTTATGTAACTTAACTGGTGCTTTGTAAAGCTCTCTGATATCCGATTCGGGTCAAGTTTGCACTATATAAAACTCTACAAAAAAAAAAAAACCCTCCGCTTTTCCTACGTGCGTTAATTGCAATGCATAACAAATAAATCTGAGTGCCACAGCTTTAGATTGTCTTTGGGGCTAACCAAGCTCTGCATCAGGAAGTGCACTGTGTGGATAAGCGCTGCATTGAAGCTCTTATTCCCTTCGAAGTCTGCATGTTTCTCGGGTAGCTCTTTATACATTTCTGGGCACAAACGTGACCCGTGAAGGGGTAGCGCCGGGACACCCCGTTGGGGTAGCTGTGCACTTAATAAATGCATTATAATTATTATTATGAACTAGGAATCGTTTTGGGCTTCAAAAGACTCCATTAAAATGTTCTTTGTTTCCTGTATACCAAAGTCAACTGAAGTCCTTTTCTGCATTGTGGGTCAAGTGATGCACATGCTGCCAAAATAATTCATGAGAAATGGGTGGTTGATGGTGTGCCTCTGGCTAATGACTTTAAAAATGAAAATCCATTCTTACAGCTTCAAAGGAGTGAGACTTGACACTACCAGCAGTGTGGAGACTAAGGTGTAAATTACAGCAGGAGGCCATGCATTCCTGGATTTCGAACCATGAGTGACAGATTCAGGACGCAGCAGTCTCACAGTTGATTGGCATGAATTCTGGGTAGGAACACTGTTTCCAATGAGTGCACCTTCCCATCCATTCTTCAGCTGGTTATGAAAGGTTGGAGAAGGCATAAAGAGTCTTAAATCTTCACGTCTTGGGATTCTTTGCAGTGTTTTACAGGCGAGATAGCAGTTTTAGAGTCAGAAATGCCTGGGGAAGAGTCTTCTAACCCTTTTCGTCTGATCTGAAAAAGGTCGTGCGGCTCGAAGATGAGGTCTTATTTCTGGTACAAATTATGTGGAGAAGGGTGGCTTTTCAAAATAAATGGATCACGTTTTAGGTAATGGAGTTCTTTCTGCTTTGCCTGTAAGGGGCTGCTCAAAAAGAGGCATGTTCTTTCAGCAGATCAGATGGTACTTCGTAGCGGCAGAGAATACATAAGGGTGGTAATCTGCACTTTGTTTTGCATGCCCTAATGTAGGAGATTTCTCCATGCCTTTGTATCCACACACATCGTTTTGATTACATTGTTTTCTCTCCTCTTCAGCTACTTGTTTGGTCCAGGGTTAGTGGATGGTTTATGTTCTGAATGTTGACAGTTTCTTTGAGATGCGGCAGACTGGTTACCGCCATAGGGGTGATTAGGCCTCTAAAGAAGTTTTTTTTATCTGTGTTTTTTTTCTAACAAAAGTGATGTTAAATGTTGGTGAGGAGTCAAGAAATGCAGTGCTAGGTTTGCTCTAATTAGAAAAAAAATGTGGGACGATCAAAATGGGTCTTTCAGTTGATGATGGCTGAATGTTGGAATTGTAGTGCAATGTCCTGAAATAAAGCTGTAAGTAATGTAGATGAGTGACTATTACTGCTAAGTGAACAAAAAGGCAGGATGAAACTATTATCTAGAGTTTCTGAAGAACTAAAAGAGTTTTATGTGGGAAACACCGCAGATTGCTGTTTCAAAATGGTTTTGCCATTGGTGGGTCAAATAATTTACGAGTACATTTTATGCATTTTTTTTAATGGCCTGTTTTGCTTTTCTCCCACAATTTTGATACTGCTTGACTCTCTACATTATACTTTGATTTTCTGGTTTACTTATTTGTTCTTTTTTCTTATATTTATTTATAAAGTTTTATTGTTTTGGGTGCTTTTTAGTGGTGATATTTTTGTTTTTGTGATGTAGAAGTGAAAGGTTGATGCTGAAATGTAGCAAGGCATGAGCGGTTTTAGGTCAGTTGCGAGACGTTTGGGAGAAGCAGGTGGAGAAGTTTGTGTTTCCATTCATTCCCTAAAGTTAGTCTTCTCAGCATCAGCTTTCAGTTGTCTTAATATTTTTTGAAAATATGGATACTTTGGAGTTTTTGTTGTAGGCTATTCAACTGTGCTTTGGTCAGGGTAATTGTGCTGATAATCTATTTTCTATGGCACAGAAGGCTCATCCTCGTTATTTTCAAACCAGCTCTATAACTTTTACACCAGATAGTTGGGGTTGTCCATTCCAAAACTCCATATTAATGAGCTACCCTTAAACGTTATCTGTGGGTTTCTTTACTTCCACGACCAACTGAAAGGCCGACTGACTAGCTCTCCATTTAAAACAAAAGATAACCAGTAGCACTCTTTGTTGCCTAGAACCCACATGGAAGCTTCAGATATTAACCATTGTTTCAGTGAAGACAGGTCACCTTATATTGAAGGCATGTTAAAAGCCAGACTTTCAGCACCTGAGAGATTCTGGGGCCTCGTCTCCAAGAATCCACCATGAAGGTGTGTAATCATGCCCCTCTGCCCCCCCTGCTGGTGGCCCATGATGAGCATGTCTCACCCTCCCTTAATCTTAAGGTTGAAATTACCACCTATGACTATGAGTATACTTGGACTAACCAGTCTCCCAACTTTGTCAGTATCTGTGATTGTAGCCCCAGTGGGAAATACCAGGAGGCCACTGTCAGCTGTTTCCCGTTCCATTACTTGCTCAGTGCTGCAAGACAGCCTCCTGGGTCTAGTCACGTGATGTTGACCTACAATGGAAGGGATCCATGGCCAGAATTTCCACTCCCCGGGATAATGAAGTGAGGTCAGAGTGTGTCAAGACCTGTACTTACCCCTCCCCTAGAAAATGCAATTGTTTCCCACCAAATGTGTCTCTTGTAGCAGAATAATACCCCAACTACAAAAGCTCCCTCCGCCTCTCCACCTCGAGCGACGCCTTCTCCGCCGCTGAATATCTGCACTTCCAGGTCCAGACAAGCCCTAGAAAAGTAATACTCCATGTACGGCCCGGGGGCCACTTGCGGCCCTCCTGACCTTTACATGCGGCCCCCCACGGTGAACAGCAGCACAAGCTGCTGTTTAGTGACTGAGCAATAATATTCAGAAAAAAATGTTAAATAAACGGGCAAGCATTTATTAACCTGCAAATAAATGCTTGCCTGCTTATTTCAAATGTTTTTACACCTCTTTACACAATTCCTAACTCACCCAGCCCCCTAACCGCCGCCCTGCTGGCATCAGTGCGTCCCTCGGTCACACCACAGACTATACTTTGTGGCCCCGGGAAAATGTTTGTGAGTACCCATGCCCTAGAACCACACTTTGCGGAACCCTCGCCGACAGACCCGGCCCGTGCCCCTTTCGCCACCACTGACCTCATCGCACCCCTCTCCATCGCCTCTGTGGACTACATACTCATCGGAGACCTAAACTTCTACCTTGACAACCCCAGCTATCCCCAACTCCACCACCCTCTGGACAACCTCACCAATACCGGACTGAAACAGCTCATCACCACGCTTACCCACAAGGCAGGACACACCCTCAACCCCATCTTCGCAGGAGGAAACAACATCCACTTCAGCAACACTACTCAACCCCCATGGACGGACCACCACTGCGTACACTTCCTCGTCGACAAACCAAGCCGCCCAAACCTGCTCCGCACCCTCTGTGAAGGAACTGGAGCAAAGTCACTGAGGATCAGCTGAACTCCACCCTCAACTGCGACATCCCCATCACCGCGACCGATGCCAACGTCGCAGCCAGGGAACTGCACAAATGGATCCTCAACTGCCAGACAAGCTCGCACCCCATGGCGACTCAGACAGTTAGCGCACCAGGAAGGCCACCTGGTTCACCACCGACCTCCAAGACGCCAGGCGCACCTGCAGACGTCTTGAGAAGAACTGGAGAAACAGCAAAACGCCTGAAGACCACACCACTTACAGGAACGCCATGATGGAATACCACCAACGCATCAGAACCACCTAACGGACCTTCATCCAAAACAAAATCCTCGCCAACTCCAGCAACACCAAGGAATTCTTCAGCGCCATCCAGGAATTCACCAAGCCCCCCAGCGAAGCCACGAACCTCACCCCCTCCCAGGACCTCTGCGACAAGCTCGGAGCTTACTTCCATCTGAAAATCAAGAGCCTCTACGACAACTTCAACGACCGGACACCTGATTCTGCAGCCACTCCCTCCACCGGCAATGCCAGCCAGCCCACCATCTCCAGCTGGACACTGGCCACGACCGAAGAGACCGGCTCGTCCATGAAAGCCATCCATTCGGGGGCTCCCACAGACCCCGGCCCACCACACATCTACCACGTAGCCACCACCGCACCAGAATTACAATGCCCCATGAACACCACTGGAAACGTGCAGACGTCAGACCCTGCTCAAGAAGCCCTCCGCAGATCCCACGGACCTCGAACTACCGGCCTAGCTCACTCCTCCCTTTCGCGGCAAAAGTCGCTGAGAAGACCGTCAACGCACAACTAACAAGGTTCATTGAAGATGACCTCATCCTTGACCCCCTCCCAATCTGGATTCCGCAGCAACCACAGCACCGAGACCTCCCTACTTGCTGCCACAGATGACATCCGCTCCCTCCTCAACCAAGGACACACCGCGGCCCTGATCCTGCTCGACCTCTCAGAAGCATTCAACACAGTCTCCCACTGCACACTTGCCGCCAGACTCCACGTCGCCGGCATACAAGGAACCGCCCTCAACTGTATTAGCTCTTTCCTCTCCGGAAGAATTCACTCTTTTCACCCTCTGAGGCGGAAGCCGGAGGTTCTTCAGCACTTTACTTTAATCTCCCTGCCACAGACCGAATTGCAGAGGGTATCTACCTATTTTAGACCGCGTTTTGAGTGACGCTCGTTTTTAAGAGGCGCTTGTGTTTTAAAATTTATCTGCACCTGATAATTCGTATTCTACCTTCCTCTACCTCCTAGGCCGCTCCCAGCTGAGCATTGACGCTGGGAGCCGGTCCCGGGGAGGCGAGGGCTGCTCAGCGGCCATCTTGGGTGGGGATTCGCGCTCTCGCGCTCTAGCCTACATAAAAGGGGGCTCTTGCAGTAATTGTGTAATTCACTCTTTTCACCCTCTGAGGCGGAAGCCGGAGGTTCTTCAGCACTTTACTTTAATCTCCCTGCCACAGACCGAATTGCAGAGGGTATCTACCTATTTTAGACCGCGTTTTGAGTGACGCTCGTTTTTAAGAGGCGCTTGTGTTTTAAAATTTATCTGCACCTGATAATTCGTATTCTACCTTCCTCTACCTCCTAGGCCGCTCCCAGCTGAGCATTGACGCTGGGAGCCGGTCCCGGGGAGGCGAGGGCTGCTCAGCGGCCATCTTGGGTGGGGATTCGCGCTCTCGCGCTCTAGCCTACATAAAAGGGGGTACTAGACGCTCCGCGTAGCGGACGCGACAGCGGATGCGCCGGATGCCCGCCGGAGTCACGCCAGAGTCCAGCCCGTCTGCGCCCGTCCGCGCGGAGGACGCGCTGGATGGCTGGCCTATGGACTCTGGTAATATGCCCTCTCTCTCATGCAGCTACTCCTTTCGCCAAATGTTGGCCCTGAAACCTTGTAAAAAATATTGCTCTCATTCCTATGAACCGGACGACTTACTGTTCCCACTACGATGCGGCTGCTATCCCACGTCTAGGCCCCTTAACCCCGTCCCCATCCATCCGCTCTCTGACCAACCCCTTACATCTAGTCCTAACATAGTAGGAATAGAGGGCTTCTTGGTGAATGCCCGCTCCCTTATTAAGAACAAGGTTATGTTCAAGGAGTTGGTACTAGATAGTATGCCCACTCTTGTATTTGTGACCGAAACCTGGGCCAAGGACTCTTCCGACCCGGATCTGGTCGAGGCTGTCCCCGAAGGGTACTGCCTGGCCAGACTCGATAGGCAGAGACGAGTGGGAGGAGGGATAGCGATCCTTCATAAAGACTACTTACAATGCCATATCGTCCCCATACCCGATTTTCCTGACAGTTTTCAAGCTCTCTACTTCTCAATAAAGGAAGCGCAACGCCCCTTTTTCAATGGCATCCTAGTTTATCGACCTCCTGGCTCGAGAACCCACTTTACGTATAATCTCCTTCAGGCCCTTGAACCTTATTTTGGCCGAGATAACTTCTCCATTCTGGGTGATTTCAACTACCATCTAGAACGGGTTGACCTTTCTGACACCTCCTGCCTCATTGAGGCCATGCAATCTTGTGGGCTCACGCAACGTGTTTCCGGAGCCACACATCGGGCCGGGCACACTCTGGATGGCATCTTTTCAAATGACCCCCGCCTGACTACTAAGGACCCGATACATCTCTCCTGGTCTGATCATCTGGCGGTCCCTTTTCTTCTGAATTATCATAGGATCGACCCCGGCAAAAAAGGGAACCACCAAATGGAGACTGCTAGAAATTTCAGGAATATCAACAGCGACTCTTTCAAGCCCTGGGCTGCTAGCCTTGCTGTCACCGGATTAGACAATGTACAGACCGCAGTCGCTCACTTCGAACAGGTTACTACCGAGGCCCTGAATAATCTAGCCCCTGTACAATCTCGGTGCCGAGCCAGAAAGAGACCATCTGCCCCTTGGTTCTCTGACTCCCTTCGGCTCCTCAGGCAAGAAGTGAGGAGAAAGGAGAGGCTTTGGCACGCTAGTTGGGACTTCAAGAACAAGGAAGCTCATAAACTCCTTGTTAAAAAATACAAGACTGAAATTCTGCAGGCCAAACAAGAATACTATGTCACCGTGACCACCTCGCTCTCCTCTCCGAAGGAGCTTTTTAAAACAGTCGATTCCCTGGTAAAACTGCAAACCCCTGACCCTGTTACCCCTTCACAGGATCTATGTGATAAGATCGCCTCCTTCTTCCACACAAAAATCCAGGATATTCACCTGGCCCTTGAGGAACAAAAAGCTAGTCTTAGTGCATTCACATCTGGGGTAGAGATGAGTTCCACCACCACAGAAATCTCCCCTTCAAGCACGTTGGACTCTTTTCCTCCGCTGATTCTGCAAGATCTAGAACTATTACTAACTAAGACCAAGTCTGGTTCTCCCTTGGATACCTGCCCTCTGAAAGTCATAAAGCAGTGTAGGGATACTCTCCTACCCCCGCTGCTAGAGGTAATGAATCTAGCTATTAGAGATGGTATCTTCCCCACAGAATGGAAGAAGGCGGTAGTAAAACCCCTGTTGAAGAAGGCCTCTCTGGATCCGGGGGTATTAAAGAACTTCAGGCCCATCTCCCTGCTCCCTGCCCCAGCAAAGATGCTTGAGGCTCATCTCAACAAGCATCTTGCTGGTTTTGTGGAAAGCTCAGGATGCCTAGACCCCTCCCAGCATGGATTTAGGAGAGAATTCAGCACCGAGTCAGCCCTCACCATCGTGCTCGATAAAATCCGCACGACAGTCGATGAGGGCCAGACCGCTCTCCTTGTCCTGCTCGATCTATCTGCGGCCTTCGATACCCTCTCCCCCTCAGTCCTTACATCTCGGCTGAGGGAGGTGGGGGTGAAGAACGCAGCTCTGGATCTTCTGACTTCTTTCCTTATAGGGAGGGAGCAGAGAGTCAAGCTGGGGGAGTTCCTATCTCCATCCCAACCTGTGCTATGTGGGGTCCCCCAAGGGTCGGCACTCAGCCCGACCCTCTTTAATATCTATGTTACCCCACTAGCCAAACTAATAAGATCTTTTGGGATGGAGGTAGTCTCTTATGCAGACGACACTCAAATCCTCGTCTCTCTTCCCAATTCTGATGATCTGATCGCCCCCAAGTTCAGATCTTGTATGGAGGCGGTTGGTCATTGGATGACTCAGAACTCCTTAAAACTGAATGGGGAGAAGACTGAGGTGATGGTGTTCGGGGGGAAAGAAAACATCTGGTCAGCCAATTGGTGGCCTGACTCTCTAGGAACCTGCCCTTCCCCTACAACGTCTGCCAAGAACCTCGGGGTGCTGATAGATCCTGCCCTTGACCTAGGCAGCCAGGTGAGCAGAACCGTCTCCACCTGCTGGGGTCTGATCCACACCCTACGTAGGATCAGGAAATATCTCTCCCTCGAGGCAAGAAAACAAATAGCTGTTGCTCTTATCGGCTCTCGCCTTGATTACTGCAACGCGCTGTATGCTGGGCTTAACAAAGGCCAGCTGCAGCGCCTGCAGGTAGTCCAAAACGCGACGGCTAGATTTGTTTTGGATATTCCCAGACGCTCCTCGGCCACCGCAGCCAGGAAAACGCTGCATTGGCTGCCGGTGGAACACCGGATTCGGTTCAAGGTTCTATGTATGACCTACAGAGCCATTGTCAAAAACAGCGACACAGGAATCGGATCCATTATTTCCCACTATACTCCCGGAAGGAACTTGCGTTCCTCTGGAAAACAGCGTCTGACCACCCCCCGTGTACGAAGAGCCAAATGGGGTGGTAGAGCTTTCTCCACTCTTGCTCCCAAGTGGTGGAATGAACTTCCCCTAGATCTGAGATCTCTCCCTTCTTTACAGCACTTCCGCTCTGCGCTAAAAACCCTTCTTTTTCGGCAAGCATATATGTAAAGTTCCCTGGTCCTTTTCTTCCTTTTTCTGATTATTTTGCTAGGCGCCTTGATACCTGCGGGTCATTGTTCTGCGCATTATAAATTTCCAAATAAATAAATAAATAAATAAATAAATAAATAAGAACCCAAAGAATCAGACTGCCACCTTTCCTCTCCAAACCCACGGAAATGAACTGCGGAGTACCCTAAGGATCATTGCGCAGCCCCATGCTCTTAAATATCTACATGGCCCCCCTTGCTGCCATCGTCAGACAGCACAGCCTCCGCATAGTATCTTATGCCGATGACACCCAGCTCATCCTCTCCCTCTCCAAGGACCCCACCACCACCAGACTCCCCTTCCAGGAAGGAATGCAGAGCGTTGCAGCCTGGATGAGCAACACCTGCCTGAAGCCCAGCTCGGAGAAGACAGAAGTCCTCATCCTCAGAACCTCCCTGTCCGTATGGAACAACACCTGTGGGCTCCCGACACCCATGGCTTTGCCCGAAATCTCGGCCTCGTACTCTACTCCTCCCTCTCCATGAACCGACAGGTCAACGCCGTCGTTCCAGCTGCTTCAACACCCTTTGCATCCTCCCGAAGACTTGCAATTGAAATGGAACTCTCCCCTGAGTCAAGGAAGACGGTCACCCACGCACTCATAACCAGCAGACTGGACTACGGATAAACGCCCTCTACGCCAGGATCAGCAAGTCTCTACTCTGCAAGCTTTAGACAATACAGAACTCCGCAGCCAGACTTGTTCTCGTCATCCCTCGACACAAACCTATCAGCCAACACCTACAGGACCTCCACTTACTCCCTGTTGAGAAGAGTCACTTTCAAGATACTCACCCATGCCTACAAATGGCTTCACAACAATGGACCCCAATACCTTAACGAGAGAATCTCTTCCACATACCCAAAAGAAACTCCTATCTCGCCCTGCCGAAAACCTGTGCACCCGCAGATCCATAATAGGAGGAAGAGCCTTCTCCTACATCGCGGCCAAGACCGGGAGACCTGGAACGAGTTCCCAATCGACATCCGATGCACCCCCTCCCTGAATATCTTAAGGAAGACACTCGAGACCTGGCTCTTTGACCGAACGGAGCTGCACTCCCCCCGCCCCCAGCCCCTTGAGATCCTTGCAAGTGAGTAGTGCGCGTACAATTCCCTGATTGATTGAATAATATTCAGATTTTGCCTATACAGAAATTGCTATACCATGCCTCTTTTTCACTGTTTCTCAACTCGTTGACATTCCAGGAAAGAACAGTGATTCTTGTACCTCGGCTAGCAAAATGTGCCTGTGTGATCATAACTCTTGTAAGTGCATTATTCTCCCATGTATCTTCACCCCGCACCTCCAGTCCAAGTTGTCTGTAATTCCCCAGCCCTGGAACCCTTCCCCCACTACCTTAAGCCATAGGTTCAAAACTTCTCGCCTCCCCAATGCTTGGGGTGTCTGTCGCCCTCCCCTCATTCTCTCATAAAACCTGGTTCTGGACTACTGTTCTAGAAAATGCTTCCGCCTTTTGGGAGGGGGAGAGCCTCTCAGATTCTGTCAGTCGTACTCTGCTCCCAATTCTTGAGTCCGATCATACCATCTCATGCTGGTCATTTCATGTGCTGTGTGTGCCCAGAATCCATCAGATTTGGGGGAAAAAAGGGGGGGTTATCCCACCGCCCCATCTGTCTTTGTGACTTGCTTCCCCATGTCTGTCTCAAAGTCAGGTGATCCTATCCTCCTTGGTGACCTCCGCAGTTCACCAGTCCTCAAGCCACTCCCTCTCATTTGGAGTTCCGAAGAACTAAGATTGCCCTGTGGCCACAATTCTCAACTTCGATGGGAACTTCATCTTGTATTGTATGCTCCACTTTCGGAGATCCACCGTAACTTTTTGTGAGCGGGTATAGTAATCGCATACAAGGTTTGCAGAGTGCTTATTTTATTTGTTATTCCGGGCAGGTATCCAAAATAAATGACAGTCTTCATCTTTCAGGAGAATTAGCTTCTTCTCCTTCCTTCTGTACTCCTCCAGGAGCTTTAGTCCATGGGGCTCGGCAGTACAGGCAGGCACCAAAAGTAATAAGGAAAGGAAAACAATGTCTGTGCTTAGCACCGGTATCAACCAAGGGGAGAGGGAGTGAGGAACACAACACCCATTAAAAAGCAGATTGCAGGGTGTATTAGGGGACCGCCACCTTGACTATACAAACGGAAAAGAAAACCATGGTCTTGGCTTTCCCAAGGGGATTTTACGTGTTTCCTTTCACCCCACCCGGGGATGTTACTCCCACCCGCCTACCGGCTCCCAGAAGTCGTGTACATACCTGTGCAAGCCATGCTCCTCCAGGAACGTAGCTGGGTGCTTCATGGTGGTGTTGGCCTCCTGGCTCTCCTCCAGGGTCGCGACCGTGACCAGGCATCTCAGGGTCCTCCTCGGCTTCAGTCCGCTCTCTGGTGCGTCTCGGCAGCTCCTTCCTTTTGGCTCAACACGTTTCCTTCTTCATGTTCTTGCCCACCACGGCTCCGTCTTCCGTTTCCTGTTCACTTTCTGGGATCCCATGACTCCACCTCCAAGGGGAGTGTCTGGCTTCGTCTTCTTCCGGTGTCTGGAAATTAAAGGGCCCACAACATTGTTCTGCATCGCCCTGAAGGTATCCAAGGTTCGAGAGGCTGAAAGGGAAAGAGGTGTGGCCCAGTGATGCAGACTCTCGTCTTCCTCCATGGGATCAGGGTCTAGAGAAACCGAATCGTGACACTTTTATACACCTCTAGTGTATAATACAGGAAAGCCATTATTTTGTGATTTTCAAATAGTAGGGGACCATGATCGTGTGCTGTCCTTAGGGTGGCATTGCAAGATCTGTTTAGTGGTCTAGCTCTTGGTTTTGGCAGGACTCCAACACCCTGTGCACCCTCAACAGCAAAGTGGGTATCATATAGCCCAGTATGACCGTATTGAGCACTAAATCTTCGACAAATGTTTCTACTGCCGAGCCTTCCACTATCTTGGGATTGTCCCCCAGATGCACATTGTTGCCCCTGGAACATCCCTCCACATCTTCAGCCTTAACATGCAAGTGCTGGGTTCTTTCCCAGAGATGGTGCATTTATGTTTGCAGGGACCTGACAATACTTGTTCAGCGTAACCTTTACTACATGTACTCTTTCTGAGATTTCTCCTGCGTCTGTTTTTTGAAGGTTGATCACTATTGCCACTGTCAATCTTGTTTTCCAAAGAGGACTGTGATTATCTAATGGCAAGCATGAGTTCCCTGAGTGACGGATCTCATTCAGCCCCTCCTCGACACTCTGGGACTGCATGTACATATGGACTCTTAAATCATACCTTTCCAATTTGGTGGCTTGTACTTATTTCTGGGGCTTGTCGCGGACCATTGTTCCTTTTGGTGGCAAAAAGTGTCAGTCAGTCTTTAAGATTCTATCAGATCGGCATATCCGTGTCTGCATTGGAAGCTCCCCTGGGGGAACCCCTGTGGGAACCTGCACCATTGTGTCTTAGGAACTGTAGGACTGGTTTCGGATCTGTGAAAAACTACGGTTTCACATCAGAAAGGGTTAGTAACTTTGCTGGGTAGAACATGCTGTATTCAAGATTCAATTTGCAAAGCTTTCTCTTAATTTGGGTGAATTGCTGATGGGCCTCTTGAACCTGCTTCGTAAAATATGGGCGGAGAGATGGATCCATGCCCTCTTGTCGTAGTGCCTTCAGTTCCCTTACCCTGAGGCGGGCAGTATCTTGGTCCCTATAAGTAGGCAGGCTACTATTGGGCGCATATTAGGTCCAGGGATAGGCTTGGGCATTAAGGTGCGATGGGCACATTTGACAACGAAAAATTCTGAGAAAGTTTCTCTACCCAATAGCACCACAAGGAGCTGTTCTACATCTCTCTCCTTGTTTTCAATGTTTGTTGATTCTGCCACTCCGACCACCCGCATGTTGTTTCGTATTGAGCGCGCCTCCAAATCCTCAGCCTTTGCTAGTGGGCCTTTCAGTATTTTTTCCAATTGTGTTGTGGCAGTGATTATATCCTCTGCGTCTGACATTCTCTTTTCCACTGTGTCGAGCCTCTCCATGTGTTTGTCTAACCTCTCATGTATCTGGTCCATTCTGTAAGAGCGCGCATCAATTTTGCCATCAATCTTTGTTACACTGCGCTGCATTGTGGCAAAATCTGTTTTAAATCTTTTTCCGTGGGGGAAGGCGGATTGTTAGATTCCAATCAGGACTCTGTGGCACCCGATTCAGTCTGTCTGTGCCTGGGTGTCTTACATGGTTTATATTGGAGCCTGAATGAATGAGTGAAATATTTCTATAGCGTGTACATATACCCTAAGGCGTCTGTGCGCTAATGCAGTTACAGCTAACTGGTGGGGCAGATTATGGAAGTTCAAATTTCCAAGGCAAAAAGCCATGTCTTCAAAGCTTTACGGAAAGGAAGGTGTAACTCTAAACCGGATATGGATAAAAGAAGAGTATTCCAGAGCTTAGCTGCCGCGACTGAGAAGACTCTTCCTCTCCATCGTGCTCTTCTGTATCTCAGAACTACCAGCAGATTTTATTGGATGATCGTAATTGTCTGTTGGGGACATACCAGTGGAAGATTTTCCTGAATCCTGCTTGACCTATATTGTGTAGTGCCTTATGAAAGATACACAAGGTTTTGAATAGAATTCTTTTTCGTGCTCAAAGCCAATGCGGATTATTCATGGTGGTCGAAATTGAGTGATATTTAGGAATGTCCAGTATTAGTCTAGCTGTAGCATTCTGTACCAGCTGGAGTTTATTGATAGTAGCCCTGTTGGATTCTGGGAGGAGGGCATTACAATACTCCAACTTAGATAAAATTAGTGAGACAGCAACTTGTTTCCATGAATCAAGGGAAAGAAAAGGAAATATCTTTCTACGGGTCTTTATGACCAAAAAGCAGGAGGATACTGTCCTATTAACCTGGTGGTTGAAGGATAAGCTGATGGTGTCAACTATGACGGCAAGGTTTCTTGCAGATTCAACCGGCGAGGGGCATGATCCTATATTTCTAGCCACCATGAGTGGGTTACATTCCGGATGATGATTACCAAACATCAGAACCTCTGTCTTGTCGCTGTTTAATAGAAGATAGTTGTCCCTCAACCAGAGAGCCACTGACTTCATGCAAGTTATTAAATTTGGCGGCTGAGGCTTCTGCATCTTGAGTGATTGACACCATTAGCTGTGTCATCTGCGTAAGATATTACCTTAAGCCCGAATGATTTAACCAATTGTGCAAGAGGGGAGACCTATATTTTAAACAGTGTGGGACTCAGTGAGGACCCCCGAGGAACTCCACAATAGTTTAAAACTGGGGGAGAAATGAATTGATTCATCGTAACCTTTTGTGATCTGTCAGTCAAGGAGGAGGACAGCAGCTTCAGTGCACATCCAGAGATACCTATTTGTTGCAGCCTATTCATCTACTTATTGGAGGCGATGGTATCAAAGGCTGAGGACAAATCCAATAGGATCAGCATTGCGGATTGCACTGCATCGACAAGAATTACGTATGATATCGATATGCAGTTATTGAGGCCGTTTCTGCTCCATGGCAAGATCTAAATCCATACTGGGAAGGATCAAGAAGATGATGTTGCTCAAGTACGTACTTAATGGGGAGTTAAGATGTTCCACCAAAATCTTAGCTGGTACAGGGAGTAGGGAGATTGGTCAATAGTTTTTAGGTTTAACTTTGTTTTATAGGCATTTGCTTTAAAAGGAGTACAAACATTTCCAATGAGGACAAACATACTATTCATGCATATCAAATCGAAGAAAAGCCCCCACTGTTGGCCTGAATCTATGAATTACCTAGCTGCCTCAAAAGCCCCCGGAGCTGCCGCACTAATTGTCGTGCAAGCAGCCGAACAGTGAGGAATGTCAGTGTATTGCCGTTTAGAAAAGTGAAAGAACCCCCCCCCCCCCCCTCAGACCCCAACACCCTCTCCCACCCTGAACTGGTGTGCCTTCCTAGTGTACAGAGATGTGTTATGGTGATAGGGAAAGTCCTGTATGAGTCTCTGTATGTTATGATGTGGGGGTCCAGGCTGGTAAGCTGGAGAAGGCGGAGATGTTTAGGGCATGTAATCTCATTCATTTCCGTTGAGAATAAAGCAATCAGTGGCTGCCAAGTGTCAGAGAAGCTGGCATTGTGTTGGAAAGAGAGGCCTGTATACGTTCCATTCCTAGGACATACCATAGTTTATGTAGCCACCCCAATCATGTCGGTCTCAAAGGTGAGCCCCAATGTGATAGGATGTTGTGCGTGGCAGCTCCCAAAGCTATCCCCATCAACCTGCCCCGCCTGGACTTGAGTGGTTATGTTATGGGGTTGGGCAGTCCCAAAATTATGTAAGCAGGGAAATGCGGAAGTTCAGTATCAAAAAGGCCATCGATATCATCTAGATGATACCCTCAAGGTCAAAGAAATGGCCTGCTGATCGGCAATATTCGAAAACATTGGGAATGACCATGCCCCCTTCGTCCGGCTTCAGATATTTATTTATTTATTTATTTAGTTTTGTTGAGCAGCCGGTTTCGCTTCCCTCCCCATATGAATTGATTATTAGCTCTCAATATAACTTGTAGTATGCCCGGGGGTGGCCAGACCGCAATTGTTTCTTAGAGGTACAGTGCTCGAGGGAGGAGCGACATCTTGACCGCTGCTACCCTGCCCAGCAGAGAGAGCGAATGACATTTCCAGCCATTCAATTCTTTAGTAGAGCGCTGTAAATATGTAGAGCAGTTAAGATGAACCTTATGGGACACTGGCGCCGCAAGCTCTATGCCCAAGTAGGGAATGGAAGAATAAATGGGTATGCCCGTGTATCGTCTAATTCCAGATGATAGAACTGAGCACTCCTCCCGAAACCATAGGACTGTGACATCCCAATATTAACTTGTAAACCCGAAACCTGACCAACATCCTCCAGTTCCTGCAAGAAGGCAGGGACCGAGCATGCTGGAGACTCCAGGGAGGCGATGACATCATCGGCATATGGATTAACGGTATGCCGCTCTCCCCCAAATGGGATGCCCTTTATCTCCGGATTGTCCCTAATCCTCTGCACCCAGCGGTTCTATATAAAAGGCGAAGAGAAGGGGGGACAACGGGCACCCCTGCCTGGTTCCTCGCTGTATCGCAAAAAGTGTGGAAGTTACATCATTTACCTTGAGCACCGCCTTGGGGTTGGTGTAGCAGCTCGATATCCACGCCCGGAACCTGTCCCCAAAGCGTGTCAGAGTTCTGTTCAAGAGGCGCCAATCTACCCGATCGAACGCCTTCTCGGTGTTCACCGACAAGAGAAGAGCATTTAAGTGCGATGGGGCTTATCCATAAGACGAAATATACGTTTTGTGTTGTTGCTACATTGCCGGGCCTGAACCAGACTGATCTGGGTCAATTATGCCCGGCACGAGGGGACCCAGGCGCGTTGCCAAAATCCCTGTTAACAGTTTTAGATCAACATTAAGCAATGAGATGGGCCGGTAGGAGCTGCACCTGGAAGCGTCCTTACCCGGTTTGGGTAGTACCACTAGTGAGGCCATCGGCATCTCCGAAGGGATCGTACCTGGGCCCGTAAAGGAGTTGAAGAGTCTGGTAAGTACTGGAGCTAAGACTGCGCAAAACCTCTTATAAAACCCATCCGAAAATCCATCCGGTCCCCGAGCTTTCAGGAGTTTAAGGCGGGAAATGGCTCCTACCACTACCGCGATGCGTATGGGATCATCAAGCGCATCGCCATTTGACTGGGTCAGTGCTGTTTGCGTACCTGATGACGGTGGGCGTCTATCTGATGGGCAGACGATGACTGCCCCCACCCCCCCATCTCCTCCTCAAAGAGCTGCAAAAAATCCCGAAAAGCCTGTGCTAGTCCCATATCATCAGTGATCTCACATCCCTCCGAGTCGGTGATCTCCTTAACCTTGCCCTGTTGTGTCTTCGCCCTCAACCTGCTAGCTAACACCCGGCATGTTTTGTCCCCTCCGATATAATAAGAATGCTTTAGGCGAAGAGCCGCATATTCTGCTCTGTTCAGGTCAAGCCCTGCCAGCAGGGCTCGCGCATTCTTCAGTTGTCGCCAAATCCTGGGGGGGACTCCAGTTCGGCAGTGGGCTCTCTCCAGCTCAAGCACTTGGGCCGTAAGTTCTTCCCTTTTAGCTTCGGGCTCCTTATTTTCTGCCGCTGACAAAGCGATCAGGTCCCCCTTCACTACTGATTTGAGCGCCCCCCCCAAAGTGTAGCTACAGAAGTGTGTGGTGTATCCTCTAGGTAATCCTTGATACGTCTGTTTATGAAACATGGTCTCTCGCAGTCTCCAGGTCCTGGCAGGCAGGGTTATGCGAGGGACCCCTAATGTGACCAGTACCGCAACATGGTCTGACAAGGCCGCCACTGTAATATAAATATCCTTAATCTTCGCTTGGACCTCCGCGGAACCCAAAAAGTGGTCTAATCTCGCGTAAGTAAGGTGTACGTGCGAGTAATAAGAACATTTGGCGGACCGAGGGTGAGATGCTCGCCATAGGTCAATCAAGCCCCTCTCTGCCAACCACTTCTTACCCTCTCCCGAGACCCCTCTCCCCCACCACTCCGGATGTCGACTAGCAGATATGTCCGCTATTGTGATAATGACTAAGTTCAGGGCGCCTCCCTCCAGAATTAAGCCGTCTTTTGGTTCTAAGACTTTTGAAAGGGCGGTTCTAAGGAACACCTCTTAGCCAGCATTCGGTGCGTATATTGTTCCGATCATTAGAGCGAGGCCTTTAATCCAGAAACGGTGCGCGAGTAGCCGTCCCTTAATTTCTGCTACTTTATCTCCCACCGAACCTCGAAACTTCCTCGCTACCAGGATCGCCACCCCCGCCCTGTTATCAGTTGTAGAGGAGAGATATTGATAGTGGAGCGTCTTGGACTGTAACCTATGCCAATCACGCGCTAACAAGTGAGTTTCCTGCAGCAGTTAGATATCCGCTCCCGTGTTCTATAAGTAGGATAGAATGGCTCGCCTCTTATTGGGGCTATTGAGACATTTGACGTTAAGTGTGAGGATAGTTTTTCAGTGTCCTGCATGGTTGGGCAATTAAACGGAGCGCTCCCAAGCCTGCGTTGCTAGGTGGTGGAAGAAACCCCGGGCTCCACCGCACAATTGGGATTCCTGAAACCACGGTTGAGAACTCAACCTCTCCCCCTGAGCAAACCAGTTTCCCTCCCTAACCCCAACCCCAACTCCCAAAACAATCCCCCCTGTCACAGTCCCGCACACACCACATCCGGTAAAGTAAGACAGTCCGGGACATCCTGTGGCATGGGCGATGTAGCCAAACCCTCCGCGCCACTCCTCCTCACCCCCAGCCTCATTGTTACAGGAACCCAGGCAGGACCTCAAGCACCCTGATGAGTCTTCCTGAGGGAAGCTGTCTGTTGTGACTGCTTCGATTGCCTCTCTTCGTTCCTGTGCTAACACCTCCGGATCGGACCCTCGGGCAGCCACCCCAGAGCGTCTCCTCCCGACTGTCTGCCAACGCGCCGGGGACTGGCAACGATCCGGTGTACTCTCCGTCACAGGACTCTGGTGTGGCAGACCCAACAGCTTGCACGCCTCTAAAAGAGACAGAATCTGGTGCAATCGTCCTTGCCATTTGAAGATAATACGAAAGGGGTGCCCCCAGGAGTACGCCACCCCTTTGTCCCAGAGGTGCGCTCTGACGTCTTTGAATTCTCTCCGTTTCTGCAAGGTGCTGGCCGCCTGGTCTTGATACAAGGTAATAGTCAGACCCTGGTATTGGACAGGGTGTTTTGACCTAGCTTCCCTGATTATGCGTTCTTTTAAAGGATAGCCCGGAAGGAAGGCCAGAATGTCCTATGGCATTGACTCTCTGTAGCATGCCCATCCTGTGGGCTCTATCGATGCGTATCTCCGTCTCTGGGGGTGCTGCCAGAATGTCGAGGAACAGTCCCTGCAGGAAAGCGGTGATGTCGGTCCTCTCTGCGTCCGATGGTACCCCCGGCCTTGACTGTTTTTCCGCCGAGAGCGGTTATGTTAATGTTATTCGTAATTTGTATAGCGCACGGGCACCCAGAGTTTCATGGCGCTAGAGAAGAGGGAAGATGGTGAGCAGTATCCTAACCGTGTGCTTGTTTCAATAACCAGGTCTTCATTGCACCCCTGAATTGCATTAAATTGGTGCAGCTCCGAAGTGAAAGGGGAAACGAGTTCCAGATCTTTGGGGCCAAATAAGCAAAGCGGCATCCGCCGAGGCGTTTCTTTTTAAAGAGGGGCAAGGTGAGGAGGGACAGGTGGGCAGAGCGGAGATTACGAGTCGGTTCGTGTTTGTTTATGAGATGATTTATAAACTTGGGGCTTTTTCCGTGAAGAGCCTTGAAGGTCAGGCAGCCTACCTTGAAGGTTACCCGTTGGGCTATAGGTAGTCAATGAAGGGTGGCTAGCAGTGGTTTCGCCGAGCTCCTGCCATTGCATTTGAATATTAGTCTGGCCGCTTGATTTTGCACAATCTGCAATCGATTGGAAAGGGCCAAGGGGATACCCAGATAGATGGAGTTGGAAAAGTCAAGACGGGAGAGGACCAAGGCAATTACCACCTGGATGAGAGCGGAATGCGTGAGCAATTTTCTTGATCTTCTGTAACTGGAAGAAACCTGAGGAAATCACAGTTCACACCTGACTTTTTAATGATAGATCGGTGTTCAGGGTGATCCCAAGACTTTTTACTGATGGAGAGGGAGACGGGGGGGTCCCATAGAGGGCGGCCAAAAATGAGGGCCCCAGCTGGTTGCACTTTTACCCAGGAGTACCAGCTCGGTCTTTCCGGGGTTGAGCTTTAGATGGTTCGTCTCCATCCACCCTTGGATGTGCAACATAGTGGCCTGAAATTCTTCAACGGAGTCTGGGGAGTTTAGGGGAAATATAAGCTGCAGATAGTCCGCATAGTTGTATATAGTAACCGTCCTGTTTTTTAATGAATGCAGCAGCGGTTTGAAGTACAGATTGAACAGGAGGGGGGACAGCGATGAGCCCTGCGGAACGCCGCAGGTGGTGGGGAGTTTGGGCGCCGTAAAGTTCTCAAGCATAACAGCCTGGAAACGGTCATTCAGAAAGGACTTGACCCAACCAAGAGCTGTGCCTCTCAGGCCGGCCTGTTCGACACGGTGTAGTAGGATGGTATGATCCACCGTGTCGAACGCTGCCGACAAGTCCAGGAGCACCAAGGCCTGATGTATGCCCTTGTCGGCATTGGAACTCATGGTGTCCAGGACCGCTAGGATTACCGAATCGGTAGAGTACGCCTGGCGAAAGCCGGCTTGATTGGGCTCTAGAAAGTCGGAAGTCGGTTCTCAAGGTCCTCAGCGTGAGCCTGCAGGTCAAGCTGTTGATCCCTCAAACGGGTCACCTCCTGCTGTACTTGCGTGACAATCACATCCTTGGCCCTTTCCTGGTCCTCGATTGCCGGCAAGAGTGTCCGCCTCCCTCCGCAGTTCACGCACCCTTTCCCGCTACTTCGCTTTTCAGGGTGTGAAAGTCGCCGCGAAGAGTGTTGAATAATGACTCCAGGAAGGATTTGGTGATGGGAGTTTCTTCCTCGTCATGGCCTGCAGCAGCCTGAGGGCGCTTGGTGAGCATTTCCTTCAATGTACGTTCCTTCCTCCCCCTTTGGTTAGACATGACGTCACCCCAGCTGAGAGTTCACTGGGTGCGGTCGATCCGTAGCTCTGTGCAAGCTAAGCACAATGGTTTTTTTTTTTATAAACTTAGTTTTATTGGTTTTCATACAACACAAACAGATACACAGGTGATCCAACTATATCAATGCTATCATTCCTCTGGACTAAGCACAATGTTATATTGCGGACTGTGGGGGAAGGCACCCCAGAAAGGCCAACAGCTGACTGGCAAGGGGCTGCGAGCCCCCTAAGTGACTCCAACTAGGGGAATATGCCAAGGCCCTTCGCTTCATGCTCTATGCCCTCTGATGCAGGTCTAGGAGATATGCGTCATCTCCAGTGCTGAGCGGTCTACCTACATGGCTGGTGGAGCCCCTCTGGGCCTACATACACCTCCTCCACAGAGAGTGTTAAGGGAAGGTCAATGAGCGGTGGGTATCTCATCTCCTCCAAAGCGCCAGCCGACTTGCACTGGGGGATGCTCCGCTTCGTGCCTTCTTCCCCCGACTCACCTTCACCTACACCAGGCCGCTGCCTTGCACGTTCCTTCAGGCTCGTGATGCGCTGGCGCTCCACCAGCCACAGTCAAGACCCACGCGGGCCGCCGACAAGTCCGGGAACCTATGCGCGGAGTCCCGCGCTTGGCGTCTGCTTCCTCTTACTGCTTTCATGTGGAGCCAGCAGCTCTCCGCCGATCCACGCGCATCCCCTGCACGCTGTTCAGGAGGGAGTTCCGGGCAGGCCGCAGCACCAGTACGCCACCCGGTACACCTCGGGGAGCACTCCCAGCCGCCCACCACTGACCAGAACCGCCAGTCAGGCCTGGATGATGCAGCTGCCTGCAGGGCGTCCCTCTGGCTATAGCGTCACGTCGCGGCCCCCGTCCATCTCCAGCTGTTTCAGATGTCCCTCTGGGGGCCCGCCTAAGGTCTGCCAAGGCTGCGCCACTCACCGGTGTTTTCAGGTGCACGCCTGAAGCGTCCCTGTAAGGTGCTGGCCGAGCTCCGGTGCAGCGGGTCTACACACTGAGCTCTGGCACCGCTCAGGATCCGGCTGCCATCTTAGAGCCCAGCCTGCTCTGCCGTATGCCACCAGCAAGGGTCAAAATGCAGCCCCCGACCGCTAAAACATCTCCGCAGTGCTGCTCCACCCGCCTGAATCGTCTTCACTTCCCGGTATGGGGATGGCCGAGCTCCGGCACAGCAAATCTTCACACCGAGCTCTGGCGACTCTGAGTTCAGCCGCCGTCTTGGGTTCCAGCGGGCTTCGCCGTCTGCCACCATTGAGGATCAAAGTACAGCCCCCAGCCGCTAAATCATCTCAACAAAGCCTCCTGACGGCTGGGGAGCAGCTCCGCTACCGCTTGGCCGCTTCAGGGGGAATTAGCTGTTATTTTGGGGACGAATCAGGCATCGGCGGGTGGAGAGACGAAGCAACACATGTCCTACCCGCTCACCATCCTGGCCACGCCCCCGGTCAATAGATTTTAAAGACTGTGGGGTCAAGATTGTCTTTTTTTTAATAAAGGCTTGGTGACCGCAGTTTTCCAGACCAGTGGATAGCATCCCGAATTAATGGCTAGGTTCAGAGTCTCTGTTAGATGGGGAACAATAATCTCCCAATCTATGCTCATCAACTTGGGGAGCATGACTCTAGTGGGGAGCCAGATTTAATCCCTTCCAGAAGAAGGTCGGCCTGGTCATTGGAGAGGGGAAGAAAGGCAGTAAGGGAGTGGTCGCTTCACAGACACTAGGGAAGGCTAGAAGATGAAGGGTTAGTATTTTGGTCCTCGATTGGGGGCCATGGCATTACTCTTCTCCAATGAGGAGTATATTTTAGCAATTTTAGGGTGAAAATAGTCAACCAAGCCATCACAGGAAGCCTGTGTGCTCTCCTGATTGCCGAGGAGGAGAGGATTGATAGTTTGTCGACCTGCCTGACTAGGTCTCTAGTGGACTTGAGAGTTGATGTCATCTGGGTATAGAAGGTGTTTTTTTCTGCTCTGGTGGCTAAATTATATTCTGCAAGCTTAGCGTTATACTAGGCTTTTTCTGCTATGTTATACTGTTTACGCTAGATGCGTTCTTGGTGACGACAAGATTACTTAAGTAGCCTGAGTCTTTCTGAGAACCAGGGGGGACGTGTTTTTTTTTTCTTCCCACATAAATTTCTTTAAGGGGGGCTAGAGAGTCAACTGCTGCATCTAACCAGTTGGAATTTGGAATACTCTATTGCCGCCTGGCCTGCGATCTTTTTTGCCCATGAGGATCAGCACCTCCATCACCTAATGGTTGGAACTGAATAGTACTGTGGGGTCTGTCCAATTTATGGGTACCTCAAATCCACGTTGTGCTGTGAAAGGCCGTGCCGGGGCAGGTAGGTCAAACTCCACTGCCGATCGGGCGCGGATCTACTGTATATTAATGTGGCATCAAGGAGGAGGTTGTCTGGGCCTCCCACTCCTTCCATTCAGGTCAGCAGGCCTCCAGCGGCAATGAGTTCACAATAAAAGAGTGATATCAGGGCAGTAGGCCCCTGCCAAATCTCAACGCCGTGCACTGTGCTTCACACTCTTCCTATCTAGGTGCAGGCTCGTAGTGGAACTCGGGCTGTTATTAGAGACAGGCCTAAGTAGTAAAAGCCCCATGGCATCTGATCCGGCAGCTCGTCCTAACGGTGCTTCCTGGGGAGAGCCGACCGCATGAGGCAGCTGCGGGACTGTGGCTCCTCCCAGGCATCCAGGGCAGTGGGGTGATGACCCACGGCAGGCTAGAGCTCACTGCTGTGGTCCAAAGGCAGCCGCACCAAGCCAATCACACAGTCTACCTTACTGGGATACCACGTCGAGGAGCGGTTAGTGGAGAACCCGCTCAGCACAATCTGGGCTGGTCGACAACAGGATCTGTGCCCAGCTCGTGTTCTCAGAGCAATCGCAGGTCTGACCCTGCCTGCATCATCAGGATCGCTGCTCTCATTACTAAGAGCGCGTTTCGGGGTCGGAGACTCATAGCGGCAGGCTGTCTGTTTGTGCAGCGTCATCCTCCCAGTTAGCGGGGTGTCTGACCGTCCATGGACAGGAGGATAATGTAAAATATTCGGATGGGCTCTCTGAGTTCCTCTAGTTGTTTGAATCCAGGCAAGTTCTGCTTCCCCCAACCATTGTCCCTCTTCGTGTTGGGACACTCACTTCTATGGGCCAACTACTGTGGAGTCACAGATAGCCCCCCAATCTACTATTGTGAGGCACTGACACCTTCAGGCATTTGATACCAAGGGAGGCAAAGCAGCGTGGCAAACTGGTCCCTTGTTTGCCGTTCAGCAACGTGTCCAGCGCCTCCAAAGCCTAAAGGAACTAATGTGTTCCCTCACCCTCTGGGTTTCCTGCAGGCCTGTGCTGTCCATGGGCAATCCACTACGTTGCAGGGAACCTGCAATTGGCTGAGCGTATAGAGGGCTGGAGGATGCATGCACTCCCCATCACTTACGTGGGGCACCCTGTTTGCATTGGATGGGGAATCTTTTCCCCACCCTTTCAACACTTGACTCCCGTCCTCACCGCTCTGGTCCCGTTCACTGAATTGGTCCACCTCCTCTGGCTGTGGCCAGACGCCATTTAGACCAACAGCCGCCACCGCCTGCATATCTGATTTGTGCCAGATTGTGCTGCTGGTGCCACCTCCCAGTACTTGATCTTCCCTCACTGCCGGTCCTGTTGCTTTTCTCCTCCAGGGACCCTCTCCAGCAAAACTTAGGGACGCAGATCTATACCAGTATGAATCTTCATAGCTAGAGCTCACACTACCCACTTAGGCACGCCATGATATCGTCCAGACCCCATCGCAGTGAATCCCGTTCAGTTTTTCTTGTCATGAATGGATGGTGAAATTTGCTGTGCCCACTTGATATAACTTCATTTAATTCGTCATTTTTATAGTGACTGTCTGCAAGTATAGGCCCTCTGCTGCAGCTCTTAAAGCAAATGACTGTCATTTGAAAAGGACTAGAAAAGAGTGGTTACACCGCTGTCATATTCATAAGGTGATGGAATTACAGAATTACTTTGAGACAGTATGAATTAATAGTTAGCGTCCTTTACTCGCCCTATGCTTCTACACTTGGCTCCCTTTTCCTTATGTATGGCCTGGGCTAATAATCTGGAATTTGTACCGCTTTGGCTGCCATAAGTGTGGCAGGGTATGATCAGACGTGGGTCCCTTGCTCACTTTGCCACTGGATTCAAGCAAGCCGGGCTGAGGACGGCTGGAATGCCAGAAACCGGTCCTCGGAAGCTTGTTTCCGGTCCAGGGAAGGCATGGCTTGGCAGTTCGGGCTGGACTGTTCCCATGAGGCACAGGGTCAGACTAATTTGCATACAGCCATGTCTGAACTGGGGTGGCAGAGTGGGCTAAAGAAAGGTGATGGATCAAACACAGATCTTTTGACTGGGTGTGAGTGTTTGATTTGTTCTGATGCTCCGTCCATCACCACCCCCTTTTGTACCGCTTTGGCCGCCATAAGTGTGGCAGGGTATGCTCAGACGTGAGTCCCTTGCTCACTTTGCCACTGGATTCAAGCAAGCCGGGCTGAGGACGGCTGGAATGCCAGAAACCGGTCCTCGGAAGCTTGTTTCCGGTCCAGGGAAGGCATGGCTTGGCAGTTCGGGCTGGACTGTTCCCATGAGGCACAGGGTCAGACTGATTTGCATATAGCCATGTCTGAACTGGGGTGGCAGAGTGGGCTAAAGAACGGTGATGGATCAAACCCAGATCTTTTGACTGGGTGTGAGTGTTTCCTCGGAAGCTTGTTTCCGGTCCAGGGAAGGCATGGCTTGGCAGTTCGGGCTGGACTGTTCCCATGAGGCACAGGGTCAGACTGATTTGCATATAGCCATGTCTGAACTGGGGTGGCAGAGTGGGCTAAAGAACGGTGATGGATCAAACTCAGATCTTTTGATTGGGTGTGAGTGTTTGATTGGTTCTGATGCTCCGTCCATCACCACCCCCTTTTGTACCACTTGGGCTAATAATCTGGCAATGTACTGCAAGCTACAACACCAACTGAGCACTTTCTAAAGTGGGGCAAAAATACTCATTAACTAAGCATACAGTGTCATGCAACCTTTGTATTTGGGCACTTGGCCACATCCTACCCATCTAAATTATATAAAAAGCATTGTCAAAGCTTGTTAGTCTGGCGTCGACTCCCTGCCTTTTTATTTTGTTAAATCTTGTTTAAACATGTTTTTTTGCAAAACTTTTTTGTTGGGGAAGCTGCTGAGTCCTCGTCAATCTTTAAGAACAAAAAATTGGCAAAAAACAAAAATATTTTCGTTCTAAAAAAAAAATTGCCATTATTGTCCCTAGCACTTAAGAGAACTACTTTCTGGGGGATGTGCCCTTCTTAAAGGGCAGAAGGCTGTCCCATTGAAGTCAGCCAGTAACTGAAGAGGGCTGGCCTTTTGTCCCTCACTGTATGCTGTAGTGGAAGGAAAATGTGACTTGCACACTATAAGACCAATGGATGAAGAGGGCTGGCTGACAACTCCTATATGTATAGATGTTATATGTCTAATTTTAATAAAATAAAAAATAACTGCCTAAATCCAGGTATAACCATCCATAAAATCAGAGCAGCTTTAGCCCGATGTATCGGTTTCTGTCTTCAGACAGGCAAATAGTAATTGTATCCATTTCGACAGCTCCTGTTGCCCATTGTTACTGGCAAATTTGTCTGAGATAGGTATCGAGGTCCTACATACTTCCTGATCTTTTTGAAGATGTCCTAAACTAACATTCCTACTCCGTGCATGTCTCCGGAATCTCACGTTATGATGAAGTCCTTCACTCTCCTGCCTGCCAATGCATCTCTGTTTCTGGATTATCCTGTATTGGGAATTGGCAGCCCTATGGCCCTGGAGAGTACGGCCCTTTAGCTTTCTTCCTCAAAACTCTACAGGTTTCACCTTGAATAGATTCACAGCATCTAATATAGTTGGCTAGCGCCTTGATCACTACAAAACTTCTAAGCTGTGGCTGTATGCACCAGAACACATCAGGCAGAATTCCTTCACATATGCAGATAACCTACATGTGCCATATGGTTGGGGTGCCATAGTACCAAACAGCAGTTACCACTGACTGTGCCCGTGGTAAAGTCTTCCAGTTTCAGCCCTCTCATGTCACATTTGTTTGCCATATCTCATCAAATAAGGCATGCCCACTTTGTGAATTAAACTGTGATTGATCATGAGGCCCATGCGCATAGTCTCCTGGCTGCTGAAAGTATTAGGAGCCCTCATCAGTGTCAGCGTGTGTCCTGTAGCGTAATGTGCTGCTGTGATTCACATACAACATTGGCGAGAACAAAAGACATTGCATTAGCTAATAAATTATGAGAATTCCATGTTTCTGTAGAGATGCAGGTATCACGTTTTTGGCTAATTAAAAGGAGATGGGTTTTTGTTATTCCACCAAGAAGACAGGCATTTTAAAGCTTAAAGCGGGCTATAGACATAGTTGTAAATGGAAAAAATGCCTGATTATCGACAACCACTATCCATTATCACTGGTACTAACCTCTGCTGCGGAAAGAAAAACGATCTGTTTTTTGTCTAATCTTAACCATGTAAATGATGCTTTGACTTAAGGAGGAAGTCGGCTGTTCATGTGGACATTTTCACATCTTTAGAGCAAACGGACATCAATGAGCTTATTCATGATAGAACGTTGCTCTGATCTAAATACGTATGTTTGTTCGTTTCTCTAGGTTCATACTGCATTGATGGGTGATATTAAGTGTAAAATAATTTTTCTGCCGGAGGGTATGATGCATTTCACTAAATGTTGCATTTATTTTTTTGAGTTCAAAATAAGTTTATTAAAGGGAATACAAGTTAATAATACAAGGAACATAATATTGTGAGGAAAAACAATAAGGGGATAGGAAGGAAAAGGGAAACAGATGATAATTAAATAAGAAAAAGGAAGGAAAACAATGTAATATAAAATTGAACAATTTGAAACATAAGGAATTAATCATGGGTATCAATAGGTAAAAAAGAAATGTTATAATATAAAAGTAATAGAAACAAATGCAATTAGAGTTATGCAGTAAAACAGCTTAGCCGAACATGAGGAAATGGAAAGGGTATCAGGGGGGTTTAGGAACCTCCTGCTGAGCAGGTCGTGGACGAAAGGAGCGGGTTGTGCAATTATCCAAATACAACGTAATAGGAAGCCATAACTCAGCACGTTTAGCTGCCAACTGTGCAGGAAAAACAAAAGCATTATCAAGTCTATGGTTGTGACAAACATTATACCACCAAGCTTTGAAAGTGATATTGGACGTAGACTTTCAGTTGACAGTAATTTGTTGAAAAGCAACTGCTAATAATAAGTCAACAATACGAACATTAAGGTCAATCTGATCCCAACAAGGGGAGAGGCTTCCCAAAAAGATTTGTGCGTGTGAAAATGGAATGCTGGTGGAAAAGATAACATTAATTTGAGCCCAAACTTGTAACCAGAAGGCATGCACCTCTTTGCAAAGAAACAACATGTGAAACAAAGTAGCATTAGGGGAAGAGCATGACCAACATGTGTCTGGCGTAGTAGGGAAACGTTTGTGAAGGGTGGAAGGTGTATGTAATAAACGATTGTAAATAAAGAATATAGATTGCGTCAGAGAAGCAGCTCTGGAGGTTTTACGAATCTTCGTCCAGATCTTATCCCAAAAAGAAGTTGGCCAAGACAAGGAAAGATCACTCTCCCAGTACTCCTCCACTGTGCTTTTGAGTCTGGGAAGAGTGTGTGTGTGAAAGTGTTTGTATAGGACAGAAGCTTTTGGAAGGGTTAGTAGAGTAGAATGAAGTTGAGTAGTAGGATTAGAGGAAGAGGAAGAAGGGTGGGATTTGGGAAGTTTATTGTAGGCCTCCATAACTGATGCTTTAAGGAGGAGATATTGGGGAGCAGAAGAGAGGGGTAAGTCAAAAGTGGAGCGAAAGGCATGAAAAGGCAAGAAAGTGGATTGTGAAAACAATTGTGAGATCCAAAGCAAACCCTTGGCTCTCCAAGATTTCCAGAAAATAGGTTTACCTCGGATTAAAAGGTATTTATTGTGCCAAATGGTGGAGGAAAGGAAATCAGTAACACAAACAGGAGGAGAAGGATGGGAGGATAAGAGAAGTTTGAGAGTAAATTTATGTATAGGAGTAAGAATTGAGGAGGGTTTGCGTGAAAAGGAGATACATTCAGCAAAAGAGAAAGGTGATAGAAAAAGGCACTCCACCTTAGTCCACAATGGGCAAGAAGAATCAGGATCTTGTAACCAAAAGGAGGATTGACGCAACAAAAAAGCTCTATGATAGGCCAGGAAATTCGGAAAATTAACACCACCTTCAGAAGCAGGACGAGTGAGTCTAGCAAGAGACATTCTGGGTTTATTCTTATGCCATAAAAAGGAAGACAAAACTGATTTTTTTTTTTATGAACTTAGCTGGAATGGCGATGGGAATATTGGAGAGAGTATAGAGAACAACAGGGGATAGCATCATTTTGATAGTATCTAAGCGACCCCACCAGGACAGGTAAAGAGGGTGCCACTTAGCCGTAAGGTCAGATAGTTTCTGAATACACTTGGAGAGGCATAGGGAAACAGTATCAGGGATGGAGGGGGTAATATGCAATCCTAAATACTTAATATGAGAAGAACTCCAGGTGAAATTGGAGGCGCTGAAGTCAGTCTTAAAGGTGAACTTTGTTAGAGGCAGAATTTCACATTTATCATGGTTAAGTTTATAGCCAGAAATTGAGGAATAATGCTGTACTTCTGCTAAAAAAGCGGGGATGGAAACAGTGGGATTCGAGATGAAAAGTAAAATGTCGTCTGCATACGCAGCAAGCTTAATGGAAAGATCCTTAGTCTGAAAACCGTGAATATCAGGATTTTGACGTAGTTTGGACAAAAAGGGTTCCAGGGCCAAGTTAAATAGAAAAGGTGAAAGAGGGCATCCTTGACGAACACCTCTACCAAGATCAAAATAAGGAGAAATTTGGCCATTGGCAAAAACTGCAGCTCGTGGACGGGAGTATAATAACGAAATTAAGGAAACGAATTTAGGGCCAAACCCAAACCAATTAAGAGTATGAAAGAGGTAAGGCCATTCTACCCTATCAAACGCTTTTTCAACGTCTAAGGCTATTGCCGCAAGGGGGTATTGGAGATGTGAGGATTTTGTTAAGATGTTAAATAAGAGTCTTGTGTTGTCAGTAATGTAACGCCCCTTAACAAAGCCTGATTGTTCA
Source organism: Lissotriton helveticus (assembly GCF_964261635.1). Taxonomy (NCBI): domain Eukaryota; kingdom Metazoa; phylum Chordata; class Amphibia; order Caudata; family Salamandridae; genus Lissotriton; species Lissotriton helveticus. The sequence continues at coordinate 1,291,321,145 of NC_136068.1, forward strand.
TCTCCTAAAAGGTCGGGAAGCAAGTGATCTAATCTAATCGCCAGTGACTTAGCAAAAATTTTGTAGTCTATATTAACTAGGGAAATAGGTCTGTAGTTTTTACAATACTGGGCATCTTTCCCGGGTTTAGGAATTAAACAAATATGTGCACCCGAGAAAGTGCCAGAGGAGGAACCAAATTCAGCAAAAGAGTGGAGAAGGGAATGAAGTTTTGGAATGAGTAATTTTGAAAAGTGAAGGTAAAACTCAACAGTAAAACCATCAGGGCCAGGAGCCTTATTGAGTTTTAAACGTTGAAGGGCAGCAAGCAATTCTTTTTGTGAGACGTCAGATTCTAAGGAAGAAAGGTCAAGAGGGAAAGAAGTAGGGGTTTGAATAGTAGAGAAAAAGTGAGCAAGAGATTGAGGAGAAGAGTAGGTGTCTGAAGTGTATAGGGTCTCATAGAAATGGGAGAAAGTAGCAAGAATGTCAGCATCCTTATGTTGTAAGTGTGCAGCATCATCATAAATCGATTCTATCTTTACTTTATTATGCTTGACCTTCAAGTAGTTAGCAAGAATCTTTCCAGCTTTGTTCCTGCCACCATAAAATTTAGCACTGGATTTAAGCAAATATAAAGAAGCATCTTCAGTAGACTTTTCATTAAATTTGAGTTTAGCAGCGACCAGAGATGTCAGACTATCCGAGGAATGTGAAGTAAAATAGGCGTGTTCCAATCTTTTAATGTCATGGAGGAGGTTCTTGGTGAAATGGCGAGCAGCTTTTCGTTTGTTAGCGACAAAACTGATAATGAAGTCGCGTGCAGCTGCTTTAAAAGCGTTCCAGAGAGTATGTCTTGAAATGGGTGGGATATCATTGAAAAGAAAAAATTCATCAAAAAAGGTAGAAAAGGAAGTGGAAAACTTGGGGTCCAGAAGGAGGGCATTATTAAAACGCCACCTCTTAGGACCATCAATTTTGGGTAAAACCTCAAGACTAACCACAACAGGGGCATGGTCAGAAAGCAAAATCGGACCAATTTCTGCCGCCTGGAGCGTTTGAGTAAGTGCATGGGAAACAAAAATATAATCAAGACGTGATTGGGAACGATGATGGGGGGAATAAAAAGTAAACTCTTGCAAAGTCGGGTTACATAAACGCCATGAGTCAACAAGCTTATGTTGCAAAATGGCTTGAGTAAAGAGTTTGTGTGGTTTTGTGGGAATATAGGTGGCATCAGATTTCCTGTCTAGAAAAGGATCTAGAGCATGGGTACTCATAGTACGGCCCGCGGGCCAGCTGCGGCCCGGCAAGCCTTCCCTGGCGGCCCGCCGACCTTCCAGACATCGTACCCGTGCATTAAAAAAAAATGTCATTGTGTCTTCAAACACTGCTGGTTGCAGCCGCGCAAGTCTAAGAGACTCTGCTGCTCTGTGGGGGCCGGCCGCCGGGTGATTCCAATGACAGTCACAGTGGAGCTGCAGGGGTCTAAGAAGAGGTTAAATACAGCAAGGCCTCATTACCATACAAATGGTCTTGTGAAGTGCTCGGGTGGGGCTGTGTGTGCCAGGAGGCTGTCTCAGCCCGGGCTGACACACAGCAGGGTGAGGTGAAGAGGGTGACGGAGGTAATGGGACGGAGACAAAGGGAGAGGGAGGGAGGGAAAGAAGACTGTAACACCGGGGCTTGTTCCATTAAATATGAGAGCAGCAGCAAGTGCAGAATCCAGGAACACCGTCTGGTGTTCAAATCCAAAAGGTTTCTGAGTTATGTAGACGCATTCCAAACTTGCCTGTAGTCAGCACATGTTGAAGCGCTGGTGTGTTTTGGTTCGAGTAATTATTAAGTTATTGCTGGCAATTCCTGCAGTGCAGGAGTATTGGGACCACTCAGTCCAATGCAGGTAAGCAATTGAAGGTGCCAAAGTATTGCGGTACTTCAGACAAGCAGCGCTAGTGCTTAGGGCAGTGTCTTTAGAACCCACATTGTTTTAAAAACAGGCAACGTTTCTCAGTCCTGGCGTCGCAATGAACAAGATGCAGGCACTCCCGTTTAAGGGAATTATGGTAATGGCAGCCCCTCACAGATAAATGTGCTGGGGCACTGGGAGGGAGGAAAAGGGGAGGGAGACAGAGGGGGAGGGAAAGGGGGGGAGAGGGAGACCGAGAGAGAGACAGACAGAGGGAGGGAGACAGACAGTGGGAGGGAGAGGGAGGGAGGGAGAGGGAGACAGAGAGTGAGACAGAGGGAGGGTGACAGACAGGAGGGAGACAGCCAGAAAGAGGGAGACAGCCAGAAAGAGGGAGACAGCCAGAAAGAGGGAGACAGCCAGAAAGAGGGAGACAGCCAGAAAGAGGGAGACAGCCTGAAAGAGGGAGACCGCCTGAAAGAGGGAGACAGCCAGAGAGAGGGAGACAGCCAGAGGGAGGGAGACAGACAGTGGGAGGGAGAGGGAGGGAGGGAGAGGGAGACAGAGAGTGAGACAGACAGGAGGGAGACAGCCAGAAAGAGGGAGACAGCCAGAAAGAGGGAGACAGCCTGAAAGAGGGAGACAGCCTGAAAGAGGGAGACAGCCAGAGGGAGGGAGACAGCCAGAGGGAGGGAGACAGCCAGAGGGAGGGAGACAGCCAGAGGGAGGGAGACAGCCAGAAAGAGGGAGGGAGACAGAGGCAGGAGGGAGACAGACAGAGGAAGACAGGGAGAAGGAGGGAGACGGGGAGAGGGAGGGAGAGGGAGACAGAGAGTGAGACAGCCAGAGGGAGGGAGACAGCCAGAGGGAGGGAGACAGCCAGAAAGAGGGAGACAGCCAGAAAGAGGGAGACAGCCAGAAAGAGGGAGACAGCCAGAAAGAGGGAGACAGCCAGAAAGAGGGAGACAGCCAGAGGGAGGGAGACAGCCAGAGGGAGGGAGACAGCCAGAGGGAGGGAGACAGCCAGAGGGAGGGAGACAGCCAGAGGGAGGGAGACAGCCAGAGGGAGGGAGACAGCCAGAGGGAGGGAGACAGCCAGAGGGAGGGAGACAGCCAGAGGGAGGGAGACAGCCAGAGGGAGGGAGACAGCCAGAGGGAGGGAGACAGCCAGAGGGAGGGAGACAGCCAGAGGGAGGGAGACAGCCAGAGGGAGGGAGACAGCCAGAGGGAGGGAGACAGCCAGAGGGAGGGAGACAGCCAGAGGGAGGGAGACAGCCAGAGGGAGGGAGACAGCCAGAGGGAGGGAGACAGCCAGAAAGAGGGAGGGAGACAGAGGCAGGAGGGAGACAGACAGAGGAAGACAGGGAGAAGGAGGGAGACGGGGAGAGGGAGGGAGAGGGAGACAGAGAGGGAGACAGAGAGGGAGACAGAGAGGGAGACAGAGGGAGGGCGACAGACGTGGGAGACAGACAGTGGAAGACAGATGGAAGGAGACAGACGGAGGGAGAAGGGAGACAGAGGGAGAAGGGAGACAGAGGGAGGGAGAAGGGAGACAGAGGGAGGGAGAAGGGAGACAGAGGGAGACAGGCAGAGGGAGACAGGCAGAGAGAGACAGGCAGAGAGAGACAGACAGAGGGAGACAGAGAGGGAGGGAGACAGGGAGGGAGACGGAGGGAGGGAGACGGACGGAGGGAGGGAGACGGAGGGAGGGAGAGGGAGACAGAGGGAGTCAGAGGAAGGGAGGTGGAGACAGAGGAAGGGAGGGGGAGACAGAGAAAGGGAGGGGGAGACAGAGGAAGGGAGGGGGAGACAGATGGAGTCAGTGGGGGACAGAGGAAGGCAGGGGGAAACAGAGGAAGGGAGAGGGAGACAGAGAGGGAGAGGGATGGAGACAGGGAGTGAGACAGGGAGGGCGACAGAGGGAGGGAGAGAGAGAGAGACAGACAGAGGGAGACAGAGAGGGAGTGAGTGAGACAGAGGGAGAGAGAGGGAGAGAGCTAGAGAGGAGGGAGACAGAGAGAAGGAGGGAGACAGAGAGAGAGAGAGAGAGAGAGAGAGAGAGAGAGAGAGAGAGAGAGAGAGAGAGAGAGAGAGAGAGAGACAGAGACAGAGACAGAGACAGAGACAGAGACAGAGACAGAGACAGAGAGAGAGAGAGAGAGAGAGACCGAGAGAGAGAGATGTGTGTATGCCGGGTCTGGTGGCTCAGTGGACGAAGGCTTCCGCTGCAGGGACCTGTGATCAACCTCATGGTAAGAGTTTTTTTTGTTGCTCTAGCCCCGCCCCCTACCCCACTGACCCCGCCCCACCGGTGCGGCCCTCGGACACAAACCACACTATAATTTTGGCCCCCGAGAGAAAGTTTGTGAGTACCCATGATCTAGAGGGTGATTGCAGTCTCCTGCAAGGATAAAATTATCATCCATGAATTGGGTGATGCGGGGAGAAAATTCAGCCCAAAAAAGGGGTTCACCATTTGCGGGACCATAAACATTAAGGAGGGAGATTGGAACACCTCTAAGCGATAGTTTGACAAGATTCCATCTGCCATTAGTATCTGAGGCTTGAGAGATGAGTGTGAGAGGAAGCGACCTGCGACATAAAATGGCAACACCATTACGTTTACCATCACCCTGTGAGTAAAAGACTTCACCTACCCAACCTCTCTTAAGTTTCACAGATTCTATATCTGTAAGGTGAGTTTCTTGAAGAAATGCAATGTCAATATTTAATTTGGCTAGGTGAGATAAAATGCGCTGTCGTTTAACTGGGGAGTTAATACCCTTAACATTCCAGGAAACTATATTCAAAGACCTAGTTTACGCAATAAAGCAATAACTTGGTGCATGAAGAAATCCAAAATATAAGAAATAAAAAAGAAGAAATCAGAGAAAAAGAAGGAAAGAATCAGAAGTGTAAGAAGAGGAAGAAGAGTGAATTGAACTAGAAGGAAGCAATGTGCAAGGAAAATAAATGCATGAGTAAGAGAAAGACCCAAGATTAAAGAGTAGAAAGTAGAAAAAAGAAAAGCATTGTAGAAAAATGGATGGAAGAGTAAAGAGTAGAAATGTTCGAAGCTAAAGAGAGAGGAAATACAACCTGAAAAAAGAAAATCATCATTATTATGCATGAATGGAAAATGATTGATAGAGGAAGGGGAAAGGGACAAGAACAAAAAACAGAGAAGGTACAAAAAACATGAGGAAAACATACCTACAAAAGAGAAATACGAGAAGGAGTTGAGGGGAGGAAGGGGCCAGGTAGGCAAGGCAACACAACTGAGGTCAGCCGGGCAGGGAACCGGGAAGACGTCATCAGACAACGAAGGGTTCCTGTGGAAACAGAGGTGGGGGAAAAGAATAAGGTGTTACATAAAACCGTAATCTATAAAAGGACCATGAAACACACCTTGTAGGAGAACATCACAAGAATAAAAACAGTCAAAACAGGCAAGAAATTTCAAAAAGGGAGTAACCATTGCGACAAAACGTAAGACAAGCATCGAGGCTGGCTAGTGCAAACAGCTGTCAGCCAGAGGCGTGAAGCAAACAGCAACATTGCAATGCGAACAATGGAACATTCAAACAAGCGAGATGAAAGAACATCAAAAAGGTATTAAAAGTCAGCCAGGGGAAGAGGACGAAGGACCAGAGGCATCCATGGCAGAGGTATGGTGCGCATTGATGAAGCTTTGCAATCTCATTGGGTCTTCATAGGTGGTAGTTTTGTTATTATAAGTGACTTTGAACAAACAAGGATGGTACAAGCCATATCGAGCACCCATAGAGCGAAGGACCGCTCTCATGCTTAGGAAGGCTTTCCTGCGGTTAGCAGTTACTTTAGCATAGTCCTGAGCGAAGAATAGCGGAGAGTCAGACCATGTCAATTTAGGAAGAGCCTTGGCAGCAGCTAGAACTTTCAAGAGATCAGTGTACTCCAAGAAATAAAGAATTACACCTCTTGGCCTTTGTGACATGGATAGGGATGTAGGTAAACGACCTAGACGATGTGCGTGTTGGATGTTAAGGGATGTATCCTCTGGCAAGTGGAGCAATTTAGGAAGGAAGGATTTAAAGAAAGCAGGCGGATCAGACCCTTCAAGACCTTCCACCAGGCCGTAAATGCGAAGATTATTACGCCTGCCTCTATTTTCTAACTCCTCCACCTGCTTCTGAAGAGCGCACATCTGCGAAGACAAATGTGTAACTGTGGTTTGAGATTCTTGAAAGGATGCGACAGATTGCTCCACCGAAGAAACCCTTGTTTCAATTTGGGACCAATTGTCTGTTAGAACCTGAAGTTTGGCATTAGTCTCCTCCATGAAAGGGCGCAGCGACCCAATTTCCTCGAGAAAAGGACGGAATGATCGGATTTCTTCCAATAAGAGCTCCATAGATAATGGGGACGATGACTTGGGCGGCGAGGGGGGATGTTTCTTTAGTCGTTTGACAGTTGTTTTTCCTGAGGATGGCTGAGAGGATGAGTCCAAAGCTGCCTCCGAACCCGATGAAGCAAGGGAGTCTTCTAACTGGGAGAGAGCTGAAAAAACTTTAGAGTTCTTAACAAAAGCCACCCTTGTAGTCGATTTGGAGGAGAAGCGAGACATATGTTTTTATCGTCCCATACAAAGAAGCTTAGAAACGCACAGGAAATGCAATGTAATAGCACTGGACAGCAAAAAGAAAAAAAGAAAAGAAAAAAAAGACACTTTGTATAGCAATTATAGCTGCTTCTAGATCAGTCCAGTTATGAGGCGTCAAGTATGAGTAATATGAGGGAGGGGTTTAAGCATGAACATCCAATATGAACGTTAAGAGGATAAGTCAGCCAAGGCAATGCTGCCAGTAAGGAGAAAGCACATTTTAGGGTGTATTTGTATAACCAGTTGTGTCATATAAGAAGTGCAACCAGCTGATGTAGGGAGAACATCCAAAAAACTAAGCCTGCAATAAGTTGCGACAAAATCACCAATGAAATGAAAAATATCCAGGAAGGGAACCTCCACAACGTTGAGGTATTTCTCATGGAAAGTTCTCTACTGGTAGGGGCAGCAAGTAATCTACCGCCTCCACTCTTCAATAAAACGGTGGTGCAAAATAATGAGAACCTTCCAAAAAGTGGCCAAAAGATATTACATTGTGCCAAGTAAAGCCATAAGGCGCAAGGAGAACGAAATCAGCATATCAACATGCAGGCAGAGGTACTCCGAGGTGCACAAAATGGCGGTTGCGCTGTGAAAAAAGATAGTCAGTCATAAATATGCATCGCCTCTGAAGCAGTGCAGCAAGCGTCGACCTCGTGAAGGTTGCAGAGGTGATTCCAAGAATTCAGTGATTTGCAGGTGAAGAAATGAAATCAAAACGCACTCGCCTTTAGGAGAAGGACGTTCCGTGTCGGGACCCACAAGATGGCGGCCGCGAGCACCGGAGCGCCCTCAGAAGCAGAACTTCGATTATCTCCGTCTTCCGCCCCAACGGGAACGTCTCAGGAGTCCCGGAGCATAGCGGAGGTGTTCCGACGGCAGGAGCGGACTTCAAACACAGGAACTGAGGGTGTTGAGAGGTGAGTCTCCCGGTGCTCAGGCGCCGCCATCACCCACGGCGCCAAGCCACGCCCCAAATGTTGCATTTATAACCAGACAACAGAGTTGTTGTGTAGGGAACGGCTGTCTGTACGCAAGCAAGAAAAATAACTTCCATAAAACGGGCACCTGCTGTGATGGGGGCAAGTGGGTGGCTGTTGTAGGGTTCTCCATTTCATTGATATGTTTTTGTCATTTTTATGGGAAACTGCTCCTCTGTAGATTTCAGATGTCTAATTTGCTCTTGCATATACATGTAAATAGCTCATTGAAATTGGAGCATTGCTTTTTTCCAGCATATTTACTTATTTTTCTTTTTTTAGTGCCCTTGGAAGAGAAAGGATTCTTGGTGTCCGAAGCATACATAGAAGAAAAGGTTGGGCTTGTGTCTGAGGCCTATGGTGAAGATGATATCTCTAAACTAGAGGGAGATGAGGAGAGGGGCGATGACGAAGAGGATGAGGCCAGCAGGCAATCGGTAAATAAAAAAATGTCATACTGACTGTGTTGGATACCTGTTGAGTTGTTGCCTGGCTGTCTTCCTCAGCCAGGACACTTTGCCAAATACCCTCACTAAACACAAGGTGTGCGAATGGTTCTGCTTCAAGATTGCATTTCATGCATGGCATTCCTGTCTCAGGGCCCCATTTGCTAGCTAGAGGGGTTATGCTCGTCCTGTGGCACTTAACTTCAATAATCATGCCATTAAAAAAAAAAAAACTGTTTTGTCTGAATCCTTTGATAATGGGTAACGGTTAGCCCACTTAATTGTGTGTTATATGACGGTATTATTTTCAGTAGTTATCTTGATTTGGAACTTGCGGATCAAGGCTGTTGCTTTTTCAGCATAACCTTGAAAATAGTATGGGAGTTTACAAGTCCATCTTAGTCTTTGTTCCATATGGCTTGTATGAATCTTCTATTTGCATGTGCCACTATGAGCTAGCTGTGGCCTTGAGTTTCTCCATGAAAGTTGTTAATTCCTCATTTGTTTCCTACAGTCCAGGACGCTTGCCATACTTTTATATTATGTTCCTAGCTATTGGATCTTGCATGATTATTGCTGGCCCAACACAATATACAGTGCAGGTTAAAGACAGTATGGGTCACTATCAGAGCAACATGTGGCCGTAGGTTGGAAGGGTGGTAACTTGTCTTTTGGCCAACTTAAATAAAAAATATTTAGATCCTACTCAAGTCCATATTTGTAAAGTGCATCTATATGTAGGTTATAAAATGCCTTGAACCTCAGTCATGCATGTAGGTTTTGGTATTTCTAAAGCTTGGTTTTGTGACTGGATATAGGTGCTGGTGTGGTTGATGATGACTTGATCATATGAGATCTAATTTTTCTTGATTTTTCTTAGAGGAGAAGAGGTTTATAGCATTGCATCGGTCTGCTTATGGTGGGTTGGGAGATTCTCAGATGGGGTTGGCACTTTGATGGTCTTAATGAGGGCTTTGCATCTGTTGATAAGGCTTAGAGGTGCAAGCTCCAGAGTGTGTAGTAGTTGTTGACATGTGTTGAGGCTGGAAGTGTCTGGGTAGGTTCACTGGTATTTCTTGGAGTTCTACATGATGTCCTTAGTAGCTGAAGGTAACCTTCTACTTTTTCTCATGTCTTTCGTGTCTTTCATGTCTTGCATGTCTTGCATGTGTTTGTGTAATGGACCAGGGGACAACAAAGTAGTGGGAGTGATGGCTGAAGGCAGAGGTGATAAGGACTCATATTTCCTCTTAAGTCCTTTGTCGGTTCCGTGCGGTCTGTAGATGAGATGAAAGGCTATTTTTGTAGGACAGGGAAGAGAAAAAATGAAAGACTAGGAGCTCAAATGACTTGGGTGTGACCATGGTGAAGATGATGCAGGGCTACAGTGACTTGGGTATGATGAGTTCCCCTCCAGTTGTGTATGTGCAGTCTGTGTATTAGATGAAGTATCCAGATGGGACGATGACATCAAAAATGTGTGCTAATGAGTGTGAACCAGGTTTCCATGATGAAAAGAACATTTAGATTGTGGTTTGTGATGATGGAATGGGCGTGACTTACTGCTGGGTGTGCGGTGATGATCATGTGTTGAAGGTGTGATGTGGGTGGTGTGTTTATTCTAGTGTGTGGAATGTCAATGAGGTTTTTGCTTTTAGATGCGAGTATAAAAGAGGATGATTCCAGGGTACTTAGTGCCAATGGTGTGTGTGTCGGTATTTGAGGGACGCTTGATGATAGGGGGCTTACTTTGGCAGCAGGGGTTGTGGCAAACCTTAAAAATGTAATGTAATGCCGGTCCCTGTCTTACAGAGGCACTCAGCTTTCGAGAAGTGTGGGGGCAAGTGCTCTACTGTGAAAGATTGGATGATGAGAATGTCTGAGTTCTTATTTTGATTGCCCAGGGAAAGAACTATAGTACATTTGAAAGGTGTAAAGTGTCTCATTAAGAGGGTGCTATTTACCAGTAAACTACCATGGATATCTTGTAGCTCTTGAATAAAGATTACTGTTAATACTGAAGACCTACACAACGCAACAAGCTCATTCTGATACCAGGAAGGGAAAAGGAGACGAGTAAGAATTCCAAGCAAAGAATTCAGAAGAAGATTCAATTGCCAGAAGCAAAAATCTGGGACAAAAGTAGTAGCAAGTGGGCTAGGAATGTTACGAAAAGTGGGAAACAGATACGTTGTGATATAGCTTCTTTGAATGTCCTCTCACTTATGTGATTTAATCAGGGTCTGACATCATAGGAAAAGGGGGTACTGGCTTGGAAATCTTGAATAACTTTTTGTTTGACAGACCACCATTTTGAGGAGCGCTGGTTAAAAGGCTTGTCCATGCCCTTGCCAGAAAGTCATGCCATGTATTTGGTGAATAAAGAAAAAACCCAAGTTTGACAGCCTTCCTTCTTGCCTGGATTCCAGAGTCCTGCAGCCTCCCTGTATGCCTGGCACTTCAGTAAGCTCTTCGTTCACACGTGTGGGTGACCTTGAGCACAGAAATACCACAGCATTGTGGGCAGTATGGACTCTGTCATGCGCTGAGCGCATCATCTGAGAACATGCAGGCTGGCAGTGAAAGAAGTACTACTTCTCTTCTACAGGGTGCTTTGGTGAGTTCTTGATACAGTTGTATTTAGCTCTGGGTTTTTGTACTTCTGTAAAGAAGCAAACCTAATTGAATGTATGCAGCCCATCACTACAGTTTACTGAGGGCATAGTTATTTTTTATTACACCCATGGCTCTCTCTTAAGATCTTTTTTAATTTCCATTCCAATGTTTTTTTCCCCTTCCTGTAGAAATCTTCAAACTGTTAGCCATCCTCCTCATTTCATGCAACACCCATTCCAGAGGAAAACGTTGATCATTAGCATATTATTGAAATGTAACTACAGTGCTAATAAGCATTTAGCATACATTGTGTGTGCTAAAAGCATGTACTGGAGGGTATATGCTTGCAGCAGAAGTTTCAAAAGTACTATCCACATTGTTTCCAATGGTATGAGTCTATTTGACCACTGCTTAAGACCAGCATTCGTGCCAACTATCTCTTGAAGCAATGTTTTTTTTTTTGCAGCTCAAAGTGATAATTTTAGTTTAGTGGTCTGTCAAATAGCTGAAACTTGTGTGAAGGTCATACTTAATCCAGGCCAACTAAAAAATTGCATTCCTTTTTCTGGTGTGAAACTTGTATCTCCCGTCAAATAGACATTTAGGAAGTCTTCCAAAATGAAAGAAATTATAATTGATGACCTATCCTGTTTCCTTTTGGTTGCACAAATTCATATTTCCTTAGTGGATTGGGTGCCTGTTCCTTTGACACAGAGAAGGAAATTCCCCAATGTTAAACAGATACAAACATAGAGGCCTTCAGAATACCATGCAACTCCAATGGGCTAGGAGCGAAATTCCACCATTTCCATCCCTTTCCGACTCACATTATTATAAAATTGTATATGGGAGATGACATTTCATACTACCCGAATATTGGGAATCTGTGCACATGACTTCTTAACCTAAAAAAGCTGCATTGATCTACAGGGACCTGCCCTGCAGCTGACATAAGCATTCTTCCTACAAATCTTGCACTTTCCCCGACCTGCCATTCCATATGATACTATTGTGTGTCGCCCAACATCATTACCTTTCACACAGACACTTATTGTGAGCTGGAAAAGAGTGCACAGAGTAGGTTCCTGCCCACTTGTGAAGGTTCTGCATGGGTGTAGGCCATTACAGCTTGTTTCATCCTCTATGGCACATGAACATGGTTGGATATCTTTGTGTTTGAGGAGAGGGTATAAATGGTTGCTCAGGTAGTACCGGGTTTCAGAGCATTGCCCCTAGTCTATGGACGTATCCCTATAAATGACACCCTCCACTCATTGGAATCTTGTGGTGAATTTTTTGTTGAAGGTCTGGGTGCCCTGTGGAGAGAGTTTTCATGGCTGGACTGTGGATGGCACATAAGTGCATAAGAGCGCAGTTGGTGGTCCCCCCCCCCTCCTACACACAATTGGCACTGGCACTTTTTTTTTTTAAATTGAGCATGCGTTGTAAGTCTAAGTGATAAGAAGGATCAAATCCGAAGAGTCAAACTGATTTGCATCTTTTGAAAGAGTGTAAAATATATTCAGATGAAGGAGGGTTTTGTTGGGAGTGGTGAGCAGTTGTCACGGCTGCCTTACACCTGACAGCAAGCAACAGGGTGCTAAATGCTACACTGTGAGTGCACTGCAGCAGACAGTACTCAGTTGCTGGACAGTATGTCACTCAGTATTTACGTATTTTGCATGTCTGAGAAAGGTGAGCATGACAGATATGGCTTCTACCTTTTCTGCTCCCTGCCCAAGCCATACACTACAGACAGTCGCTACTTTGCTACTCTGGTCTGAAGAAGTACTGCCATACATGGGTAATTACAATTTGGCATAATTGCATTATTCTGAAAGGAGATATTAGGCTCCTATCTTAAGGCTTGACCTGGTTTGTCCTGGGTGCTCTATATAAAGGCCTGGGAGCAATGGTTTGTTTGTGTGGTCTCTTAGTATCTTCCTTCGCTTTCCTGATGTTTCTTTTGTGGACTTGGTGCAAACTAATTGAGGCATTTTAGCAGTGTTTGGTCACTAATTTTAGAGCACTGCAGATTATATATAATAAAATAGTTAAAGCACTCTCACAGTTACTGCTCACCTGGGGTCTGTATGAAGCTGTTTATCTTAACGTGTACTATTTTGGAGTGAGAACTGCTAATCTAGTATTGTTACTGTTAGTGCAGTATGGTTCAGAGTGAATGAGGCTGCTTCATCTAGTTAGTGCAGCATGGTAATTTCTGTCACTCTGAGTGGATAGAGATGGGTTTTCACCTTATGTGTATGCCTTCCTCAAATTGATTAGCTCTACATAAAGTGGATATTATTCTACAAGGTACTTGTACTGTGGCATTATCTGCTTATCGATGAAATCATTCTGAGCCGCACACATATTTGCTTAATGCTAATATTGTAACAGTATTTGACCCACATTTGTGATTTAAAATGATGCTGTTCCATAAGTAGTAGACTGGAGCAAGACTAACAAATAAAGCCAATATTGTAGCAGTGCCATACAATGCTACAGTATTGAGTACAGCACGTTATGAAGGTGCTGTTATAGATTTTCTAATATGGACAACTTCATGTTTCCAATCCGTCCTGGAATTAGCTGCTCTTTGTTGTTTTTCTAGGGCTTTTCCTCCAGTAATAATCCACTGTTTAGGCAGTTTTGTTCAGTGGAACAATGCCATTAAACGTGTCAAATATATCATGCCTAAATTGCCAAGCTCTTAAGCGTAAAGGATTCTACTATTGCATGATAAAATGCCCATGTGTTCTTTCTACACCAGACAAACGACAACAAAAGTTCAGACAAGTTTGAATCAACTTAGGTAGAATAACCCAAAAATACTACTTACCAAGTGTTGCAACATTTTGGAGCCATATATCCCACTGTACATCATTTCAGGTTTCAAATGGCAATCACAAATCCTATCCCCTTGAGATGGTGATAGCGATCTATTGTGCTTGAATGAAACATATTGGATAAACAAATTAGACCTTTTCCTTTGAAGTTGACCGAACTTAGGATGTGTTTTCATCAATTATATAATTTATTTGGTTTGAAGAGAAACCAGAGTCTTCAACTATATAATTGACATGCAAGATCCAAAATTATGAAGTAATTGTTGAAAGCAAGCTCGAATTGTGAGTAAATTCCATGAATGGAATAAAAATATTCACATATTGCATTGATGGATAATGGAAATATAAGAAATAATCTTTGTAATACTGTGGTATTCTTGGAAACAAATGTGGTGGTCAAAGACAAAAATGAATTAGAAACTTGGTATAAATCTTAAGAATGACTTTCTTTTGCATACGGTACACTTGCAAGACAAAGTACATTTGAAGCACTTGCAGGTCCAAACAGAACGATGGTAGAAATTCCAGGTACTACGATTATAATAGGCTTTTCAGTGCATGTCTTATATCTAAAGGTCTTAAGTGAACAGTGGTGGTGGTGATGATGGGTGCAAGCATACAGACTTCAATTTGTTAGGTTAGACGCAAAGTTTTGTAGGTTTGTTGGTTGACGTAAATTCAGCTGGAAATTAGATTATTTGTAAGTTTAACTCTTTGGTTAATAACTACTCTCGTGCATTGAAAGATGTACACAAGGCCTAAAAGGCAACAGGATAATTACTGGAGGACTGTTTCTTTATAAAGTTGCTGTGAGGTTTTAAAGCGTTATAATGACTGCAGTTTCCAGATACAAGGTTCACTGCTGACCTATCTTTAAATTATGTAGTGTTTGTCTGTAAAAAAAGACTTTCCAAAATGCATGTGAATTGAATATGCCATGCCCAATTTGAAAGCAGTATATACTTGTATTTTCGCCTGACTGAATTTGGTGCACACTACGTAGGAGTTCTCTCTGCATTACAATGGCTTATGGTGCTTGTTTGTGAGGGGAGATATCTCCTCTCTTCACAAAGCATTTAAAAAAAAATATATTATTGAAAAGCATCAACATATACAAAATAATCCGTGATATAGCAGTAAAACATCTAGCTCAGGCATGTCACCTCCGTATGCAGGTTAGCAAGTCTGCCTTCCGCGCTCCCAACCTGCTGGTCATGTGCAAAGAAATGTGGAATACCCACTGCAAAACTCAGACACTCTCTCTGTTGCCTCCAGCTGTACTTGATTTCCAGATATTTTTCAATATAGCCTTGCCTTATACAAAGGTTCTTCTGCCAGTGCACACCTCTCCAGTCCCCTGCCACAACTTTAGTGTGGGAGGGTCTGGCTCCCCCACCCCTTGATTTCATGTGATTTTAATATTTTTGAGGGTGCTTGTAGCTAGCATCTGTTCAGTATGTGTGTACTCCTACCAGGCATTACGATACATGTCGCTGGTAGAGAACATGATTGCATCCACTGTAATTAATTTAAGCTGTTGATTTATATTGAGTATTCGGATTGCCTTGAGAAGAGTGTACTGTCACTTGACCTGTCATGCTCTGTGTCCTTGGCCCTTTTGTGAATGTTAGGCATGCTGGGAATTTCCTTCATTTTGGTTTGGTCCTGCTGCTTGCATATAGAGTATCCAAGTCTGATATGGTCCCCTGAAATCACGCTTGGTTGTTTTAGTTACCCCCTGTGCATTGAATGCTATGCATTCGTATGATATTTTGGTATCTTCATCATTCCCAAGTATTTTCTTATGATGTTCCTTTAGTGATAATGTTTTGTTTATGACCTGGTCATTGTAACACAAATTAGAACATTGGAATGTTGGGAGCTCCATTGTAGACAATGGAGTGCTCTGTGCTTCTATGTGTCGGTAAAGGCCCGCAGAGCAACATTCCAATGTTTTACAAAGGCCTCTCGCAGCTCGAGGAGATTTAAATCCCCTCGAGCTTTGAGAGAACTTCGTTTTATTTGTTAGAACATTCTGCCCTTTAGTGGCAGAATGTTCTAATAGCCTTATAGCCCTTCATAGCAGGGCTATACCGGCTATTAAAGTCCCGGTCCCTTGTTAACCCCTTCGCTGCGGCGGCTATTCCGCCGCAGTGCTAAGGGGTGGGTGGGGCCGCGCGGCGCTCCGACGCTGGTGACGGAACCGCTCCGTCACGGCCCTCGGGTGAGCTGTGCTTGTGACAGAACGGTTCCGTCACGGCTCCGCCCGCTCAATAGAACGCGCCGCACAGGCGCGGCGAGCGGGCCGTGACGGAACAGTTCCGTCACCAGCACAGCCCACCCGAGGGGCGTGACGGAGCAGTTCCGTCACCATCGTGGGAGGGGTAAAAGTCCCGAGACGAACGTGGGAGCGGGCCTTTAATAGCCGGTATAGGATGTTACGGCGGGCTATAAGGCTATATTAGAACATTGGAATGTGGAGAACTCCATTGAATACAATGGAGTGCTCTGTGCTGGCCCACAGACAAATATTCCAATGTTTTACAAAGGCCTCTCGGAGCTCGAGGGGATTTAAATCCCCTCGAGCTTCGAGAGACCTTAGTTTTATTTGTTAGAACATTCTGCCCTTTAGTGGCAGAATGTTCTAATAGCCTTATAGCCCTTCATATCAGGGCTTTACTGGCTATTAAAGTCCCGGTCTCTTGTTAAAGTTCCGAGCCGAACGCGGGAGCGGGCCTTTAATAGTCGGTACAGGATGGTACGGCGGGCTATAAGGCTATATTAGAACATTGGAATGTGGAGAACTCTATTTGAATACAATGGAGTGCTCTGTGCTTCTACGGGCCGGTAAAGGCCCGCAGACCAACATTCCGATGTTTTGCTAAGGCCTCTCGGAGCTCGAGGGGATTTAAATCCCCTCGAGCATGGAGAGGCCTTTGTTTTATTTCTTAGAACATTCTGCCCTTTAGTGGCAGAATGTTCTAATAGCCTTATAGCCCTTCATAGCAGGGCTATACCGGCTATTAAAGTTCCGGTCACTTGTTAGTCCAGAGCCGAACGCGGGAGCGGGCCTTTAATAGCCGATATAGCCCGCTACAGTGGGATATAAGGCTATATTAGAACATTGGAATGTGGCGAACTCCATTGAATACAATGGAGTGCTCTGTGCTTCTACAGGCCAGTAAAGGCCCGCAGAGCAGCATTCCAATGTTGCTTTTGTTCACAGCTATTGCAGTGAACAATGGCCTCTTGGAGGTCGAGGGGATTTAAACTCCCTCGGTCTCCGAGACGCCTTTGTTTTATTTGTTAGAACATTCTGCCCTCTAGTGGCAGAATGTTCGAATAGCCTTATAGCCCTTCGTAGCTGGACTATACCAGCTATTAAAGTCCCGCTCCCTTGTTAAACGCCGGAGCGGGTCTTTAATAGCCGGTATAGCTGCTACGGCGGGCTATAAGGCTATAATAAAGTGTGGAAAGATCCTTTTTTTTAACCATGACTTAAGAAGTCTTTCAACTCTCCGCTTTCCTGAAACTAGGTTCTGCAAGTTGTGAATAGGTGCACTCCAATGGCAGCATGGCCAGAGGGCGACCCAGAATCAGTTACCAAACCAAAGCCCCTTGCTGTGCATGTGCAAACTGCCAGAGCCTGCACTCTCAAGGGCTTAATCTTCTACATTCTTGTCTTGTAGGAAGAGGAAGATTCTGTGACTGAGAAACCTGAGGCTGGTGATCTGAAGGTACTTGGGATAGTGCCCTGACAATGCACTTTTTAAATGTGTCTGGGAACCTTAAAAGCATGGTTAGTTTTGTGTTTGTGTGTCACAGCACTCCCAGCCCGCATAAACACCATAGATTACTGTGAATCTAATAGAAGAGGGCACACGGTAATTGTAGGGTCCTGAACCCCATGAAAGTGGTCAGAGAGGGCAGAATTTTCAACCAGCATGGTTATGAATTGTGGTGGTGACTTTGCATGGGGTGTCTCGTTCTTCTTGGCAATAGCCATAGTCTCACAGTTTCTCATGCCCTTTTTGAAGTGCAAATGACCACTACATTTTACAGTGACCGTAATATCATTGTAATTGTTGCAGTCCACTGGGCAGTTATAATTCTGAGACTTCGACTTCTGCTCAGGCCTCTCTGATAAAGTTTGCAAATTTCTATCCTGCTCTGTTTTAGTCTACCTTTATTTGTTTCTCATTTTGCCATCAAACGTTCTCCTTGAAAGTATGTATAAGTTACATACCACCAAAGCCATGTAGTTGGCTAAGAATTGCCTCTTCTTTAGTCACACCAAACTAGGTATGATGACATAAATTTCTAATTTCCCAAGCCAGTAGTATGTGTTTGGCACAATCTTGGGGACAGTCGGGCACGAAAGCCATGGAGTTGGCTAAGTGGTGCCAACTTAGTAGCACATCTATCTTATCTCACTAGTTTCCATATGCACCATTAAGAACCTCTAACCTTAATGAAACTACAGACAGCAATATTATATCAAAGCCATACAATCATCTAATGATGCTGCCTAACTGAACAGCCACTTTAAATGAAGAGGTAAACAGGTATGTACTCTAGAAAAAAAGTAATTTGTCACACACATCCCAGGAAATGGGATGTGGCCAAGTCGGTAACCAAGATGCTCACATAATCCAGTCTCTCTGACCTTACAGTATTATATGTCATTTTTCCATCTTTATACACACATCACAGCATTTTACCTGCCTCAAAGCCCAACTTTGACACATCCCAGCACTGAGTGGCGGTCACGTCTTAGTTCTGGGAGTTCTTAGCTACTCCTGACATAGGACTAGCAGACCTGCTGTGTTGCTGATTCACCCATGAATTGCAGTCAGCAGATGAATTTTCTGAGACTACTCTGCTAGCACTAAGCCAGCATTCGCTGTTGGGTACTGGTAATGTCTTCTGAATCAGCCTGCAGCTCTCATTACCCACGATCCCAAGTTGGAACAGTTGCAGCCCCCTAACTTCAAGCGTGCTTGTGCCCCACTCTGAAGTGAATAACTGACACATAGGAGAGCGGGTCTCCTGCTTCGAGCGGCTCTGGCCATGCGCCCAATGGATCAAGGGTGGGTGAGGGCCTTAGTCTCTGAGTTCTGCTCGCCCATAGTATGAAGGGAAATTCTTTAAAGCCCACAACTGCCCATAGGCGTCTTGGCGCTATTGAGACGGAGAAAACATTGGACTGCAACAAACTGAAATGGGACTGGAGCATATTGGGATATTACTTGAAGCTGGGAATTTGTAAATGTCCATGTTTTGAGGGATTTCCGAAAAGAGTCTGTTTTGGGTTTTTGAGTGCAGAAATAATCTATTCCGCAGTTTAACAGTGGAGGAGATATCCTCCTACCCCCACCCCACCCCCTCCTTACCCAGGTTTCTTTTTTGATTTTTGGTACCACCAAATTGTATGAAAAAGTGGACCAAAGTGTTGTTGTGGGAGCATACCACTGTAAAGCATGCTGTAAATATCCCGGGGCACAATCATGAAGGTCCTTGTGAGCAATACACATGGCCTTGAAGATGATGTGCTTCTTTACTGGCAGCTAAGGAAGTTTAGGTAATTCATGTGATATGGGTTGAAACTTTGGAACCACTAAAAGAAGACGTATAGAGGCATTCTGAAGAATTTGTCGTTTAATCCGGAATCTCTGTTGAATATTATATAAAGAGCATTGCAATAACCAATGTTTGATCAGACTTATGCTACTACCACTGTTTTTTTGGCAGTCAAGAGGAATGCAGGGAAAAATATTCTTCCGTATTCTCAGGGTATAAAAACATGATGACGTGACATGATTGATTTAGTCATAGAAAATCAGTTGATCTTTGAAAATGAGCCCAAGATTCTTTACCTTTTTGGAGGGAGATGGAAGAGTTCCGGAATAACAAGACCACCTACCAGGGAACTAAAAGGATGTATTATTTTCAAACAAAACCTCAGCTTTGCCCCAATTCAGTTTTAGGCAGTTCTTTTTCATCCATCTTTCTACTTCCAGCATGCATCGTAAAACCTACTGGGAACCTCAGAGTAATCACTTGTGCTAGAGACCACAATATGCGTTTCGTCTGCATAAGATACCAAGGAAAACCCAAAGTAACTGATTATTCTGGCTAGAGGTTTGACAGAAAAATATAGGACTTACTGATGAGCCCTGGGTAACCCCAGAAGGGAGTGAAAAAGGTTTAGAAATATAACCCCCAGGCATAACTGACTGTTCTATATCTGCGTGAAAGGAACTGAAGAGAGCCAGGGACGCGCCCTTAATTCCTATGCTCTAAACGTGAGTTAGCAGAACTGAGTTTTTAACCGTGTCAAATGCAATAAACACATTTTCTAAAATAAGTTCTGCCTTGCCACCATTGTCCAGGGTTGTTCTACCCCTTCCGTTGATATAATCAACCAGATTCTGTGCTGCATCTAAACCCGAATTGGTCAGAATCAAGTATGAATTTAGTGTCTAAAAAAGAAGAATGCTCCAGTTTAATAGTTTTTTTCTTCTAATTTGTCTGGAAAAGGCAATCTAGAAATGGGGCGGTAACTACTGATCTCAAACTGATTTAATGTGGATTTCTTTAGTAGAGGTAGTATAGAAGCTTTTGTCCATAGGTTTGGAAATATCCTGAATTAAACATTCTGTTTAAGAGCATTGTAAGATGTGTGGCTAATGTCTCGGGTACTAACTGAAATATTCTAGGTGAATATGGATCAGAGGGGGCACCAGATTTGATTAATTCATTGAGTTTTGTTACCTGCACATTTGTTAAAGGAGAAAACTCGTTGTGGTTGTCAAGTAGACCAGCACTCTCACAAAATGGGTAAGTATGATTAAAAAAGTAAACTAAACTTCATTTTGAAAACAAACACCATCATAAACCTAATGAGACCTCGGGAAAAGTGCTGTCTACCAGCTGCCTCAATGTGCTTTCCAATGTTGCACAAGATGAGATTCAAGCCGATTTTGTTTGAGGTGCACAAATAGCCTTCAGACATAAACACGAAGGGCCCAACTCACAAAGGGCCTCTGCACTCGTGGCAGAGGCCCCACAGTCGTGGCAGGACCTCTGTAGTGCAATTACCCATTGCGGAGGTCCCGCCACAAGTATGATGCCTCCACCACAAGCGTGGAGGTCCTTTGTGAATCAGGCCTTAAGATTGTCAGTGTCACAGTGCTCCATAATCACATGAAAGAAGCCATTAACAAACATGCCACTAGACTCGATACTGCCGAACAAAGAGTCTGAGGATGGTTTCAGTGAATTCAAATAAACTATCAGCAGAATAGAAAAGGCTGGTCTGGATATGAAAGCTAAGAATGAAGATGTCTAAGTGAGATCGCCATGTAACAACCAACCATTGCATAGTAGGCATACCTGAATCCTAAGCAATGGGCAGTCAAGATGTTTGTGGAGGATCTTCTGCCCGGTCTGTTAGCCAAAGAACACTTTTTATGCACTTTCATTGTAGTGTGCTCACAGATTGCCAGGCTGTTAAATTACAGAGATAGAGAAACCCCAATATGTCTAGCCGTAGCCAAAGAAATACTTACCTATAATGGTTACGTGCCATCCATTTACAGAGGCTTTATAGTAGGAGTTGAGAAAGTGCGCTGCACTGTTAATGTAAAGAAAAAAGGTATCTTCCATGAAATAAAATATTCTTTGCTATACCCTTCCAAGTTCGTAGTAGAATATAAGGGGAGATCCAACTTCTTTTCCTCCCCGACAGACATTAGCCATTTCATTATTAAATATATTCAGACTGAAACACACAGCTGAGGCAGGGCCTTGAATGTTCCAATGACCCATCCATTTCCAATATCAGTAGAGATAATAACTATTATGGACTTATGCCTGTCCCATTGCAAAGAGTATACACTCCAAAACCTGATGACTACATGACTGCAGCCCCACCGTTCGTCTATAATGTTTTAAATTCCATTTGTGACACCTACTGCTGCTCCTACACTCTAAGTAGTATCGGATATCCTTATGTTTTCCTCTTACCATGAGTCTGCACTAACCTGCCACTCTCCCTTTTGACTCCATAATTAATTGGGGTTCAGGGGAGGGGAAATTGGTGACCCTCCCACCACCATATGTGTATTTCACTTCTTTGCTAACTTCTGTGAATTGTGATTTTTGTTGGACATGTTGGGGTTTTCTCACTCAATGTTGGGGTGCACTGTGTGGTTGGTATTGCATGTTGGTTACCTTATTGTGTTGGTTTGCTTTGAGGTAGAGGAATGCACAGCATATGATACACTCACTGATTGTACATACACTAACTCAAACTGTGACTGACATTTTAAATTCCTAAACCAGTTACACATATGAACTGAAATAGAAATCCTGCAATATCCGGGGTCTAAACAATAGGAACGTTTTAAACTAGTACGAGGTCTATTAGACTGGCAAAAAATTAACATTACATTTATACAAGAGACATATCTTCCCTCTCCCTTCTCCATTTTTTGCTTCTTGGAGTCCATATTTTTACTACGCCTCATAGAGAGCTTCCGCTAGTTGCAATACTTATGCATGAGGGGGTTTGCCTTAATTCTAGACTAGACCACATTGATCAAGAGTGTGTTACTGTTATTAATTAAAACCAAAAGGAGATGCTGGACGGAGTGTTGAACATTGCAAGCACTCACCCCCAGTCAACTGATCTGGGTTTAATCCATCATCATTTTTTAGCTCACTCCGCCACCCCAGTTCAGACATGGCCTTATGCAAATCAGTCTGACCCTGTGCCTCATGGGAACAGTCCAGCCCAAACTGAAAAGCCAAGTCTTCCCTGGACTGGAAACAAGCATCTTGGGACCGGTTTCTGGCTAAACAGCTGTCATCAGCCAGGCTAGCTTGAATCAAGTGGCAAAGTGAACAGGATGGCTGTTTCCGGTCCAGGGAAGACATGGCGTGGCAGTTCAGGCTGGAGAGTCCACACGAGGCACAGGGTTAGACTGATTTACATATGGCCATGTCTGAAGCTATCTTTATACTATATAATTAAAAGTCACTGTGGAGCAGATTCATTCTAATCTGCTGGTGCAGGGCCACACCACTTTGCCACCGGTTCTTATCAAGTAAGGAGGAAACGACACTGAAGTGGAGTCAAACCAAAGTTGATTTATTCATCATACATGAATAGGTCTCCATCCAACAAGCACCATGGAGTTACTTAAGGAGAGAGCACGTTTGAACGATGGTTACATGGGCTGTTATAGGGAAGATCCCAAACCAGGCCCGCCCAGAGATAAATAGAACTTTGGAAAGAACACACAAAGGAGGCAAGGCAAGAATCGACAGCCTCGGTGTCTTCTTTATTATTTATTTATTTATTTTATAGAGCGCGAACCAGACCCGTGAGGGTATCAGAGCGCTTTACAGGCTTGAGGGGAAGGAATACAAGTAGTGAGGATGGGAAGTATTACATTGGGAGAGCCAAGCATACATTGTAAGGGGGGATCACGCAGTCTTAAGTCCAAGCTACATGTGGGATAAAATTAAAGCCGAATATACAGGAGGTGCAAGCCGTCAAAGGTCCAATCTACATGAGGGATAACCAATTAAAGCAGATAAAAATTAAGGCAGGTAGGTATAATATACACGCTGTTTCATCTCATGGGAAGAAGCCCCGGAGTGCAGAAAAATGTGTCATCGGTGGAGGTCATGGATAATGTCGAGGAGGAGGGTGGAACAAGTCGATGAGGTGATAGAAAAGTATACTTTAGGTGAGGTATTTTCCCATTAAGAAGGTTTTGGTCTCCTTAAAGTGTGCCAGGGACGGAAGTCTTATGATGGAGGGAGGAAGAGAGTTCCAGATTCTTTGTGCGGCCCCTGAGAAGGCCCGAATGTAGGTTTTTTTCTTCCGGAAGTGTGTTGGTTGCAGCAACAGGTTTTTGGCGGATCGGAGGTTTCTGGCTCCTCCGGATATCAGGAGTTTTTGTGCGAGAAATGTAGGGGAGTTCGAGTATAGAGCTTTGTGAGTAACGCAGGCTAGTTTAAATTGTATTCTGGCCTCTAGGGGAAGCCAGTTCAGAGCTTTGAGGTGGGAAGAGATGTGGTCAAATTTTCTTGAGCCCGTTAGGAGTCTAGCAGCTGTGTTGAGGCAGGCTTTCAATGGGGATAGTGAGTTTTTGGGTAGCCCTGCGAGAGTAGAGCATCCATATTCAAGTCTGGCAATGACTAGGGTCTGGGTTGCCGTTTTAAGGTCGGAGGCATCGAGGAAGGGTTTTGGGTGTCTTCGGTTGCTCAGGTGGAATCTGGCCGTTTTGGCCCTAGAGTTTATATGGCCTTGCATATTCAGGCTGCCGTCAAGGGTTATACTAAGGGATTTTGCAGAGTCCACAATGGTAGGAGGGCAGTTTAGTGCCGTGATTGTCTTGATCCATTCCTGGATGTCTGGATTGGGTTTGGGAGGGGGGATTAGAAGAAATTCGGTTTTATTTGCGTTGAGTTTCAGCTGGTTGGCAGTGAGCCAATGGACTGTTAGTTTCAAGGCCTCGTTAAGAGAGAATGTCCTCAGGGGAAGAGATTTTTATGTAGACCTAAATATCGGCGTACATGAGGTAGGAGATGTTGGCGGCACGTAGCACCTCGGTGAGGGCTTCAAGGTAAAGGTTGCAGAAGGGGGGGGGGCGAGGGTTGATCCTTAGGGAACTCCAACAGAAACCGGAGAGGGGACGGATAGCTCACCGTTGATGAGGACTCTCTGAGAGCTGTTATCGAGGAAGGTTCTCAACCATTGAAGGAGGGTGCCATTCAATCCCATCCTGAGTTTGAGGCGTTCTAGGAGAATCTTGTGGTTCACCGTATCAAAGGCGGAGGAGAGATCTAGGAGGATTAGGAGACAGGTTTTGCCTAGGTCTAGGGCTTGGAGGGCGTCCTCCACAATGTGGAGGAGGGTGGTTTCCGTGCTGTGCCCCGGTCTGAAGCCAGATTGGAAGTCCTCTAGCAGGTGAAAGTTGTTGATGTGTTGGCTTAGCTGCTGTTGCACACATTTTCCCATGACTTTAGCAAGGAGTGGGATGTTTGATATGGGTCTGTAGTTCTCAGCGGAGGCAGGGTCCAGTGTGTTTTTTTTTTTTTTAGGATGGGGACAACTTGGCCAGTTTTAAGCGGATCAGGAATTGAGCCCTGTAGGAGGGAGCCGTTGATTGCCTGAGAAGCGGCAGCTAAGCAGTTAGAGGGGAGGGGATCGTTAAAGTGATTGTTTGGTTTTAAGGAGGCAAGAATTCTCGAGATAGGGTGGTTGTCATAGGTTTTAAAGTTGGACCAGTGCGCTAAGTTTTTGGGTGAGGTTAGGGAGGACAATTCGGAGGGAAGAGGTGGGGCTGGTTGGTTTTGATTTTGGTGGTGGCGGCTTGCGGATTTAAGTTCATTTCCTAGGGCAGAGATTTTGTCATAGAAGAAAGAGGAGATTCCTCGCTTGAAATTAGGGGTTTAGGTGATTCTTTGGCGGTTTTAGCTAGTTTGTTGAATTGTTGTTTGACCAAGTCAAACAGCTTGCGAGTTCGATTTTTGGTGTTCTCCAGCTCAGTTCTGAAAAATTATTTTTTAGTGCTAAGGATTTTCTTATTGTAGGCATTTCTGGCCTGTCGAAGAAGTTTTAGATGTGCTGCAGATGGGTGTTGTTTCTAGATTTGTTCGGTTTGTCGAATGGATCTCCTCTCCTTGTTGAGGGATCTGCTGAACCAGGGATTTCTGTCCTTGATAGGTGTTCTTTTTAGTTTTAGAGGTGCCAAGTCATCGAGAATCTTGGATATGGTGGCGGAGTAATGGTCCGCTAGGTTGGTGACCGATGTGCATTGTGGGGGAGGGGGGAGGTCAGACTCGCAGCGCGCTGCCAGATTCTTGTGGTCGAGGTTCTTTTTTTTTTTTTTTTAAAAACCTTTATTGAAAAACAGGTATAAGTACAAGCGCTGGCCTACAACCACAGGGGCCGGCCGCAAAGTCAGGAGAGTCAAAAAAAACATAGCAATGTATACGACAGGATGAATACAGGATGGATGCAACAAACATAACATCGCCAGCGCCAGGATAAAGAGGTTTCATTTTACATTATATAAAGGAGGCAGTAACCATATCTACCAGCGCGTCATGCAACATATACCGAAAAGAAAAACGGGGGGGGGGCGGGCGGGAACAGACCCCCACGCAAGCAGATGACACAGTAGGGCAGAGCCCAAAGACCACACACGCCCACATCAGGTACAAAATAGACAAAGAATACCAACAAACAAATAAAGTGGACGCCATACGTACAGCCCACCCGCCCCGAAAAAGGAGAAAGTGCAGACGCTAACGAAACAGAGGAGTAAACACCAAGGGACACAGCCCACCCCCTGAAGAAGGCAAAAAGGGACCATAGAATAAAACAAACTAAAACAACAAACACCCCCCCCACCCTACATCACTGTAATGGCTACGGTCTACCCCACTAACAGCGTGCCTGTCGCCCAGATTAACCCGAAATATAGAAAAAGTGATAAAAAGAGAAAAAGGAAGAAAAGAGGCCCATAGAAACTAAAACGATCGACAAAATTACCCCCCCACCCTACACGCATGCAGAGGCTACGGCCTACCCCCCCCCTAGCAGTGTGTCTGTCGCCCCAAAGGAGTGCCCGAAATGCAGAAGAGAGAAGAAAAAGAAGAAAGAGAACGAAAAAATTCACGTTTGATCGGAGGAGGGCCCAGGATATTAACAAAGCAGACAATAACGTTACCCAAGGCCGCCCAACCCCAGGCCCCGACCTAGTACCTAATCAACCTGTACCTCCAACAATTGTCATTTACAGTCCTGGCCATGCACGTAGGAAGTTACAGCATAAGAAAAAGCGTCATCAGCCCTGTCCCCTTCGAACCAGCGTGACAACAGAGTCCAGTTCCAGAAAAGCTAACATGGACGGAAAGGGCCACCGTGGAATCCAATGCAGAAGTCGAGGTGCCTGCGACGAGGCAAACTGGCTTGGAGGTCGGTAGCATAGGGCACAAGAAATTTTCACTGCCAATCCGAAAACAGCACAATGGGGAGCAAGACCAGATGAGAGTTCCAGCATAGCAGTCAAACGATGCACAAACAGTAAGTCCAAAAGGACGCGAAGAAGCAAGTCTCCAGAGAACAAAGGAGAAGGGCAACATGGCGTCTGAGCCTTAATCACCGGTCCTCGCGAAGGAGCAGTGTCACCGAGCTTCCCCAAGTCAAAGCAGAAGAATACTGCAGCCGACACTGAGGCGTGCTCATCCATCGCCTCCGTACACTCCAGAGCGGATGATCCACCGTCGAACAATGGAGGATGTGGCGTAGTGTGCAGCGCTGAGGGGCCATCGTGACCAGCTGGAAGGACCTCAATGAGCCGGGCCCCCAAACCGTTAGCAAAGTGGTGAAAGGCCATACGCAGGTCCTCGAGTGCATCCAGGATATCCCGAAGCCCCAGCGGTGGATCCGGAATTGGGGATGCAGCATTGGCCACCATCTTGTGCGCACAGCTATAAAGCGCCACGAAAAGCAAGTTTCACTCGTCAGCCAGCCGCCCTCGATAAGTCTGTGAAATGGCTGCAGGGCACTGCTGGGACAGCGATAGGAAGGCAGCCGGTAGTAGGGAAGCTTTTATAAAGAAGAAGCCGGCAGAGCAGGGAACCCCTTTGGCAGGCACTGGGTTGCAGACGCGGAAAATGGCGTCCGCCACGGGGGAGTGCAACAAAGAAACAATCCCGGCCCTCTTCCAGCAAGGCCGGGATACACTGCGCGGGAGCCGATACAGTGTTGCAGGCAGGGCGCGCTGGGAAGCCGGGCCGAGGAAAGCTACGATGAAAAAACCCAGCGCCAGTCCGCCGACACAGCCCACCGGCTCCTCCCCCTCCGCAGCGGCCGCTGCTGTTGTTGTCGCCGCCGGCCGTCTCCGTAAACCAAGGACCCGGCTGCGGTCACTCGAAAGGCCGGGATAGAAACAGAGGCTCTTCACCACCGGGATCGCGCCGCTTTCACCGGGGTTTGCAACAGCAGGAGCAGGAGCGTCTCCTAGGTAAGTGTGGCGCACGGAGGTGCAGGATTAAAAGCAGGATATTGATGAAAGGCACAAAGGTCGGCGGAGCCGAGGAGCTAGGCGGCCATCTCGGTTGCTGGCTAGGCTCCTCCTCCTCGTGGTCGAGGTTCTTGGTTTCCCTAATCCATCGTTTGGGAATCACCGGTTGAGGTGTCCATGATTTGTGGGTGCTGGGCAGGAGGAAGGTGATGGCGTGGTGATCAGACCAATCACACGGCTCAATGGAGATGAGTTTGACCGCTGATTCCTTAGCAATGATCCAGTCTAGGGTGGCACCTTTCGAATGAGTGGGGAGGGAGCAGGCTTGGGTAAGGGCTTGATCGGCCAAGAAGTTTCTGAAGGCATTGACCTTAGAATCATTCCAGTTGAAATCTCCAAGGAAAATGTTGTTAGAGTTTGGGGACACCTTGGCTGTGATGATTTCCATGAGGAGGTCGGTAAATGTGTAGTTATTGCCAGGGGGATGGTAAAAAATGTGAAGTTTGCACAGTTGTGAGGTATTGTTGGAGATGGCGAGTGCGAGGTATTCACAGGAGACCGTTGGGTCTACCAGCAGTTCTGTAACAAGGAAGTTGGAGCGGTAGATACAAGCAATGCCACCCCCTTTTTTCTTTGAGGACCGGTCCAACCTTACAATGTTATAGTCGGGGTGGGGGGGAGGACGACTAAGAGGTGCAATTGCTACGTCCTAAGGCTGAACAACAAGATATGCTATTCTGAATAGACTTTACTTGAGGATTAACTATTGCCTGAAAACCTTCGTGCAAGCTGACTCGCATGTTTACACAGCCTACAATGTCCCAACCTGCAATTCTTTACTCATGTTTAAACAGATGCGGTGTCAAAAAGAGAGCCAGGCTGAAAGTAGGGCAGGGGTGAAAATGGATGAAGCTCAGCTTAATCAAAAAATTAAAGAATCAGATTTTACATTTTAACATCACAATGTCTCATATGTAGCAGAAGTGTCTTTTTTCAGCCTCTGATCTCCACACATCGTACAGTAATAATCAACTGTCAACCCATAGAACCCTCATGACATAAACTTTTAGGACACAAGCCCAGTAACTATTCGATACGCGGGAGGGGAAAAGGGTTGGAAGAAGGGAACATGAGAGCACAAAAGGTAGGACAAAGAGGATGCACTGTGATATGTACATTCAGCCAGTAACTCTCCAGACCACCTCCAGTTCGGCAAAACCGGCGAAGAAGGAGAACAGACCACTTTCCTTCGGCAAGATGTTTTCCTTTATTACCAAGTTTCCAACAGTGACGCGTTTCGGGCGCGAAAGCCCTTGATCACACAACGGTCACAGTGAAATGTACATATTAAAATGCTTTGAAGTGCACTCCCACAAACACCACAACTCTGTCATGTGACCATAGAAAGTGAGAACATACTCAAACTCCACAGTGTGCATCTCTATTCATCTGTATATATAGATAAAATGAAAAAAAAATAAATATATATATATATATATATATATATATATATATATATATATATATATATATATATATATGCAACAACATTATATTATGTAAAATCACTGTTTAAATTCAGGATTATTTACATTGGAAGGGGACATGAAATAAGTATTATGTGTGCAAAATACAGAAAAGCATATATCTCCACATATCTTGCAAGGTGGTGTATATCTGTATGAATACATTTTATCATCTATTGCATTTACAATTCATGCCACCTCCATAATTATTGGAAAAACTTTTTTTGAACAAAATCTATTTTTTATATATAATATGCTAAGCTATTACTGTATAAATAAAGAAAACCTAATAACCATGATATGATCTTTATCACATAAAGCTTGTAGAGGCTATTTAATATCCATGGAGTTCATGTGCAAAGTATAGCAAAAAGCACCAAATTCACTGTGCAGAAACTGCAAAATTTGTGCAAATTGGCTGAAAAAAGTGCAAACCGTATGATAAATAACATGTATCAATATTATTAACAATAATTAACCAAATTATTGGATAAAATTGTTTAAAATATATAAATAGCATTTTAAAACATCATCATATCGGTAAAATCAGTGCAAAAAGGAGGTTATATATATATTATTTACATCAAATTTGCTGTCCAAACTGTATAGAAATTGTTACCATTAGAGATTCATCATTGTTACATTCTTTTCTCTTTTTATATCACATGCATTGATATTAGGGAACCTATTTATCAAGCAGAGAAATACTAATACCTCAATACCCCAACACTTAATTTGTCATCTTTCTTTCTCATACTTTCAGGGACTAAAATCAGTATCATTTTAATTATTATCACCATTTGGATCTAAAACAACCCAAAGATCTACAAAAAGTTATGCAATTCCTCAGTGTTATTTAACCCTTTGGGCCATTTGCTGTCAAACTCCAATATCATCTTCGTTTCGAGTTGACGCAACTGGCGCTCCCGATTCCCACCCCTGCGTGGTTTGGGGACTGCTCCTACCACAAAGTATTTTAAACGGGCCACGTTGTTATCATGGCTTCTCTTAAAATGACGTGCCACTGGATAGCTGGGATCAGTGTGCAAAATGGCGCGAAGATGCTGTAAAATCCTGACATGCACCTGCCTCATGGTACTACCAATGTAGTTCTATCCACAGGTACAAGTCAGGACATACATGGCATATTCCGTTCTACAATCAAAGCTCCCAGAAATTGCCACATCCTGCGTACTGCACGGGGTTCGATAATGAGTAGTGTTTACACCAAACTTGCACGCTCTGCAACTGGACCATTTCCGATACCCATGTGCTGGTTTTAGCAACATACTGTTAGAGATCGTCTCAGGACTGCTTTTGTCTGAAACTGTCCCCATAATTCTTGCTCTTCTGAAGGTTATAGTGGGGGTGCTAGACAATCTAGAACCAAGTACATTGTCAGTGAGCAAGATCGGCCAATTTTTCTTAACAATGGCTCTGATCTTTTTCTCCTCATTGCTATAAGTTGTTATTAATCTTGGGCGATTATTATTGACAATCTCTCCCCCTGTGGCCCCATCAGATTCTACAGCTGCAATATTCGGTTCACTGACTTCAAAAAGGCTCTCTAGATCTTAATTCTGCCTTTTTGACTGCCTGTTGTAATAAATTGTCAGAGTAACCGCGTTCCTTCAGTCTTTCGATCATATCATTAAGGCAATATACATGGGTATTAAAACATGACACATCTGCCTCCTTGACAATATTCAAATAAAGTTAAGTTTGATCATCAAACAATGTTTTCCTTGATGGAATCATGGGCTCATCAATTGCCTTATCTCATGGTTTCGAGCTCTTTTCGTTTACACTCAAATTCTCGACAAACAACCTACTGCCCTGTTCACTAGGTTCATCTATAAAATCATGTTCCATACCACTTCTGTATTCCATAGGCATTTTTCGACTCATCAAGAGTGCACTTAGTTAGCCTCTTTATACTCCAACATTTGCCATCTTGGGTGATTACTCCTCTTATTGGTTTTGATCACTTGGGTGGGTTTAAAGAATTTGCTCATAACTTTACTCCTTTTCTGCCCCATCTTATTCTCACAGTCGCCTGCAGTTATGTTGCTAGTAGTGACCTTAAATGCCACGTCGTATTGTTTTTTTGACGTGCTCTGCTTGTCGCTGATCTTTCATCTTATAACATACGTCGTGTTAATTCATAACCTTCGGCTTTGAGAATTTGAGTTTGAACCAACAAGGACAGATTAATGAGGTGGGTTGTCTCCCTTTCATAAGCATAAACGAGGATAACCCTGTGACTGTGTCGGATGTGATCCTATATGCCCACAATATTTTGCGAAAAATCTTTCCCACCACAGCCAAGGGTGCACTTTCATTTAAATAATCAATCGCTCCACCAAATTGTTGCATTGTGGATCATGTAAGGCTGTACGTACATTATCTATGTCATCTCATTTGAAATAAATTGCACACTATTGTCTGACCAATTTTCAGGGAAGCCTTCTCTACTAAATACTTCTATGAGAAATTCAATCATGGCACTGGTGCTTACATTTTCTGCAAACTTTACCTCAGGCCACATGGAATGATAGTCTATAAGGACTATTGCAAACCTCATCTCACCTGTTAGGTTCACCAATAGTCCCACAATGTCAAACCTCCTCTTTTGCCATGCATATTCTCACCATGGCGTTACTTGCGTAGGTGGAATCTAGGACTTGCAATTTTTGTCTGCAGCTTTCCCTAAATCACAATGTCTCACAAAACAGCATCAACATCTATCCCTTTCCACCAGTATTATTCAGGCATTTGATATTTTTTTTTCTAATGCATTTATTCCTATGTGCCCTTGGTGCCTCCATTCGAGGAGACCGTTCCACAATTTCACTGGTGAAATAAGTTTGTCATTATGGTACAGAAATTCCCCATTCACAGATAATTCAGACGCAACCTTGGCATAGCAATGTAAGGGACCTACAAGACTTTTAATACTGGGCCACTCTTTAACAAGGTATTTTTTTACCATATTGAGTTTTACATCCTTAGAAAGTTGGCTAATCCGCATATCTCAGGTGTCCATTTCTGCATTACCTTCACATACATCAGTTACACTGGTCACCACATCATTCATTTTCACTCTTTCATCGCAACAAGGTAACCTGGAGAGAAGTTGCAGCTTGGTTCAATTGGCCAAGCACATAACTAATATCGAAACTGTACTCCTGTAACTTGGAGGACAATCTGGTAATACAGGCAGTAGAATTTCTTCCACCTCCTAGAGGCAAAATTGGTATAAGGGGCTTGTGCTCCTTCAAAATAGCAAAATGATATCCACACACAAAATGTCTAAAGGAATCTCTAGCCAACACACAGTTCAATAACGGAATATGTACGTTCCACTTAATTTAATGTTTTAGAAGCATACGCTACCACCCTCTCCGATCCACCTGCTGTCTGCCCGAAAGCACTTGCATCCACAGATATCACCGACTTCCTTCCTTCCACAAAATGCTGAAGGGCAGGTGCATTTACTATTTGCCGCTAGATACACTCAAATTCCCATCAGTTTCCCACACACACTCGCAATCCTTACATAGCCTCTTCCTCAGCGTTTCCATCACTGTGACAAAATCTTTCACAAACCTCTCACAGCCTGATAAAGTACATCAATTTATCTTTATCATCAGGTGCTAGTAGTTGTTTGATAGCATTCACAAGACTCTCTTTGGGTACTACACCTTTGACAGATATTATATGTCCCAAGTAATCCACTTGGGATTCAAACAATTTAAATTTTACGACGCATAAAAAAGGTCTTTCTCTTACTTACTTGAAAACCTCTTGCTGAGCCCTAAAGTGCTCCTCCTCCGTTTCTGACGAATACCAGGATATCATCCGGGAAGCACTTTACTTCATTCTCCATATCCCTGAACATATGTTACATGGCTCTCTGGAAAATAGAAGATACTGATGCCAGTCCGAATGGCATTCATTTGAACTGGTGCACACCACAGGTCATGATAAAAGCTGTCACCTGTAACTATGATCTGATGCTCATGTAAAGCGCTCTGATACCTCCGGGTCTAGCCAGTGCTATATAAAACCTTCAAAATAAATAAAATTAATTTGTCAAATTTGTTTGATGGTTGGCATTACGTAAGTCTTCAGTGGAAAACACTGCGGCACCATTGAACATAGAAAAACTATCATTTATCTTTGGCAGGGGGTGCCTGTCCACGTTGGTATTTTCATTAGGCGCGCTCAAGTCTATACATAGACAAAGTTTGCCATTATTTTTCCTTGGCCAAAACCACAGGGAAATTCCCTTAGTTTCTTCTTTCAGCATTTGATTCAAAAGATCTTGCAACTCAAGTGTTGGGGAGGGCGCCCTCAACGAAATAGCATGTTCTTGGTAAGTGAAAGGAACTTCTATTGCCTCATATGATGTGTACTCATCTGGTATTTCACCTGCTTCCTATTTGTGATATACCAATGTGGCATCATCCGCAGCTGGGAATGTAACTCAGGAGTATAATACCTTTGTTCTATATGCGTTGTGTGCCTCTACCACAAAGGTAATGTCCCCTACCATCTAGTGTGAAGCTATTTTGTATTAGTTTCTCAGTTACTGGATACCTGCAGTTCTTTTGACCCAATTTTTGTAAGAAATGAGTTTGAGTTTGGCTAACACAGTGGGAAGTAAATTGCAATGCTCCTATTAACCTGACTAGAGAATCTAGATTTCATTAAAGACACGGAGGCTAACATTATGCATTCATTTTTTAATGCAGTCACAAGCAGCCGCAATACATCACAAAGTAAAACAGATCTAGAATAGAACAGTCAAACAGTATAAAAGGCATGAGCACAAAACAGTCTGCCTCTTTTAAATGTGGAGGAATAAGGTACAGTTCCAAATGGCTTTGATTTTATTCTTGAAATCGGGAAGTAGAGAATGAAGAGAAGCATGAAGAATTCAAGGATGAGACGAAGAATCCATTATGAAGAATTGTCTGAAAAGGGAGGAACGTGAGTTCCGTTGACAGCAAATAGAAATAATAAAGACAGCAAAAAAATACAGATAGTAGTATAATAAATATTTAATAAAAGAATAACCCATTCAATAATAAATATTTAATAAAAGAATAACCCATTCAAGGGAAGGGATGGGTGGGATAATGTTAGCCTCCGTTCCTTTTAATGAAATATAGATTCTCTAGTCCTGTTAATAGGAGAATCGCTATTTCATTACAAGACCGGAGGTTACATTATGCATGTTGGTAGCTGTGTAAGACAACATCAGACATGTGTTCAATTAGTATTACAGTAATGTTGAGCAAAGGTGCATGCATTAGACCAGTCTGCTGCTTTGAGAATATCACCCAGCTTTCCAGCAGACCAGAAGGATTTACTGGCCGTAGCACCTCTGAGTGAATGAGCTTGGAATTTTGATAAGTCAATGCCCGCTAGATTCTTAGCGGATTTGACTCATCTGGCTATAGAGGTAGAACTTATGGGTTTGAAAGGTTTGACAAAGGAAACAAGCAGTTTATTTGCATTAAGTGGACAAAGGTCTTTCATTCTATTATCATATTCTTTCAAACAATCTACAAAGAGTTTCTTACACAGGTCAAAACAAGGGTAAAAAATCGAATCTGACCGTTTTGGTTCTTCTAACAATTTCAAATTTAACACCAAACATATTATAAGATCTATTAGAAATATCAAGACATTTGTTTTCAGAAACTCTACGGCATGAAATTAAACATAACAGAGTTGCAAGTTTAATAGACATTTCCTATTAAGTAAAGAGTTAATAGGCCAACTTGAAAAAAGGTCTAAAATGGCCTCAACTTCCCACAGGGATTGTATTTATTTAGGTCTAGGGGGTCTCTTCAACCCGATACTTTTCATGACTCTACAAACAATAACATTCTTACCTACCGTCTTACCGTTGATACGAGGGTGACCAGCACAAATGGCTGACCTATAACAACTAATAGATCTATAAGAAAGACCCTTATTGAATTGTTCAACAAGAAAATTGACTGTGTGTACGATAGGAGCCTCCACGGAATCCAGGTCCCTCTTCAGGCACCAACGAAACAATTTTCTCCAAATGTTGTTGTACCTATAGTGTGTTCCGGGGGCCCAAAACTCTCCAAGGAGAGTTGCAGCTGTTGGTGAAAGGTCCGACAATTCATTGGATTTTCTGACACTTTCCAGGCAAGAAGGTTCCAAATCCCGGTATGAATTAGGTGGTGATCTTCTCCGTCTGCCGCTGAAACCAGACCCCTCGCCGCTGGAATTAAGAAGGGAATGCTGCAAGCTATCTCTAGAGTGGTTGGGAACCAGGCCTGAGATGGCCAAAGGGGAGTTATCAGGATTAACGAACATTTGTCCTGTTTCACCTTCTGTAGAACCCTTTGAATCATGGCAAAGGGAGGGAATGCCTAAGCCCAAAGGGCTGTCCAGCATTGAAGAAAGGCGTTCACTGCAAGGGCGCCCGGATCTGGCATCCAGCTGAAGTATTTCTCTAACTGGAAGGTCAGTCTGCTGGCAAATAAATCCACCTCCAGGGGACCCCAAATTCGATTCAGAATGTTGAAGACATTCACGTCGAGCTTCCAATTGCCGAAGTCTAGGAGGAATCTCGAGCTCCAATCTGTGGAAACGTTTGACTTTCCTGGGAGATATTCTGCTTTTAGAGCAATCTTGTGCTCTAGGCAAAACATCCAGACCCTCTTGGCTAAATTCGAGAGGTTTGCTGATTTGGTCCCACCTAGCCGGTCGATATAGGCCACTGCGGAGATGTTGTCCATCTTGAGGATAACTGATCTCCCTTGAAGAGAGTGTCTGAAGCTCATCAGAGCTGTAGATAGTTTCTGTGGTGAGAGCTCTCTGCTAGAGACCATACACCGCCAGTGTTCTGATTGAGAAGGCAAGCACCCCATATTATACACCAGAGAGCATTGCTAAGTGGGCTCTTCCGGGCTCTGCAAGTAATCAAACAAAGTGCCCTAGATGTGATCTTTATGCAGCTGATATTATACACATTTGTAACATGTCCAAAACTAGATAGATACTGGCAGCAGGTGGCTCAAATATGTTCCCAGAAGCTGGGGACAGATTCCTCCTTACGATCAATGAAATAATGATAGGTTCTGAAAATATGAATCATAGACAGGCTCTTTTAATTTTGATACTACTTGGAATTGCTAAATTGGTGATTGCTAGGGTCTGGATCATCCTGAATCCTCCACTCGTAAGTGATTGGTAGAGGTTGGTACGGGAAACATATGAGATTAAATATGTATTGGCAAATGTTAGGGGTATCCAATCTCTGACCAAACTAAATGCTATATGGGGGCTTATATTCTAATGTATACTTATATATGAATTAGGAATCATTGTAATAGACGTAAAACTTGAATTTGACTTTAGTTTTACTCATATATTTGTGTGTATATTTGTACCTTATTTCTTTTTTGTATGATTAATGGGAAAATTGTATACATTTTTTTCCTTTCCTTTTTTTTAAAATTTATTTGGTTTGTATGCCGACTTGTTAAAAAGAGAGCATCCTTGCATGTTGATTGAACTCCCAGGTTTCTTTAAACAGGAGTAACTACCTGGAAACTTAAACATCCCTGCAACTTACCACTGCCAGACCCAATCCCTTCTATCTGATACCAGACCCTTACCCTCTGTAACTCTTGCTACGTGACTTTGATTTTAAAATAACAAGCATTCATTTGTAGAAATTGTTAACTTTGTCAGTTTAACCAAAATGTTTCTTCATATAATTTGGTTTTTGAACTAATTGATTTGCACTTACAGCATTTCTTACTCTTATTTAAATAAACTACGTTTTTGAAAAGGGAAAAAAAAGAGAGAATGCAAGCACCCCAGCCATGAATGCTCGCATCTGATTCCAAGACGAACTCTGGAGTTGACCCAAAGATTGCTTTGCCATTCCAGGCATCCAAATTCTCCCACCACCAAGACCGTTCCGACCTAGCGTCCTGATCTAGGGTTACGTGATCCCCGTACCAGAGGCCAGATCTCAGAGCTTTCGCCTTTATCCTTTGAAGAGCCCGGTAATTCGGAGGACCTGGGAAGATGGCTTGAATAGAAGATGAAAGGAGGCCCAATAGCCTGGCCAACTTCCTTAGTGTTAAGGAATCTTGTTTCAAAACAGACCTGATCTCTTTTTGATATTTTCTTTGGGGGCAGTAAGAGAAGAAATTTTGAGGTGTCTACGGTAAAACGGAAAAAATCCAGGGATCTGGAGGGGTAAGGATAGACTTTTCCCGGTTTATAATAAGGCCCAGGCCCTCTGAGATCCATAGCAACCTTCAGGACTTGCAGGATCTGTGAAGGATGTTGGGACATGATGAGAATGTCATCCAATTATATTATTAAACTAATTCCTCTCTCCCTCAGGAGCGAGGCGATAGTTCTCATAATTTTGGTGAAACACCAGGGGGCAGGAGAAAGACTGAAAGGTAGAGCTTGAAATTGAAACAGATGGTTGTTCCAGATAAATTGAAGGAAGGGTTGGTGTTCTTTGGCTATTGGAATGGTAAAGTAGGCATCTTTTAAATCTAGTTTGACTAACCAGTCTGCTTTTAGAAGCTGGTCTCTCAGGGGGTTGAATACCTGCCATTTTGAAATGTCTGTAGACCAGGAATTTGTTTAATTCCCGTAGATTTATGACGGGTCTCCAACCTTTTTCTTTTTTCTGAACAAGAAAGAGTGTGCTTACAAACCTCTTTAAACTCCAAGGAACCTCTACGATTGCTCCTTTTTGAAGCTTGGAGGCTATTTCTTCTACTATTTTCTGTTGATCGTTGGATTGGGGTAGGACTCTCGGAAGAGAAGTTTGTGTAGGGAGATGGACAAAATCTATCTTGAAAGCTCAGACAGTATCTAAAACCCAAGGATCTAAGACAATAATGGCGTTAAAGAGTTTTATATGTAAATTGGGAATGAAACCAATCAGGGAAATTTTAACTGTGTATAACGCAACGTGTGTATCTGTGGCATTGTACGGAGCTGGCCTCTGGGGTTATTCTAATATAAAGGCACTCCAAACAGTTGAAAATAAATTTTTAAGGAACATTCTATCACTTCCAGAGAGTACAGCGAACACTATATGCCATGACGAGCTGGGGTTGCCTTATATTACGGACATAATTAGAGTACAACCCATCTTACTATGGCACAGAGTATGGACTGTGAAGGAATGTGTATTAAACCGCGCCATAATACAGGACGTCCTAAAATTGGGGAGAGCAAATGGTGTTGAATGGCTAAATTACATTAAAACGTTTCTTAACGAAATAGACCGTTCGCAATATTACGATGATCCGCCTTCCATGGCATACATCCCCAGAAAAGATCTGAAAAACTGTGCATGGAATTCCTCAGAGATAAAAGACAGCTTGAAGAATTGAATAAAAATACTGTCACTTCTCACCAACTAACTTTACCAGTGACATCTAATATACATGTTTTATTTTTCTGTAAATTTTATACACTGCCTCGCAGAAAACTGATTGTCCCCATTTTAAAGGAAATGAATTTGAACAGGGTTCGCCCTGCGTATCTAGAACTGCAAAAAATGGACAATGTTTTTACTGTGGTCTCGCTAACTGAGTATTTTAAACAGGTTCTTAAATTTAG
Source organism: Lissotriton helveticus (assembly GCF_964261635.1). Classification (NCBI taxonomy): domain Eukaryota; kingdom Metazoa; phylum Chordata; class Amphibia; order Caudata; family Salamandridae; genus Lissotriton; species Lissotriton helveticus. The sequence goes on from NC_136068.1 coordinate 1,291,359,797, forward strand.
GAAGTCAATTCGTTTAAACGAACTGTAATAGTGTAAATACTATGTATTGTATTAATACCCTCCTTCATTGTTGTACCACTGAGAACTGTAAATGAAATGTGAATTTTTGCTGCTTTTATGGTTATATCTTTTTTAGCCGAATAAAGTACTTTTTGACTTTGACTTTGAGTTAACATTTCCCAAATGTGATAAAAGAACTGCAGTCTGCCCCCTACCTTTGGAGGGGAAGAAGAAAGAGGAGCAAGTGTACTTACTTTGAAGATTGGTGTTGTTGGGTAGACCACAGGATCTGAATCCTTTGCTCCGAGAGCCTCTCTCTCTCTGTGGGTAGAACTGAGGTTTGTATGGGAAGAAGCCTCTACCAGAACCTCTGAATCTTGTGAAGGGCCTTTGGCTGGATCGGCCGGAAGAAAGGCCCCTTCAAAAAGGTTAGAGTTAAAAACGCGCCTCACGTTAAATTGTGCTTTGGCGAGGGCGGTAAAGGTAGAGACTTATTTGCCAAGAGATTTAATCATATCCTCACCAAAGAGGAGGCCTCTGGGATTTTGGGAGGGTTTCTTTTCGGCCACGTCAGAGTTTTGGGTTAATTTTAGTAAGAACAACTCTCCTCTCAGTGTTAAGGCTTGCATTTGCATTTCCAAAAAGGACCATAGCTCTCTGGCTGCAACCTCTGACGAGTTCAGTGTCAAGAGGAATCCCATTGATATGACTTGTGTCAGCCATATCTAAAATCCTGGCCATGGGCCCCAGGACGTCAAGAAGACTATCTTGACAGCCCTTAAGAGATCTCTCCATACCTTTCCTGGGATCTGTTCTGAGTTTGAACATAAACTTAATCAAGTCGGGGTCACGGTTGGGAGTCTGACCGACTTTATCTTGGATTGCGTGCCTTGAACACTCTGCCCTGAGTATACTACGAGTAGCTCTCTCTAGAACTTTTCTGAGCCATCTCTTAATACATTTCCCTACAAGGTCTTGAGGAATCCATTCTGAGCTTCTGGGGTGAGAGATATTAAGGGGTGAGAACGTCTCCTCGCCCAAAGGGTTAACATCTTTAGAAAAGGACAAGATGTCTTCGTCAGTGGGTTGGCTGTTAAATTCAAAGTCCTCATCATCTAAGTCGAGAACAAATTCATCACAAATATTAGTTGACGTATCTTTGTCCTCCGTATCATTCTCAGTAATGTAATGAGCCCTTCGATAATTTGTGCCGCTATGGACGCTCATATAAGCTGTGCCGCTAGGGACACCTGAATAATTTGTGCCGCTATGGACACCCCATGTATTTGAGGTGCGAGGACCTCCTATGAAGTTTGAGGTGCTAAGACCTCCCAAATTACTTAAGGTGCTAGGACCTCCCATAGTGCTCAGGGGATCCGGCTTCATATTTTTAGAATTCTTAAGTCTTTTACCCTTATTGATAGATGTGTCGTTACAGGTATTAACGTTAAAGCCTTCAGTAAAGTCGTCCCCTTCAGAAGGAAGGGATCTTTTGGCAGAGAGAACCTCCTTTAGAGTATCCAACATGCAGGACCTCATTTCTTTATAGATACACTTTTTAAAAGATTCATCATTAAAATTGGGGGAAGGGGCCACAGCATCATCTGAATCCATATCCAACATTTTTAGGCTCAGAATAAGGAGTTTTTATATTTTAACCAAACCAGTGGATAAATAAAATAATAGTTATCTCCCCCTTTTTTAGGGGGTGCATGCACTTGGGGAAAAAGCAAGCCTAACGCGCAGAAAGAGTCTAAAAACGAGTATCTGGCAGCAGCTGAATGAGAAGGAGCAACTGACACATTTACTCGAGGAGATCAGCTGCTGCCGGCAGCCATGGGAACCGAAGGTTCCTAGGAATACGGGGAAAGAAAAGACTTTGGCAACAGGAGGACGTAGCGCTCCCGTTGCCAAGGTGCCCTCCTCGAAGGGGGATCGCTACTAAAAAGGCGATCAAGGGGCTTGATGAGTAAGCGTAAGGAGGGCAAGCATGCCAGGGGAGACACCGACTAAAGACTGGGTGTCTCAACAAATTCAAGCCCAAAAGCGAGAAGCAAAGGAAGCACGGCCTCCGAGAGCGCTGAGAGTGGAAATTAAAAACTGGTAGGAAAGGGCTAGAAACACGCGTGCGCTCCCGCCCAGAAGTAGAGGAGAGAGGAGGAAAACTCCAGTGAGGAGGTATGAAGGGAGGGCGGCAGGGGGACTGATAACGAAAAATTGGAAATCAAGAAAGGAGTTATAGGAGGGTGGGGGGAGTTATAGGACGATGGGAGGGTGGCGAGGGGGAAACCCTTTCAAATAATTCGGTATAAGGATAGCCAAGTAACTAAAAGGCAAGATATCGCAATAAATCAAAGATAAAATAAGAGAGATGGTAAATGAACTTATCTGCTCGGAGCCGCATTTAAAAGAAGCAGACTGTTTTGTGCTCATGCCTTTTATACTGTTTGATTGTTCTATTCTAGAATCGTTTTACTTTGTGATGTAGTGCGGCTGCTTGTGACTGCATTAAAAGATGAATGCATGTTGTAGCCTCCGGTCTTGTAATGAAATCCTTTCAAGCTTGAACAATCAATACACTTGGTGTACCTTCTCAGCTGAGGAGGATGTTCCCCACCACCAAAGACGTCTTTGGTTAAAGGGGGTGTGGGGGATCTCTGAGAAAGCACAATTAAATTACTCAGTTTAGCCATACAAAATAAGAACCCAACCAATGATGGCTGCGCCATGTCATGTAACTTCCACTAATCGTTAGGAACTGCTCGTTTCTTGACGACATAGACTGATTCTGTGCACTCCTGCATGATATTTTGTCCCTTGGACCAGCTAGCTCACAGTACCACTGTATGTCACCTAGACAGGGCACAAACAGTTTTGGCGACCACTGAACATAACAACCCAAACCCCTCAGGGATCGTGATGACAGACCTAGAACCTTTCGCTCATACACTCGTGCTCTCGTTTGCTCAGAGAAAATGTACAAAAAATACATAGAGGGACATTTTCAATATTTATTGAACTGAAGTGATTCTTGTATGGATATGTGCTGCAATGATCAATAGACAGAAGCAAATGAAAGTTATAATGAGCATCAAGTCACTAAATAGAATGAACAGTTCCACCATCTTGCTAATGCCATATATATATGGGGGCATATAAAAATGATCTAACAATCTAGCGTACTCCTACTGTACAGACCCTAACCTATGTGCCCAGGGTGTAGTGTATGTTCTGCCGAGAACCCCCTTACTGGATGACCCAACCCCATCACCTGGTGTGTAACAATGTAGGACACTTTCTTTGTTATGAACTGGACACCCCTCACGGAGATGTCAGTCAGCTGCTGGGCATAGTTTCAGCATGCAGGGACCTCTCCAAATCAGCAGAAGTGCTTCCTCTATACCCGGAAACAGATGTTTATTTATAAATATAGAATAAGGCATCCTTGCCTTGGGCCGAGTTTGTGAGCAGGACGCCATTGTTTGTATTCTGCAGTTAGCTGAGTCGCCATATGGATGTAAGTAACTGACACATCCGCACAATTGTGCGTGTAGGCCTTGTACACCATGCCATGGCAGTATGATAATGTTCCTGCGAAGTTTATTCATGTGAGCACAGTCGGGGTTGTCAAGAAACTAACTCCAGAGTAACGAATACAAATGTGTGTCAAAAGTCAATGTGAAAAAAGGGAAGGTAACTTTAGGAAAGATCTGTGTTCATGTAGAAATGGCAATGTTTCCTACTAGGCCTTATTGGGACACCTGGCAATCCAACTGGGGACACTTACTGAAGCAGGAGAGGGATCCAGACCAGAGGCTGTGGCCGCTGCATCGCTGATCTCTGATCTCTGAGCTGCTAATCAGCGCTGTCCAAAAGAGCAAACTGATTCATGACTGCGGCAAGTCATGTCTCAGGGCCGCGAGGTGCCTCCTGCACTGAGGTAGAAAAGCCAGAGGAGTAGTGTGACAAAAGTGAGTTTAGTAGTAACAATGGTGCAGGCTAAACTGATACTCTTAACAATTTGTTACTTTCCTCTATAGCAAGGCTAATCTAACTCCTACTAATTCAGATCAGGACACTGTAGCACGGGCAAAACTAAAATAGATGGAAAGTCCATATTGACTCGCACCATGGCAGTTAAAAATTTAATTTTGACTCCCATTATGATTCTCTCATCAAACCTGGTATTACCAGTAATATACAGAGTATGGGAGCTGAGAATGGAGAGCTGTCCCAAACATATATGGATTCTGCAAGCACTTTGCGAAATATAGATGCACGCCTGCGTATTCTGCCTGACAAACAGTTGCTGGCAGCATTACCTCACAGGGGATTCCGCGTAGTGAACTATTAAAAAGCCTAAAAAAGGGGCTCAGTCAGTGGTCTAAATTCTCTGAAAGTGGGCTGTAAATATCAGGACCATTCCAAAGCAAACATGAATGAAAAAGGGGAAACTACCAGCTGGTGTCAGGGCACTGGGCTCACAACAACTTAAAACCAGCAATGGCGATGGTAATAATTATAATGGCAATTACAATGGCATTAAAACAAGCAAGATCAGTAATTCCTCTCAAGCTCTAAGAACTCCAGCTCTGAACCTTTGACCCAGCCCCTGGTGGGGACCTCAATCAACCTATCAAACTCATCAGTGACAGCGCTGAGCCCTCGCTCAATACTATTTTCCAGCTTATTAAAATCCACTGGCAAAGGACATCACAATATTACACAGAAGTTAAGGTAGAAAACCTTTGTCTACAGTGGATGTTGCTGTAGATGGCAGGAAATATTTTCTATTTATCTACAAGTTTGAAGGATCTTCAACAAAGATTTGCGGACACTAAAGAGACTGCTGCACACACACCAAAAATATTAGGAGTAGGGGGGGTCAGATTCTACTCTATTTGGAAAACTAACAAAGGTGGAACAAACTGAGTCCTGGGGATCCCTGAGGGTAAAGAAGGCAATTTGTGACAATATATTGACTGGTTATTGTAATAAGCTTTCCCAAAGTTATCGGACTGGAATCTGGACAGTTAAATCCACTGTGCACTCTGGATTCCAATACCTCTCAGGGGGTCCAGTCTATAACTTCATGTAATTGGCCACGTCCATTAGTGATATACATTTGGAATGTCCTGCTTCGTCAGGCTACCTATATAAAAGCACACCCAACTAGACCGCTAACTGTGACTGTTTCCTTCTTTGTGACCCTGATTTCAGCAGGCTGAGTGAACCGCTGATGGAGACTGCGCCAAATGATTGATCTTCCTGAAGGCAGCTGGTGCTCAGGTGTTTTTATAGGAGCCTACACGCCTAAAAGTAAAGCAAAATGGTAAAACCCAATTCTGTTTTACCAACTGAGAAGCCATGTATATCTTGCAGCCGAGGCAAAAGCAGGGAGGACAGAGATTGCAGGATATCAGAAAGGTTCAAGTGGGGCCAGCAATGCTGAGTGGTGATATAAACCCAACGTTTTTGTTGTTCTTGTCAGGACGGACTCAGATTGCTGCTGTTAGCAGGAATAATGACCTAGTAACTATTAATCATTTATATATTATATATTCGTAGATGCATATTGCTTGGTAGTGTGTGTAGTGCAGGTTGCAGTGAGAGCTGTCAAGGTTTTCTATTAGTTAATATCTTCAGAGTATTTTTTTCACAGTACTTTTTGGGGGGGATATTGGGTTGGGGGGTGAGTGTTTTTTTAAAAAAATTTGTTTTCTTGCAATGTGGGTTATCCAGGTAAAAATGGTCAAAATGAATTGGTGTAGACACTAACTTTTGGTCTACTTCTGAGTTGCGTCAGTGGGGAATCTACACCAGAAGCAAAAATAAGGTTATTAACTTTTGAGAACGATATTAAAGTGGTTAAAGCGCTAGAATGAAAAAAAGTATATGACTTTACAATGTATCAGTTTAAAATAAGGCACTGGAATGTATTAGAATTAGATAGCCCCTTGAAACGATGTGTGGTAAAAGAAGAAAAGTTGGTGTACAAGCCCCAGATACTTTGACTCATCTACCTTCTAAAGCTCAATAATTATGTTGACAGCTCAGGTATCATGTGATTGCCTGTGCTATTCAACTGGTATAAATACATGGGGTTGCTATAGTAAGTTTTCGGCCCTCTGAAGTTAGTCAAACTGCTTCTGACTTTTATCATAGATGGACAATAGCTCAGATTAAACTCAACCATAAAATGTACATTATTTGTGCTGTGTATGTACCAACACTGATGACCCTTAGATATTTGACATGTTAAACTTTGAGTTGGCACACTGGGCTGGGAATCTCATTATGTTGGGTGATTCCAACTGTATCATGAATTATAAACAAGGCATGATGAATTGGTCTGCAGCCTCTCGTTTGAAAAACTTAGGTATTCTATTAAGGGCCTAGCCAGACTACACAGTGTAGTGGAAATCTGGAGGACAGTCAAGCATGACTGCCCTGGGTACACTTAGTATTCTGCATGACATACACACTATTCCAGGATCTCCTCACAAGGGCTTATCAATAAATCCAAAAAGAAGTTGTATCCTAAGATCACTTTAGATCATAATCCTATACTTGTTTCCTTTCAAACCTCTAACTCGAATAGGAAAATGTGGAACTTTTTCCACTCCTGAATACAAAAAGAGAATAATGGTTCTATTAGAGGAGTTTATCTCACTCAGTGTTGGTTTATTTGCTCTCAATTTGATCTGGGAAGCTCTGAAAGCCTACATACAGGGTGTGGGTATGCCTTTCATTTTAGAACAAAACAACGCCCAGCATTTTAGAGCACATCAATTTTATTTGGAACTACATAGATTAGAAAGGAATCGTGCCAAGGGAATATTGGATAAAGATTCTGTGGCGGGGAGTCAGTAAGGGGCTGGGAATGCGATTTAGGTAAAGCGGGTTTTATTTTCATATACAACTTCTTTTTACGAAATGTCAGTCTTTCTTTGGCGAACTCGGCTGAATCCGTGGTGCCTCTTTGGAATAATGCTGCTTAGGAGACAGTCTCGCCCCTGGTTTGGGCTCTTCGGGGTTGCACGTCTCTCTCGTGGTGACCGGAAAGAAAATAAACAACAAAAGGTCCGATTACACTCTGACCTCGTTTTGCTTTAATTCCCAAGGTAACAGGGGAAGTGAGGGGACACCTCGTGTGTGGCGCTTTACCGCTGCTGTGTCTCGTTGTGAAGGGGAGGGAAGCTATAGGGACGAGGAAGGTGAGGGACGCTAAGGAATAGGGTGAACTCGCTAACGCTGGAATACACCCCGATGTCCCACCCAACTTGCGAACTTGTCCCGTGCCTGTCTGAGCCACACTCCTCCCTCGGGAGTGTGGCACGGCGCACCGCGGTCCCGTTGGCCTCCTGGCTCGTCTGCTTCGCCTTGCCGCACGTCTGCTTCTCTTCCTCGTTCGGCGTCCTCGGACCCTCGTTCTCTCCGGCTCTCCTTCTCGAACTCTTCTCCTCTCCGCTCTCTGCTTCCGGTGACGTCCCACGCTATTCCGGGGATGTCTGGGTTCTTAACCAATGCCCCGAAGCAGACGTCATCGTGGGAGGGGCCTTCGTCTGAGACATACGACCAGTTAAGGGAGCCGTGCACATTTCCTCCTGTCGTCGCGTGCCAATGAACCTGTTCGTCCTGTGTGGAGGGAGTAAGGGAATCCCCGTCATTAGGAGTCCACCAGTCCGCTGCATTTTCCATCCCTTGTGCCGTGGGTGCCGTGTTACAGATTCTCATGAATGGGGACATTTATTTTGAAATCAACAAATGCTGCAGCACAGTCAACTGTGTTCATAGAGAAAAGGCTGCTGTCATACATAGGACTAGCAGGATTAACCACTGTGAATATGGGGAGAAAATTAGTAAAGAAAAAGCTTTTAAAATTATAGAAAATCAACACAAAATATAATCAAATGCATTAAAGATATAGAGGGGAACAAGCACGGTGAGCCGTAAACCATACTCTATCAACTTATGGACTTCTACTGTGAACTGAACAGCAGCGATCAGATGCCGGTACAGAATGTGTAGGAGATGGGTAACTAAAAGCTGCAAATAATCCCAAGTCTGAATGAGACAATGGTCATAGTTCTTAACGGCGATAATACCTTGCTTGAACTGCAATGGACTATAAAGCCTCTCTCTTCAGGAAAGGCCGCAGGGAATAATACCCTACCCCACAAGTTCAATAAATTATTTTCAAATGTACTAGCACTGTTATTTGTGCAGGTTATTTCTAATATCGATCAGGGGGGGTGATACCTCAGACTTATAGAACAACACTAATATTGGTATATCCTTTAAGAAGTCTAACCCTGTTGAAGAATGAGCATCATTCTGAGCCGTTTCCCTAATCAACTCTGATGCTAAAACGTATGCAGAGATATTGACAACCCTGCTCATATTTATATACAAGACCTGGTGTGACCACAGCAACACTGGTTTATTCTGGGCAGGGACACAACTAATACTACAAATGTTGCTATTGCATTATTTGGGAAGGTCGATCTGATCCTCTTTGATGCCAGAAAGGCATTTGATATGGTCTTATAGTCGTATCTTTGGGTAACTATGAGCAATATGGGTTGAAAACACATTGAAAGGGTAAAGTGTGTCTATCAAAACCCAATGGTCCGGTTTGTCTTATGAGGATACAGGACCAATTTGCTTAGGATATCTAGGGGGACTCGTTGGGGGTGTCCATTATCTCCATTACTGTTTGCCATGTATCTTGAGCCGTACCTACGGCATTTAATTGTTAATTCATAGATAACATTGGTTATATCAAATGGGATTGTAATTAAAATTAGTACCAATGCTGATGACGTGGCGGTATACTCCACTGATCCACCAAAGCTGGCAATTAAATTGCAACAGAAGCAGAGCAGTTCGGGGCAATGTCTGGATTTTGACTAAACCTACAAAAAACTCTGATAATTTTGAACTGCACACCTATTAAAAAGAAAGTAAACGTTGTTGTAGGAGCTACTTACTTAGGGGTTAACCATGTAGTACAACTTAATTATGAGCAGTTACTTCAACGGTTTATTACTAAAATGCAGCTATGGAATAGGCTCCCTATTAGTATCATGGGTCCTGCAACATAGTCAAGATGAATATTCTACCTAAATGTATTTATTTTGTGCACCATTCCATTTTGGGTAACATATTATTTTCTTAACTGGTTAGACTGGGCTGTCTGCACGTTCATATGTGGGTACACAAGAGCTAGACCTGCTATTTCGTTTATTAAGGTGCCTTCCAGTAGAGGGAGATGGTCAGTTCAAGACCTACTTTTGGGTAGAGAATCAGGTGTCTTCTCGCGGGCCGCAACCATGTCAATACATTAATATACCAAATAGCTGCTGGGGCTGGATGAAAACTTTTGTTGTGTAGACACTCCTATCCCAATTACTTAAAGTGGAAACGTTTTACGGTTGCCACAGGTATTTGTAAAGTTTGGGGAGATGTGTACCAGACTCTCTCCACATCTCTAGCCACTTCTTTGGGGTAATTCATCTTTATTGCTCATGTTTCAAGATTTAGTTGTTCGATTATGGTAACTTAGAGTAAACTGTAGGGCAACTACATCATCAAGGTTTCTTTACTTTTGCTGCTTTACTTTCAGAGCACAACTTTCTGCAGAACAACTTTTTGGAAGTACCTACAACTATGAAATTACTTGCTCCCCAAATTCTCATGCAACATCTCTTTAGCAAATTCAGACCTAGTGCCATGTATTTTACTCTGCTGAAGACAAGATATCTATCAGAGCACTTTAATTATGAATTACCAAATGGAACATGATCTAGTCAACCTAGCGCAAGTGGAGTTTTAAAACTGGACAGGCAATTCAGCCATCAGATGTTTTAGATGCTCTTGAAATAATTAATTATTCGGTCTTCTCAGTCTAAAGCTCCAGCAGTTTAAACCACTCTATATGCTCTACTATATTTCAGAGGGGAAAACCAAATGGGCTGACCATCAAAGTGATTGCAGGAGCAGGTGCCCAAGATGTGGGTAGCAGGCTACAGACCTATTCCTCATGTTACTAAGCTGTCAACATCTAAGCAGATACTGGGCGGAGATCACCGAGCTTTAATCTCTGTACCTGCAATGTGACCTGCAGTCTTGACTTTCACAAATCTCATGATGAGATTTAAACCGGACTCTGGCAAATGCATATCTGCTATTGTATCTCTTGCAATCCTTGTTGCACGCAATGTATTGCTAGAGAATGTGTTTGGTGGGCACTTCTCTGTCAGGTCTTCTAAACGGAGCCAGCTATCCTCGGACTTAAAGTTCAAAAAGAGAGAAAGTCCTTAAATCAGATTTGACATCTGTGTTCTAATTCTAGCTCATGTCATACTGCCTCACAAATGTTAAGCTCTGTTGACAAGAAATCTGTTGTCATTTATTTTAGCATATTATTGCAGTTCTTTATGACCATATGGACAAAGTATTGTGATCACAATGAATTCCAAATTAAAAAAAAGTGATAAACCGAATCCAGTCCGCAAAGGACACATTGACACCTGGCTGAGAAGGTACCAAATGAAATGGAGCAGCAAAGCCATACAAATCAGAGAATGTATGCCACATAAAAAACGCACATCATACCCTAAAGCAGCCCGCTATTTATAACCAATGAGGGTTTTTATGGTGAAGTGAAGAAAACAAGATAGTCTGCTGGATTTGGGTTCATTTGTATTTAATGAAAAAGCTCTCTGCCACACATTGGCATTGATGCAGGCTAAAACCTCTTGGATACTGCATACTAGATATATATTGCCAGGCCATGAGGTGTGGAGTGGTTGCAAAATCAGGGTTGAAGGTGATGGAATATGAATGTTGCGTACAATAAATGTGCATTGCATACAGCAGTCACACATTCTGTATATAAGTGATACAGAGTTGGACAAAGTCCGGGGCGAGGTGATAGATATCGCCATAGACTGTACATATAAACTTTGAGGGTGGAAATGTGGGGACTTGCTTAACGTTTGCCGAAGTGTATGTTCAGTGTTGATGTGGTTTAAAGAACTTGAATGTAGATAGTGCACAGGGTGCCTTTGTGGTAGCAAGCCTCAGCCAGGCCTACTAGTACAAGGGATTCGCCCTTCTCTGCTCAGAGTCCTTGGACCAATAGTAAGAAGTTGGCACAGAAACTGGAATAGAAAAGACAGAGTTTACTAAACCTCATGAGTTGGAACTACATTCACACAACACCCTTCGGTAGAGTATGAGGTAGCACACTGACTAGAAGGAGCTTGGTCCTTTTATACCCACACAGGGGCTCAAATGAAGGCGGTACAAGGCACAGAGTGTTGGTTTCAAATACATATATGGTCATACAGAGAGTGTGCTAGCAACAAGTGGGAAGGGCTGTCAGTCAGCTAATTATGGTGGGCACATCTTGACAGTTACAAGTTGGAGACAGCTGTATGCTCTACTGAGCATGTGCAAAGTGAAGGAGACTAAACATATCTTGTCTCTAGGCAGATTTCAAGAGCAGTTGACAGGAAGGTAGGACAAAGCACATGGCAAACAAAATGGCCTACAGAAATACAAAATGGATTCCGTAAAACGGCCAAGATAGTCTCTAAATACCGGATGTCTTCTGCTAATGCTTAACCTAATTATTGCTAAATTACCACAACTTGAAGACGGAGAGGTGATTGAAATTTGATGACAGTGATGCCTTTGAGAGGTGTAGAGGCGCTAGGAGCGTTAGGGTCATTATTTGATAGGTCAAAAAGTTTAAAAGCGCCCTAAATTCAGAGGCGGGGGAGACGGACATTGGAGAAACGCCTCAGTCACGTTCCAGTACACAAGTCATTTTTTTTAGGTCGAGCCTGGGCAGCGCATGAGCTGCTGCGAGGGATGCAGTATTTAAGTATGCAATAGAAGCCCTGCTCACTCTCCGCTCATATTTGTTATTGGCTTGTGTCATTAGTATTTGTAAAGGCTGGCTTCTGATTCTTTAATAGGCTACTTAGTTCCTCCTTAGTACCGCCTTGTCTTCATTTTACTTCGGTTGTTATACGGTTCTTCTTATTTAGTCTGTAAGCATGATTTTCTTTAATGAGTTTCTCCTACTGCAGGCACGACACGCTTTCCTTCACCATTAAGCATGCTTTCCCTGCTTTCCCTTTCCAAGCAGCCGGACAATGGCAGCCGCTTCTTTGAATTGAAATAGGTCTCTCATTTACAATGCGAGTCGTATTTTGGCTCAGCTCTCCCTGTTAACATGTTGTCTCGCCCATCTCTACATTCAGCAGCTGTCATGTGACCTCTTACAACTGAGGCTATCCTGAAAACCGGTTTGGATTTTTGTAATCCTTGGCTTGTGGATCCCAGCCAGATATGAGGTGTGAAAACCAGTGCTTTAAATGGGCCGGTACTCACCGGTACGGAGTACCGGCACTTATTAGATTTGTCACACTGAGTACCGGCACTTCTCTTCTGCCAGAGGAGAGTACCGGTACTCATGAAAAGGGAGGTTACTGGCTGAGAGTGCGAATGAGAAGGTGGGGACGTTTCTGTCAGCCAAGGCGCCACTTCTGTAGCCCCCATCCGAGCCCCTGCTGAGCTAATCGGCAGGGCTCATTTGAATAATGAGGTGCTCACGGTCACGCTGTGCTACACAAAGCAGGGTGGAGATTCATTTTACCTGCTAGTGTGCGCGTGTGATTTTAAAAGCGGAGCACTTCAGGTAGTGAAAAGTACTTTAAACATATACATTTTAGCAGTGGCAAGGGCGGCGGATTCTCACACTTCCTGTACTTTCTGGATCAGAGGATTAATGCCCAGACAATGCGATGGAAGAGGCTCTTAGAGCGCTAATCTAACAGCGTTCTGCACTGAGAAACCCACCTTCCTAAAAAAAAATGTCTCAATTACCCAGTGTGCCTGCATTTGTATGACTGGTTTTTTAAGAAAAACGCGGGAGAGAGAGAGAGAGAATCAAGGCATGCTCAGGAGGTATTTTAAAGAAAATGGGTGGCAGGTTGTGTGTACATGTCTATGGTGACAAAGGTTCATGAATAACGTAGTAGGGAATGTTGGTTGGTGAGTGGGTGGGTGAGTGAGTGAGTGGATGGATGAGTGAGCTAGGGTGGATGTATTGATGGCTGGATGAGTGAATGGATGGATGGATGAGTGAATGGATGGATGGGTGAAAGAGGGTGGATGGTTGGATAAAAGGGCGGATGATGGATGTGTAAGTGAAAGATTGGATGGATGGATGGATGGATGAATGAAAGGGAGGATGGATGAAAGGGTGGATGATGGATGAGTGAAAATAGGTATTGAGTGGATGGTATAAAGGAGTGATGGATAGATGAGCAAAAGGATTGATGGATGAGTGAAAGGGTGGATAAAGAGATGGATGAGTGAAAGGATGAATGGATAGGTTTAAGGATGGATGAATAGGTTTGGATATGAAGGGTGGACAGACTGAATGGTGAAAAACTGAATGATTGATGAAAAACCGAATAGACAACAGAATGTAAAGGGTAAATGGTGGACATCAGCTGGTAAATGGTAGGATGAAAGGATGACTGGATAGATCGATGGAAGAGACAAGAGATATCTGGGGAGGGTCATGATGATTTGCTTCATTTGCTAGTTGCCATAAGAGCTTTGGTTTGATGTGGGGTTATTTTCAGTTTCTTCCTACTCACATGCTCAAAAATATATAGTATTGTGCCAAACATCATCAATTAACAGTATGGCATTAAGAAGGTGCAACTATTGCAAAAAAAGGAAAAGTTAACATATTATCGCATTTCTCTTTCATTTTGTATAATGAGTTAACCTGCTTTGTTTATATAAACACATTTATCATGTGTTTTGGTGTGTGCTGTAACTATTATGGAAGTTAATTATCATTATGTCTTGCCCTTAGCCCTGCCCCTAGCTCCGCCCAGCCCCGCCCACTCACTACAACTCTAGCTTATTTTAATGAGTACCTGCACTTATTTTTTCCCATTTAAAGCACTGGTGAAAACCTATGAAGAAAATGTCATTCACGCCACTGGGAAAAATAAGTAATATCAGAAGCATATGCAAGAATATTTTTTGTTGTGACTCTTGTTCTCGTTAAGTTAGCAGTGGGCCTGTTGGTGTGTGTCTGGCTCCACGAGGAATCTTTGTGATAAAAGGCACTGTCTGTACTGCTCAGCCCTGCAGGAGGAGACTAATCTGCTTGCTTCACTAGATCAGTGGCCCCCATATCCCCTAAAATGCAGACGCCCAGCTGAAGAGGTGGGAAGGAAGGCCGCTGGTGAGCGGGAGTGTTCTTCAGGTAACCGACGGATGATACAAGAGGCCCAGGCAGCTGTGACTCGAACAGAATCACGAATAGTCTACAGTTTGCAAGGAAAACCTTTTTTGTTTGGACGAACTTAAGATATTTTCGTTTGCTTGAAGAAGTTTCTTTTTCTTTTCAACAGATCTGTGGAAACCAACTGTAGTACAAGCCCGTTGTTTATTCAAATCACTAGGGCCGTGCACCAGGTTTGTTTTTTAAGGCCAAAAGCGAGATTTATTGTGAAGATAAAACTTAAAACCTTCACCTTGTATGCTATCTTTTCATCTCGCATTCTGTTTTTCAAATGTCCCTTAGCAATCCGTTACATTTAAGCTGGGACTCCATATATGACAGACCAAAAACACAAAATGCCCGCTTTTACAAATAAAATATCAACGCTTTGTATAAGGCACCTAGGGAACGAAGATAATCCCACCCCTTCTTAAGAGTGAATGCTCTTTGCGGATTTCTGCAAAAGTTAGTACATGGGGCGGCGAGTGGTGTAATGAATAACGGTGCCCCTCCCGCCTCCACCCAGGGCTTTAAATGGGCCGTGTCCTGTCGGTGCTCTGCACTGCAGTTCTTAAAAGCAGGAGCTGAGACTGTTCCCTATCGGGCTGTCCCATTTGCGCCCTCACCCAGAATGGAAAACAAAATCTTAACTCAGCAGCAGTTCACTGTTTTTTATGTAACTTTTATTTTTGGGGAGTTCTATATTTCAAAACTCGAAGTGCTTTACATGACCACCAACAAGGACTTAATCATTTATTTTTTGGCAGGCACGGACGAATTAGTAATTTGCCCAGAAATGCAGTATGCTGAGCCAACGCTGAGACTCAAACCTGCTTCCTCAGCTCCAAAGTTGGCAGCTCTAGCCATTCCGCCACCACCTCTCGAGCAAGAACTAAGGCGTTTTCAATATTATATACAACAACGCCATAGTTGTATATACGCACGTAGTATATTTATCTTCTGCAACTAACAACCTTGACATCATTGATCCTGGCTCATATTGTTCATTGGCGTGTGTTCTAGTCTAGTCTTTTGTAAAGGCTGGCTTCTGATTCATTAATAGGCTTGTTAGTCCCTCCTTAGTATCGCCTTGTCTTCATTTGTAACCTTCGATGCGGACTTGCCCTTTTACTTCTGTTATATAGTATGTCTCATTTAGTCTGTAACCACTATTTTATTTAATGAGTGTCTCCTACTGCAGGCATGACACGCTTTCCTACACCATTCAGCGTGCAACGTGCTCTCACTTTCCAAGCAGCTCGGGAAAATGGCATCCGCTTCTTTGAAATGAAATAGTTCTCGCATTTACAAGAGTTTGAGCTACTGCAATTGTAAATGACAATGCCTTTTATTTATGTGTTAATTATCAAAACCGATAAATAAAAGGCATTGTCATTTACAATGCCAATAGCTGAGACTTTCGCAGATGGGAGGCCTATTGCATTGGAAATGCTTGTTTTTATTTCTTTTTAATCATCATACACATTCTCTTCCTATATTAGATCGCTCGCTGTTTGCTATTGGAAAAGGGTGTCTTCCCTCTTTCCGACTGACGTGCTGTGTCAAGGAGCCATCGAAATCTGTGCTTTTACCTCCCCCTTGTGTTCCTTCCTGGGAATTTCCACTTTGAAATTGGGTAATTCACCATTGTACTGAAAAGCCTGCTGTGGTTTGATTTCAGCGTCTTTACCGGTGATTTTTTTGTGATAAACCCCACTAGTTCTGAATTCCACGACTCTGTTGTTAAATCCTATCGCAGTGGTAGTTTCACACCTAGCATACACAATGTTGATAGGGCATGCTCTCATGTTATAGTGGTTTATGTGCTGTATTTGATCATAAATTGAATGGTGACAACATTTTTAGCTTCAACACCTCGGGATATTATAAACAAACATCGGAATACTAAAACTGTGCAGCATTTTGAGCTATTTCACTGTTAGGCAAAATAAGCTTATTTGCAGTCAAATCCCATAAAACCTTAAAGTGCAACAAAATCATTTTTTATAAGCAGTAAGGCTCATCCTACATTTACCGTTTTAAAACGTCTTGTGTAATGCATCTTTGAACTAGAGAATAATTTAAGGGCAACCTTGGCATAATTAGGTTAGACTTTATAAATGGCAAAGCAGTCGGCGTTTGGAGTGTTCAAACAGCTACATTTCTTGAAGATTCCGTTTTTTACATATTTAAACTATTTTATTTATCTCAAGTCGGCCAGCATTTTATGTTAAATGATCAAGCTACATGATTCTTGTGGTAGAATATATGGGGCGTGAGTGCAAAAAATGCCACCTTCCTCAATCTGACTGGTACATTCAGGCAGTACCTGTATTTCTCAAAAGAAGAACCCTTTTTATTTCTGAAATCATTCAAAGGTAAACATGGCAAACGCAAATATAATAAACAGACTAGTACGCTTTTGACCGTATCAAAGCTGACCTAACATTTTGGTATACACTTCTGTATAGTGATCAGTAGGTTAGAACGCTCCCCAAGGCTTTTCTTATCAAATTGTTATCTAACCATAGCTTGTCCACTTCTTTTTTTATCTCCCGTCCTAAAGAAAAAAGATTTCAAGGTCATACATGCCTATGTGTTCATCCAGGTCATTGATATGTCTGAGTCGACCAAGTACCCTGCTCTCTGCAAGAGCCACTACTACTACTACTTCTGTGTACTGGCTCGGTGTTCTCCAGACCTATGTACAGTACTAAAGTGGCCTGAGTTTAGCCAAAGCAGAGAACTAGCAACGCTTAGGTTTATCAATAAGGAATAGGTGTGTGCTGAAAGGCAGGCACAGAAGATGTTTAATAAAGATACTCTAATATGGTTAGTGTTGTAACGTTATAATAGCCCCATATTTCAGCTCTGTCCAATGATGCATTTTGCCACTGGGCTTTATGAACGTCTATAGACAGGAACCACATTAATCTGCTATGGTCTCTTGCGAAACATACGGTTGCACCCACATGTTGAGCCTCAATGTTTCTTGACCTCGCTATTTGCTTGTTCTTTTTTGGGTCCGAGGATATTTCAACCCAGATTGTTCATAATCTTCGACTTTCTTAAGATAATATCTAACCTAAAATTGGTCCTGAATCAATTATGAGGCTCAAGGGTCACTAAGTTTATTTTCGATGCATTAAATACCTCAAATTTATCTAGAGGGAGCAAACCACAGCTGCGCACGTTCTGCTCCGGTATGTTTGTGCGCCATTTTCAACACATTTTTCCTGCAAATGTTGCTTGATTACACTGTGGTGTCATTTCAGAAATATCATATAACGGGCATAACACGTAATTACATAGATTACTCCAGCATAATTCAAATTTCACTAAAGCCTAATGTGTAGCTTCTGAGATGTTTTCGCGGCCTTGGAGGGCGCTGTCTGCATCATATAGAGTCTAAAACCACCCAATAATGGAGCATTACAGAAGCTAACAGACTACATTTATTAATCTATAAGAAGAGCAATGGTGTGAGCGAGCCACTCTAGTACACACCTTTTATTTACTGAAAACCAGTTTGAATTTTCACCCACAGGCCCCCCTCTTGCAGTGGCATGGTTGTCATGCTGTCGTTTTATCATAATATTTGAGGGACCCACTAGAATGCCTGCTTTCTATATTGACTTACAAAGAAAGTGCCTAGTAATATTATTGAAAGCAGACTGAACGTCACCCAATACCACCCCAATGGCTTTGCCCTGAGCGCAACATATTGTTCCAAAAGTAAGAAGAATTTGAATGCTCAGTCCACCATGTTGGTCTTTTCTTAAATCTTGCCTTGACAATGGAAAGAGCAATATTTTGGCACAACCAGGTTTCCGTGCTGGTCAGTATGATAACAACACATATTTTTGGGATGCTTTCAACTAGCTCATTGGGTAATAATTTACAGTATAGGTTCTTAACTCTTTATTGTGCAGTGATGCTATTTTATCACCTATCCAGGGTCTGACTGAGATAGGAAGCAGGCCCGATACACAGTTAACTCCTTCCGTGCTCCTGTCGGCCGTTGGCCGTTGCGAGCACTACCTACACTACCTGGCTGGTGCTGCGAACGTCAAACGGCCAATGCGGCCCTGCCCACTCCTTAGAACGCCCGCACTGCGCCGAAATAACGGCCGCTGTAAACGGGTTGAAAGTGGCCCCTATTAGCAAGCCAGATAGCAAAAAAAAAAAGTGGCCCACATTTGCAAATCAGGGTAGTTTTAAACTTCTAAAAACAAGCTATACATGTGTTTTCAAAGGTATGGGAGAAGTCTCGCATTTGTGCTTGCTGCAGGCAGTGTTTGTGGGAATAGCAGAGAAATCAACAGTAAAAACATGCCTTCCAGCTCTATTGGTCAATCCGACCCTGCACCTAGCCAAGATCTTGTTATGGAGGTTCCTTCATGATTACATTACTAACATGCTTGTTGTTTCTCATCCCACTTCCCACCCAATACTGCAGGCTCTGATCTATGTAGATCTGCTGATTCCGGTGTCTTTGCCTCTTCGTGCTTGTTGATTTTTGAGACAACCTTGTAAAGGGTGATGGGTTGCAGATGGTCACAAGATACCCCCTCAGTTCTTTGGTCCACTGACTCCTAGTATAGGGAAGAAAAGTACATCTACCAAATATTTTTTATGATGTGTGTCTGTTGTTTAGCAGTTTGTCTATTACTATCGTAGGTCATGAGATGCCAGAAAAGAGTTTGGTCTTTTGTTCCAACTGTTTAAAATATTTGTTTGCGTGCAATCTGTCAAACTATGGGTGCACCTTCGCTCTCATTGCCTTCTCACTGATAGCAGGTTTTGTAAGCTATGATATGATACGAGACTGTATTATGAGATGTGATGTATTTGTTTGGTTCTAAATGTGAGGAGTTAATGCGCCCCACTACCCAATTGTAATGTTCGTAATAAAAGGTAGCATTGCTCCCCCATTCCCCGCTTCAGTGTTCAGCGTAATCCCACTTTGGCCTACGGCATGTGGTTGTGGTATTTATATACTGTGTCTCACAACATTCTATTAGATCGCTTACAGCAGCTGGGAATCGGAGGCACTGTACTTACCTGGATAAGATCATTCCTTACGGGACGGTCACAGAGAGTACTCCTTCGGCCCTTTCAATCAGAGGATAAACCCCTCCTGTGTGGAGTGCCACAGGGTTCTGCCCTGAGCCCTCTCTTATTCAATGTCTTTCTAGGCCCGCTTGCTAGGGTGGTTGAGGCATGGGGGGTCAGAGTGGTTTCCTATGCTGATGATACTCAGCTTGTGTTTTCTTTTAGAGACCACTCTGACTCCCATTTTTCAAACTTCCGCAACTGCCTTAGCAACATCTGTTCCTGGATGGCCTCTAACCACCTGGTTTTGAACACGGATAAAACGGAGGTCCTGTTTTTTAATCAAAAAACTACTCTCTCTGCGACCCTTTGGTGGCCTACTATTTTGAATCCCCCCCCGACCCCTGTTCAGGCGGCCCGTAATCTGGGCTTTCAATTTGATAATGCCATGTCTCACAAGGCCCAGATTAATAAGGTTACATCTGCTTGCTTTGGCAAGCTCCGCATGATCAAGAAGATCTGTCCGTACCTTCCGTTGGATTCACGTAAAACTATTGTCCATGCTCTGATTACGTCACACCTTGACTATTCAAATAGTCTATATGCCGGTGCCCCCTTGTACCTTATTGAAAGGTTACAAGTAGTTCAAAATGCAGCGGCAAGACTCATTGGAAATATCCCTCTTCGTCAGTCTGTAGCAGCATATCGGAAAGAACTTCACTGGTTACCTATCTCCTGCCGTATACAGTTCAAAGTCTTGACCCTTGCTTTCCGTGCCATTAATGACTTGGGCCCGGTCTATTTGAGAAAAAGACTCAAACTATCCTTATCATCTAGATCTTTGAGATCCAACAGCTTGCGTCTCTTAGTGGTACCTAGATTCCGCCGCTCCAGGTGTGGGGGAAGAACGTTTGGAGTAGTTGCTGCCAAGCTTTGGAACACTCTTCCTTTAGATCTAAGGTTCTGTGAGTCGGAACTAGTGTTCCGTCGCAAACTCAAGACTTGGCTGTTCACTACTGCTTAATATAGTTCTTCTAATGATCAGTAATCTACAGCGCCGGGACACCCCCTTCTGGGGGTAGCCGTGCGCTTTACAAGCTTCTTAAATAAATAAAAAATAAATAAATAAATAAATAATAAATTGTCAGAACCCTCTGTTGAAAAGACTAAGTGCCTAAAGAGACGATGTGAGATTTAAAACAATGCGGTCGTGATATGGGCATTCTCCAACTGCGACATCCCTCATGAGATTCCAGCATGCAGATATAACATACTATAATCTATTCTACTTTTATGTTGACAATTGTTTAAAGTGAATCATCTGTCAGTGTCTGAGACGTTTATACCTTTACACATGTGGATGGCATGAGTCAAGATTATTAAAGTGTGCGATTGGCCTGCACTTGGGCAGTAGTGGGTGTATTGTCTTGCTACCTGAGGAATACACCGACATGGCCCTCCTCTTTGATGACAGATGCATCGAAGGTTGTATTGTAGTCACCAGTAACTTAATTGAGGGCCTGCTTCCTGTTGCTGCACTTTGTTCTGCCAGAACCTCTGGATATATAAAGAGCAAACCCTTACAGTCGGGGATAACGTTTTTTTAAACTATAATGTTCTGGTCTTTGGAGTCAGGAGATTTCACCATTTGTCAGATGCAATTTTGAGCGCACCACAAACCTCATGAGCAATACTGACCATCCCGATACTGCCCACAATTCCTTTACTATCTGTTTTGTCATGGAACATGACCATTCATCTATAAGTCACTTAGACCTAGTCATTCGTCTAACATTTTCATCTTTATATTTAATGGCAATCTTGTACTTGGTCAACATTAAGCCCTGTGCTAATAATGTCAGTTTCCACTAATATTATTTGCATGACACAAGACAGAGTAAATATAACCAAGGAGAAGCTGGCTTGTGCTTGCCCAAAAATCTGTCAAAACTATACCTTATCACCTTCATTCCAAAACTGTGTAGGCACCCTGTATTACCACCCTGTATTACCACTACATTGGCGAAGCCAGTATTTGTATTTAAGATATTTCTAGCGCATTAGACCAGGAGCCATCAAAGCGCTATACAAGAAGAGGGACAGATTAAAAGATGGAAGCTGGAGGAAGAAAATACCCTTAAAGAAAATCCCATAGCCGACCGAATCCACAAACAGCCAAGTTTTAATTTGCTTGCGGAACATTAGGTGCCTACTCGGGCTCCTAATGTGTTCAGGGATGGAGTTCCACAGCTTGGCAGCCGCCACCGTAAAGGTGCGTTCCCCTCTCCACCCCCCCCCCCCCGACTTTCTTCCACCGTCGAACCGCTACCTTATGACGTTGCACAGATCTCAAAGATCTCCTGGGAGCCTGCCAATTCATTGTTGTCCTAAGATAGCTCGAGCCTCTTGAGTGAAGGCCTTTAGGCGTCAAACATAATACTTTAAAGGACACCCGTTTCTTTATTGGCTGCCAATCGAGAGTCCTCAGGCCTTCCCTGTCAGAGGCATGTTTGTGTATTCCCAAAACCAAGCATGCAGCTGCATTCTGGATGACTTGAAGTTCGTTTAGCGAAAGTTGATTGATGTCTAGGTACAAGGCATTGCAGTATTCTAGATGTGAAGCGATGAGTGCTATGACCACTGATGCCCTGTGCTCCTTCGGAAGCAACTGCATAATCTTCAAGATCCTGATCATCCAGAAACATGACCTCACCATTCCGTCAACCTGGGCTTTGAAGGTCAACGAGTTGTTAAATAACACACACAGGTTTTTGGCCGCAGCCACTGAGATATGTGGGTTGCTACAAATAGCATGCCACCAGCTATCAGTCCAAATTGAGTTGTCCCCTCCAAACGCCACAATATCTGGTTCCTCCCCATTCATTTTTAGCCAGTTATACCTCATCCATCTACTAGTCTCCTCCATACATGTCCTAAACTTGTTTGCTACCCCTTCCCAGTCAGTGGAGATGGAAATAATGATCTGGGTGCCGTCTGCATAGGACGATACCTGGAAACAGAACGACCATACCAATTTCACCAATGGAGCAGTGTACAAGTTAAATAGGATGAGGCTTAGGGACTACCCTTTGGAACTCCACAGGGAAGCTATAAGGGAGCAGATCTAAAATCACCACAACTAACTGTGCACATTCTATTACACAGGAACGACTCCCAACCGCTCGAGGGCCATATCCTTCAATCCGGCCTACCGCAACCTTTGCACCAACAGTTGGTGGATCTATCTCTATCTCTATCTCTATCCTCATCTCTCCAATAAGCGTCTGCAATTCTTGTAAAGAAGCAGTCTTACCAAACTGTGCACCCTACAGCTGCTGCATTCGCTTAGGCCAAACCAGACCCTTTGTTAGTAGCTTGGTGTAATCATAGGACCGAGAGGAACCAAAGGGAATCATACCAATCTCAAATCCAAACCCCAGGACACTAGGTCCTGCCAGATGTTCACACCACTCTCACTTACTCCCCCTGGTCAGACGTGCTTTGGCAAACGTAGCTTTAAGCCAGTCCTCACACCTTGGGGTCCGTGGTTCTTTCCATTCATGCAGATCTCTCTCCGGGCTATTAATACCAGATATAACAACAAGCCTCTATGTTTTTCTGAAGGTTCTTCCCAGGCACACCGTCGTCCCCAAATAATACCAGAGCAGCGTTAACCTCAATTTTGACTTTAACAATGCCACATAGAACATCCCCCACTCCCTTCCAATAGGCTCTAAGTTCAGGACATTCATAAACAAGCATTGGCATAGCCAATATGTCTCGCCCATGGGACCTTATAAGTGTTTAGTTATCCAGCACAATATCCTTGGTGCAACATCATCAACTGTTACATGGCTAAACACTTATAAGGTCCCAAAGGCGAGACCTAATGGCTATGCCAATGCTTGTTATACGAAAGGAGAGGATGAGATAGGCGATGTCACGGGCTCCATGGGCCCATCCATATGCTTACTCTAGGCCAGCTGGTACAGCTGCAATTAATCTTTTGTCCATTGTTAACTCTCTGAGCAGGAGAGTTAGGATGGTCGTGTCTTTTTACTACCCATAGGTCTTGGCTTCTGACAGAAAACTAATAGCTGCCTTGAACCTATGTGAAACCTCATTCTAATGCTACATAACTGGATACTAATGTTTACCCTGTATATATCACAGACCATACTGGTCGGCCTTTCAGTGCTTAACGATGTTTACTATTATTGCAGAAATATGTTGTACTCTTTTATTCATTCTCTGATAGATGAAAGGCTGAGTCTGCCCTGCCAGAATTTAAATTGTAGACCAACAACACACAGAGAGATCTCCACAACAGGCATTCAACCCACTGAGCTGTCTTATAAGAGAAAGAAGAGTGTCTGGGAGATGGAAGGAACTCCTGAACTCCCACCAGCGTTTCGAGGCTGTTGACTTCTTTTGGGTGACCTTAGCTATAACGGGTCACCTCTCACCCTTCACGTATGTGAGCAGTTGCTGAGAGGATAACTATAGCGACACGAGGCTGTTCCTGAATGCAGAATCACATCTGGGGTTAATTCCAATGGGTAAAATACCTCGCCAGCGAGCGAGAGCAGGCACGAGGCCTTGACCCCACCTCACACCACCGCACCCGACCCCCACCTCGGCTACCAGGCAGAGCTCGGCAGGACCAACATCTCTATGACTTCCTGCTTGCAAATGTTGCATCCGGGTTGGGAATTCCAAGAACATCTGTAATTGTCTTCTGCCACGCCACACATCTGCTCGGAGACCCTGGTCTGTCTGTGTGCTGCTACTTGCCCTAGGCCTGTCGCTCGATGGCAGACTTGCACGTCATCTTCTACCTGCCCCGGTGCAATACGGAGGCGAGATCACACCTGCGAGGACCCAACATGGACCCCTCTTTGGCGAGAATTTAGTAATGGACCGCACATTCTTTGCAACTCAAGATAAATTGAGAACTAAAGAGCCCCCTCCTGCCCTTCGCACAACCCTCACATCTAATCTTTAAAACTTTCCCTCATCCCTGCCCAAAAATTAAATTTCCAGTCACAGCTTGCCGGGTGTAATGAGACAACACACCTCCAGATCAGAGAAGTTCTGCAGCTCAGCGGAGCGACAGCGATAAGGGCAGGGGGAGGGGAGGAGCGGCAAACATAAATCAAGCCTTCCTCACCGAGATCTTCATAATACCGAACCGCAACACCAGAGGGAACAAACCCGATCATTTCCCTTCCGCTTATTTGGAATCTTGGCTCGGGCGTTAGTGCCAGGAGCCGGTACCTGCTGAAGGTTTAACATGTGGCTAGGTTACTGGATGGTAGAGGCAGGGAAAACCTAACTAATGAGTCGCTCAGTCAATATATAGGTATGGTGCCACCTAATTAACACCAAGAGCGCTTCTTGGATCTGTTATTAACATCAATTGATCCAACTGTTAAAGACGTGTGTGTAGTAGAATGCGCCTAGGTTCGCACAAGTTGCAAAAGCGAGCCAAGACTAGCCCTGCCAGCAATTAAACCAGTAACATGTAATAACGCCCACCCCGATGAGTGGCGTGCCGCAGTGCTTGGAGATTACAGGCCCACGCCGGGGGAGGCCGCCTGCGTAGGAGGCCGTACTGCTGGTAGATCAAGGGGCTGCTGTGAAACCAAAAAAAAAAAAGTTTGACGGGAGGAGGCAGCAGGGGGAGGGGAGAAAGGAGAGGGCCTGCACCGGTTACCATTGTCAGAGCGAGCAGGAACCATCTGTTAATTACAAACAGATGATTTGAAAGTTCTGTCCCGCACGGGAATCGCCAAACGTGCTTGCGTTGCCATTCAAAACAATGCATGCTCGTGCACTTTTTTGACTGCAAAACAGAATCGATTACAAGAGGTCTTTTTCCTATGCAATGCATGCACGTTGCGTAGGCGAGACCTAAAAATATGAATATCATTGACATTAAGAAGATTGCATCTTGGACATTTGGGGGAGGATAGTGGTGCAAACTTAGCAATTTTTGCGGGTGTATCATAAAGTCTGTTAATGGTGAAAAATGGTTCTTCTTTAAACTAGTCGGTTTGACAAATATATAAAGGAGCTTCAAATAGGGTTCATAAAGATCTTCAATATTGGGCTCAAAGGGAGACTGATTCCAAACTGCATGCTGCGGAGGATGTTCCACATCTTCAGCCTCCAAGAGCTTCCTATACCAGATGGAGACATCTTTTCTTTTGAGATGTACTATTTGCAAAGACTGCTCAGTCTCCCAATCTCCTCTTATGTCCCCCTTTTCCGCTATGAATCAGGAGGCTAGTTGCAAGTAATTAAACCTGGAAAGACTACTTCCAACCTTCGCTCTTAATACCTCCCAAGGGTGAAGTCCTTCAGTAGATAAAAGCTCTGAACAGGTGGTAATACCCGCCCTTTTTATTGAAGTTGCAGGGCTATCCTTCAGGCAAAGCGGGGCCCCCGGGGAGTCTCAGATCGGGGCAAAATCTGAATAGTACTCAATCCCCCATCTACATGTAACCTTATACCAAATGACAAGGGCGGCCCTAAGAACTTTCAGACGCACCTGTTTAAAAAACCTTGGTGCCCCAAATTAAACAGGTAAGTCAGCTTGGGTAGAATGACCCTTTTTACCAAGTTGACCCAACCGAAAATTGTTAAGGAGAGATTCTTCCATCTGGCAAATAGGCGGTCTATCTCTTTAATGGTCTTATTTAGAATAATCTGAGGGATGTTATTGAGATCCTTAACGATTGTGATGCCCAGATATTTGAACTCTTTACCCGTGGTACCCTCCCAGTTATCAATATTTCAACACATTACCTCTGTTGTGGAAGTGTTGGCTGATATCCCGAAAGGGAACCGAATTCTTCCAACAGTACTTCGACCCTTGGTATGACCGCTCTGGGTCGTTGGTGTATAACAACAAATCGTCGGCATAGAGAGCCAACTTGCTACAGTATTGCTGAGATTTGAATGGGGAGATTAAGTTGTCTGATCTTATTGCTTGTGCCAATGGCTCGATATAAATATCAAATAGCAAGGGGAGATGGGACAACCCTGTCTTGTTCCTCTTTGAATGTTGAAGCTGGAGGTCAACATGCCATTTAGCAAGATCTTTGCGGAGGCTCCCAGGTAACAATTTATCAAGGTCCGGATAAAAATGGGACCAAAGCCCATTGACCGGAGAACCTCCTAGAGATAAACCCAGCAGACTCTGTCAAACGCCTTGGCCGCGTTGCGAGCCACTACGGCCAAGGGATCCGATCTCGCCATAGCCAAGTCGATGTTGCCAATTAGCTGGTGCGGCTGCTCCTGGATATATCTCCTGGGGACAAGCTCCTTTTGATCTGCATATATCGGGTAAGGAGCCAACTTGACCATTCTCCCTGCCAGAATACCCATGAAGATCTTATAATCGGCATTTAGCAGGGATATTGGTCGGTAGGAGTCCGCTTTTACGGGATCCTTCCCAGGTTTCAGGATAAGCACTATAGTTGCTTCTTTCCAGGACCTGGGAGCCTGTCCTACCGAGCTATACACAGAGTTAAATAAAGTTCCCAATATCGGAGCCAAATCATCCAAAAGGAGTTTCTAGACTTTACTAGGGAGCTCATCCGTACCTGCTGCTTTATTATTTTTACATTTGTTTTTATGATCTTTGATTTCTCTCTCTGTAATTGGAGTGTCTAAGCTTTCACGACTTTCATCCGTTAGGATTGGCAGGGATTTCTCTCTTAACCAGGTTTGAAGAATTTCGCTGTTAGGCACCGTCTCTTCTTTATAAAGCTCGGAGAATAACGAGAGGAGGCAGGTTTGCATGTCCTCTAGGCTACTTGACTTCTCTCCATTTTCATTTATTATCAGTTCATTGATGTTATTCTTTGAACGATCCACTCTTGCTTTCCATGTCAATAGAGCACCTGCCTTCTCACCATACTCAACATTTTTCATGTTTTTGGTCAACTATTGAGCCCTGCACTTCAGATCTAATCTTGCCCTATACTCCTGCCGAACACCTTCCAAGTCCCTCTGGACTTGTGCCAACCTTTCAGGGCTCCTTTGATTGAGCCGAACTCTCTCCGACTCTAACTGAAGAATTTTCCCCTCAAGAGTCTGTAGCTCCCAAGCTTCTGCCCTATTCTTTGAGCATATAAGACTATGTAACAGGCCCCTCAAGTTGGCCTTAAAGGTGTCCCAGACAAAGTCCATAGAGGTCTAACTGATATTTATAGAGAAGTAGTCGAAGGTGGCTGATTTAAGGGCCCTTGCAATCTCTGGATCAGCCAGCATGACCTTTTGAGCGTCCATCTGGGTTGTAGATTGTGTCTCTTTCCCGCGAATGAAAACAACACAGGGGCACGGTCGGATACATGACTAGGCAGAACTTGTCTACCAGTCATATTATCCAGGCTAGACCTGTCAGTTAAAACATACTCTACTCTAGATGAATGACCACACTTTTTGCTTTAGAATGTAAACCCAAGTGGGTTGCCCATCTTAACCCTCCAAATGTCTACGAGCTCCAAATCGTGCAACATGTTCTTCATAGATCGACTAACTCGAGGTGCCCCTATATGATGGCTCTGATTTGATCTGTCTTTTATAGGGTCAAGAAGAACATTAAAGTCCCCTCCAATAATTAAAGGCGATGCTACTTAGATTAATTTAGTTAGTAATTTACAGATATAAGTTGGGGCAATCGTATTAGAACCATAAAAAGAAGCAGATGCTAGCTCTAATCCCCAAAGTCCAAAATGTCCACTATCCACCTCCCTGTATGGTCAGATTGGATGGATTTAATAGAACATCCTGCCCCCCTGTTTTATCAAAATAACCACCCCCTTGCTGTGTACTGTCTGCTCAGAAGAGCAAAAATATTTTACCCATGTGTATTTAGGGAATATAAAACAACACTCTGCATAGCTTAAATGCGTCTCCTGAATAAGGCAGATTTGGGCGGGAGAAAGCTCTAAATATTTCAGTACCAATCTTTGTCTACGTGGGCATCTTAACCCATTAACGTTCCACTAAATAAATTTTACCTCGCTAATCAATGGGAAGATTCCTGCCATCAGGGGGTGAAACCCAGTACAGACGGTCATTTTTTTTATTTTTACCCAGTGCACCCCCCCAAACCCCATGTGTACCCCCTCCCCTTGGGAAACGCTCCCTTCTATTAGGCTTTAGCCTTTTCTGCCTCAACCCCTCGGGCATTAGGAAAAAAAAGAAATTACTTTAACATTGAGATCTATAGTCTCGCTGGCAGGGAGCCCTCCTTACTTCAACCACCCCTTCTTATACTCCACCCTCGTTCTAAATCTTAACTATAAAAGCATCCACGTCCTCGACCATACGGAACTGGTACATGTGGTTGTTCCACTTTATACGCAATGATGCAGGAAACCTCCGTTGTGCCTTAGCCCCCAGGTTATTCAGTTCCTCCATTCTCTTCCCCAGCTCCCACTGTTTCGTAGCAGTAATGTGGGATATATAGGATCTGATAGAAAAGGAAAAGGAATTAGAAAGGGATTTAGAGGTTCTGGTTCCTTCCCTTAAAGCGAGGTTCAAATTTCCTCTTTATCACTATATATGTTAAGAAGTTGATTAAAATCTTCCTGGGCTTCTGCTTAGCTGGATTTCTTATAAACGGGTCGCGGTGCACCCGTTGTATCTCCTGTGTGAGGTCAATATTGAGGGAGTTCTTTAACATTGTTTCCTTTAACAAAGTTATCACAAACCTCTTAATGTCTGTGCCTTCAAGCGCTTCCGGGAAATTGATAAGTCCCAAGTTGTTCTTCCTCAAGTGGTTTTCCAGGCGTTCAAGATCTTCCTTTCATTCTTTATTCTGGGCAGCTAGCTTTGCCATATCCGCTGTGAAGGTATGAAGAGCCTCAATATTCGGGATCTCCAGCTCCAGTGCATCAGTTCTTAGTGAGACTTCCTCCAACTTCTGTGCTAGTACCACACATGATGCTTGAATCGCAGCCTGGTTGGTCTCCGATACAGTAAACCTACTTGCCATCTCATCCTTAAGAGCTAATAGAATATCTGCCAGAGATCTAGACGAGCCCCTGATTCAACCAACTCAGGAGGAGAGTTTTGTTGGCCATCTTGGTCATCTTGAGCCGCTAAGACAGTGAACCTATGTGAAATTCCGACTGCGGGATGGATGGCAGATAGAAAGTTCCCGGAGCTCTCTGCCGAATCATTCTGTGGGTCAAGTAACCCCGGCAACTGCATGTTGCCGTGTGGGGTGGTTTGCATGTCGCTAGTCTTACGCCGGGCGAAATCCAAAGAATTTTCTGATTGCAGCCTGCTAGGACTATGTGAACCTTCCTGAGAGCCTCCCTTATTAGGGTCCAGGGTTGTAGAAGAAGACATGACCTTATAAAATGATTTTAATGAGGGGGTTGTTTTCACTTTTAAGGACAATGGTTTCTTACCCCTACCCCTATTTTTTCCCTTGGCAGCACCAACGGACTCTATGTTCACCCCCTTAGAATTAGTCTGTTTGGTTGACACTCTGACTTCAGAGACGGGGAAGACTCGGGTGGACAGAATAGGCTGAGTGATATCTGTATTAGAGGAGGAATGAGCTGCCCACAAGGTATATCTGCTAACCTTAGGTGGTGAGATACCTACATTCAGGACTTTACATGTCTCCAAGCAGTTGGAAATCGCCTCTCTTTCTTATCAGATGACCGGGAAATCACAAAAGTCTTCCCTCGATGATGCAGAGACACATAGCTGGAAAAACAGTCCTGTGGTAGCCCAAACGTGCCCTTACCTCCTCTCCAGGAAACTACAGCAGTCTTATCAAATGGACCGTGGTCCAAACGCCCTACCTGGGCATCAAGCTCTGCCTCCCCTTCACCTTCTTCACCTTTACTGCCGCCGCCGGTCCTGCCGCTCGTGTAGTAGCCAGTACTGACTGCTTCCAGTTACCCGGACCTGGAAGCAGGCAGTACCGCTACGCTGCCACTCATGTGTTGCGCCCTCCCACCGCAAGGTTCGGAGCGCCTGCAAGCCGCCACTGAAGTCCGGGGCCATACGGCAGCGGCACCACGCCAAGCCACGAAAACAACAAAGAGATGGACCAAAACCCGAACTAAAGAGGGGTAACCTCAAGGTAGGAGTAGAGGGGCGTTTCTGTCACTCGCATATTCCAGGGCCCCTTCCAGACGAGACTAGGAACAAGCCAGAGGGAGCTGCGGCCGCGACTGTTTAGCTTGCAGCCGCCATGTTCTTCTCGCTTCCAATTGGTGGAGCCATGATGTCAAAGGCTGATAACAGGTCTAGCAAAACCGGGACTGGCTCACCTCTCTGATCAACATGCGTACGGATAACATCTGTAGTGGCAATATGCATTGATTCAGTGCTATGTTTCTTCCTGAACCCATTCTGAGAAGGGTCCAGGATTTCATGTTCAAGGAGGTATTTGGCAAGTTCCAGGTTTTATTTACTTCTCTAAGATCTTCATTGGAGACGGCAATAAAGAGATCAGACGCATAATTTTCAAGTCTATGTGGTTGGCATCAGATTTCTTAAGTGGGATGACAACTGCCTCCCTCCATACCTGTGGGTACATCCCAGTCTCCAGGACCTCAGAATAGATCTTCTCCATAGCCTCAGCCATCAGACGAGAACAATTTGCAGGACTCTAGGCAGACACGGATCGTCCGAAGAACCTAAGGTAGTTCCAGCTAACAAGGACTTGATGTTAGACGCAGGCAACGGTGTGAATTTGGCTAAACAAATGGGGGTGAGATGATCTAAGTCTGCCCGTTCACATCATGGAGAGACTGACTTCCTGAGCCACTAAGACCCTCTGAGGATGCTGGAAAATCTGCATGGATCTTCAAGATTTTCTCTTTGAAAAGCTCCACTACCCTATTACAAAATGTTTGGGAGTTCTCCCCCTCCTGCGCCATCGGTGGTGACATAAGGGTGTGTACTGTATTAAAGAGTTATTTTGAGGCATTAATGGCTGACGTTATCCTTTTGGTGAAATAAGCTAATTTGGTTCCTTTCATCCCCCTTTTATATTTGAGTGAGCTCCCTAAGTTTGGTTTCCTCCACCGGCACAACGGACAGTTTCCATTTCTGCTCCTTCCTGCACTTCCTATGGAGCTCCTTGAGTTGTTCTGAAAACCAAGAGACAGGTGGTTTCTTCCTACCCTTCGAGTTAACTCTCCTCAGGGGTGCATCCTCTTCTACAGCCAATTTTACCCTATCATTGACATTTTTAGCAGCAGAATCTGGACCCAAAAGGAACTTCTTAAATTTCTCCAGGGCATGGGCAAATTCTCCCTCAAAGTGTTTCGCCTAGTTTCTAGAATACTTGGTGATACTCTGTTTGGAATCTGCTACACGTCTTGTTCTTAGCTTGTCACGTTTGCTGTGCATTCAGAGACAGAGGTCAAATGTCAGGATCTGTCTTCCAAGGGTGCTTGTTTACTTTTCTTTCTCTGACTTCAAAGTGAGAGAATTTATGTGACAATCTTGCTGTGAAACAAAAGGCTGTTTTCTAGCACACAACAAAAATGAACTGGGCTAATTTTTCAGAATATATCCGAATTAGGAAAGTACAAATGAAGTTTATTTTTGTGTAATTCTGCAGTGTGGGGGGAAATGATTAAATACGCTCAATACACTAGATGATGGCATTGCCACACATTCTCATTTGTGCACAGTAAAAGTGTATGTCTGCGGAAATGTAACGTTCATTTCAATAGAAACTGTGTTCTCTGTAACGGCAGTGCGCTACCATGTCATGCATACTCCACAGTACTCCTCTCCATGCGACACCATTCCACTCTAAAACACTACTCGATTCTGTGCCTCTCCACTCCACTCAATGGCATGCCACTCCAATCTACTACGCTCCGCGGCACACCACTCCATGCCCCTCCACTCTAAACCACTCTACAATGCATCTTGCCACTCCACGTCACTCTACGCTTTTTCCCTCCACTCTTCGGCCCTTTACTCCACTCTACCCTAGTCTATCCCACTCTACTCCAATTTACCCCACTCCAATCTAGTTTACCTCTGTCTACCCCCTTCTACCCCACTCCAATCTACTCCAGCCTACCCTACTCCAGCCCCACTCCGTCTACCCTGATCTACGCCACTCTAATCTACTCCAGCCTACCCTACTCCACCCCAACCTACTCCACTCTACACCACTCCTCTCCAATCTACCCCACTCCACCCCAATCTACCCCAGCCCACCCTAATCTACCCCAGCCCACCCTTCTTCAGTCCACCCTACTCCAATCTACCTCCATCCACCCCACTCCAATCTACTGTAGTCAATCCACCCCACCTCAATCTAACTAGTTCCACTCCACCCCAATCTCCACTCTACCCCACTCCAGTCTACAACAAACTACTCCACTCCAATCCATTCTACCCCACTGCAATCGCCTAATCTACTGCACTCTATCCTAATCGACTCCACTTTATCCCAATCTACCCCAGTCTACTTCACTGCACCTCACCCCAATCTAACCCACCCCACTCCAGTCCACCACACGCCAGTCTACCCCACTTCAATCTATCTCAATCCACCCAATTCTTCACTAATCTACTCCACTTCAGTCTACCCTACTGACTCCACCCAACTCTACCCCACTCCACACTAATCTACACCAATCTACCCCATTCCACTCTACCACAGTCTACCCCCACCCCACGCCACTAACTTTAAGACATGTTGAACAGCAGCCACACTGATGCACAACATAGCTAATACACATTGTCAAAGCCAAAAGCTCTCACATAGGTGACATATTGGCTTTGCAAATGCTTTTAATTTGTGAAGATCGCTGTTGTATCACTGGGCCTTGTTCTGCTATGGCCGTCGTGCTGAAAAATAAAGTAAGCATTGAACATCTTCAGCCAAAAAAGAACAAGCATTGGCAAAGCTATTAGAACTTTTTTTTAAGTTATTTTTTAGTACATGTAGCTTTGCCAATTGCTTTTGGCAGTGCTGTACAAAGTCAGGATGCTGTGCAGCAGTTTAAAAAAAAAAAAAAAAAAAAAAAAAAATATATATATATATATATATATATATATATATATATATATATATATATATATATATATACACATATATATATATATACATATATATATATATATATATATATATATATATATATATATATATATATATATATATATATATATATATATATATATATATTTTTTAAACCCACCATAGTGGTTGGGTCATTTCACTGATATGCGAGCATCAAGATTCATACCCGTGCCATTTTCTTTCATTTTATTTACCGATCCACAATGGCGGACGCTACTTTGATCAGTAAATTAAAAAGTTTACCGGGATAGTGTCAGTTAAAAAAGGACTGCAAGTGTTCGGAAGGTTTGGGGTAACTGATATGTGCATGGGTGGTAGGAAGGGGACAAGCGTAAGGGGGAGAGAACACTAGAGAAGCACACAGGCTGCAGAGAGAAACTTAGAGGTTGGTTGGGAGGAGAGAAGCACATGGGCAACTCAGAGCAGTGCAGGTGGAAGAGAAGTACATAGACCAGTTCAACACAGGAGAGGGCAGCGAAGCACACAAGAGAAAGCTGAAAAACGCATGCACTGGTGAATTGCATAAGCAATAAGAATTTGCAATGCAATAGGTCGCGAAACTGCGAGTTTTGGAGCTATTGGTATTGTAACTGGTATTGTAAATGACAATGTCTTTAATTTATGTTGTACAAACCAAAACAAATAAAAGGCATTGTCATTTACAATGCCAATAGTTTAAAGTTGCATAAATGCGAGACCTTTTGCTTTCCAAATGCTTGTTTCAGGAGGATTCCTCCTCGCAGGCCCCTTGGAAGAGGCATCCTGTCAAGCTCTGGGTACTGCATGTAATATCCCACATTAAGAGCACTGTTTTTTAAGCTCAGCGTTTTTACCGTCCTTTTAAGTAAAACACTCGCAGGGTTGGTTTCTTGTCCTACAATGTCTGTAAAGCAGCTCATCTCTGAACGGTGCTTGCGCGTTACAACCTCTGTGGAGGGTAGTACAGGCTGCTAATTGTTGATATGTCACTTATTGACTCCCAACCGAAGGAGAGGGCCTATTAAGAACGATAAAAAACTGCAAGGGCGCATAAAACAACGGAGGGCACTTAACAACTGATGCCTGCAGCACGCGAGCATTACGGTTTTTAGTGCCACTTTCTGAACCTCACCCCAGCACACAAGCCCCTTTGTCAGTCCCTTGTTCCCCGCTCTCACTCGCTTCAGAAAGAAGTTTTTAGGTTTCGCCTGGCGATCCGCTGCGCAGCAGCGTTCGCGCAGGCGAAATCTTTTGAGAACAGTATGTGCCTTTGTCCCGCCTCTCTTTTCCATTGGCTAGCTCCATATGTGGAGGCTAGCCATTGGAAGAGAGAGGCGTCCGAGGCGATTCGTGGGCGTTCCGTACATTTTTTCCCCCTCCGCCCCCTTGCGATCGTCATTGCGGCGGTGGACAGATGTTATTTCTTTTTTTCTCGCCAAGGTTTGTTTTTGGCATTCCTCCGAAGATGGCGCCCGAAGAACAAGCTGGCCAAGGGCTCCCGGCTCTCGCGGGCCCTGGCTTTCCTGGAGGATGAGGAGAAGTCGGTGAAGCTCCGCATCTCCACAGCGGAGCTGCCCCCCCTGGGTAAGTTGGTGCCTCCTCCGCCCAGCCCGCCCGACCTGTTGCTCTGTTCCAGACTTGTTCAATCATGTTGCCTCCCTGCCTGCCTCCCCGTTGGCCTTTGTCTCTTACGTGTCTTCTGCTGTCCCCTCGCTCTCTCCCGTTCGGCCCCTCTCAGTATATAAACCATGCGAGTTTAATATACATTTCACTACTCACAGTTACTATATAAAGGTTTCTAATGTACAGATAAGCGCCTCAAAGCTGCAGCGCGGCGACATGCTGGTGCTTTGTGTAACAAAGTAAATAAAAGATAAGGACTGTCAAGAGAGATTTCCGACGAGCTATTCAGACTTGCATCTGTGTCCTTAGAACAGCCACGTGAATAATTTGCAGCCTTCTTTCATTTTGCGGCATTTCTCCTCCCTAGGTGGCCTTCACCTCAGGATTAAGGCATTAATGGGGGTGGAGAGGAGGGCATGTTCTGGCATGCGTGGGAGGGGGCAGCAGTCGGTGGGATCAGGCTGGGCACAGCTGGTTTGGAATGGCTGTTAATCCAGAATCCAGGTATGCACCTGACCTCTGACCCTGGCTCACCTGGTTTATAAGCACGCTCCCCGACCCCATGCTTACTCCCATACCTGCAAATTGTTCTTCTCCAAGAGAGGCGTGTCCATAGTTGAGGACTGAAAATGCCCACGTGCATGCTTTCACCCACGGTTCCTCGAACCTGAATAAAGGTACAGGGACACAGGCAGCACTTGGAGCGGTCACTGTGGCCTGCTCCCACAGCCTTTGTGACGGGTATTGTGACCTCCTTCTAACCCTACCCTCAACTGAAAATGCCCACTCGCCTGTTTTTGCCAATCATGTCTCTGAGAGATTCTTCCAGTCCGGATAATGGTACAGTGACATAGACTGCGACCAACCCCCACACACAGTATTTGTGACAGTCACACTGACCTCCTTCTAGCCCTACACAGAAGTGAACTACTTTTTAGGCATATGCGCACACTATGTAAAACTCACCGTGGAGAGAGATAATGGCTCAGGTGGGCGACGCATCACCTCATGCAGTATGGTGTAGGTGAGCAGAAAGAAAATGTGATCGATAATGAATAGACCAATAAACGGAGGGGGGTGAATAGCATACAGCTTGGAGCAATGCATCAGCCCACACCATCCATTGGCTCTCTTGCACTTTGAGTGACAGCATTTTTTCTTATCACGAGTACAGAGCAGTCGAGCTGCTGGGGCCACTTCTTTATTTTTATATATTTGCAGTTTTTTTTGCATAATTACTTATGTTTGAAGAAAAAAAAATTTAAACAAGCGCTAGCTGGCAAAACCAATAGGTCTCACCTACATGAGATATTGCTTTTGTCAATGTTTTTTTTAGCCATGTTGTACAGCAGTATTGTTGCTCTGCAGAAATACCTGAACTTATTTTAAAACCCCACTATGATGCAGTCAGCACTGGCAACGTCATAGCGCTTTTTTTATTGCTGGCAGGAGGCAGGGTGGGGCAGGAGCCAACGCTGAAGTGGAGTGGAGGCAACAGGTAGGGCGGAAGACGTGGGTGGAAAACGCTTAAAAGTGGGCAGTGGTGTCTAGTGTCCATGTAATAGCTCGTCCGTAGGGTACAATAGGTCTCACATTTGCGAGAGATTAAGCTAATGGCAATGTAAATGACAATGCCATTTATTTATCTGTTTTCAAAACCAACACATAAATACAAATTTTGTCATTTACAATGCCAATAGCTCTAACTTTTCCAAAGGCGAAACCATTGCACTGTAAATGCTTGTTCTATCTCGACTCAGGCGAGTTTGTTCCAAAGTTTAGAGCTCACGTAAAAGGATCTTTCGTCCTGTTTGATCATGGGGATTCCTGCAGCCAGATGAAGCTCTAGAGAACACGACTTCAAACACAGCTAACAGCAGCACTATATAGCGCCTCATATCGCACTTCTCCTGGGGTCCCTGTGACACTGTTTAATGCTGCTCAGTCTGCTGACTAACAACGATGGAAGGCTTTTTTGACCTTGCTGGTGGTTTACACCTACTTCTCATGCTTGACTTCTTTGTAATAAAGAGGACTTTCCCACCAACAACTGCGTTCTGCCAGTGCCTCGTTTGGATGGAGATGGGGCGTGGGCTAGGCTGGGGGTATCCATGGCCTAAAACAAAGTACAGCGAACTGCTGCAGAATGACGACACGATCTTGGAATGTGATCTTTCCATCAGTTTTTTTCCTGTTTTATATAGTGCCAACTCGACGCGAAGGGATTTACATGACCACCAGTTACATTACACAAGAACACATTTTTTTTGTACGCAAGGAGAAATGAAGTGATTTGCCCAGAATCACAGAATGTTGAGCCGACGCCGAAACTCGAACCCGGCTTACTAACTCCAAATTCGGCAGCTCTGGCCATTACGGAATTCATGGAATTAAGTAATCCGCATCCTGATAACCTCACAATAATAGAATTGTGTGATTCACGGGTT
The DNA here is from genome assembly GCF_964261635.1 of Lissotriton helveticus. Classification (NCBI taxonomy): domain Eukaryota; kingdom Metazoa; phylum Chordata; class Amphibia; order Caudata; family Salamandridae; genus Lissotriton; species Lissotriton helveticus. The sequence goes on from NC_136068.1 coordinate 1,291,397,322, forward strand.
CACGACATATCTTTGTGATAACCATTCACTATATGAAATATATTATTTATGGCCACTGTTTGCACAATTATCTAACGTAAATATCTGCCATGATGAGGCCCTCTGAGACTCACGTTGGACATCCTGCACTAGGGAGACAGCGCTTAGGAACAGACGTGCACTTTAAAACGTACATTCATAAGCGCTCTATTGTGGCCTATTCTTCACAAGATGCACACCGCCGAAACGGTCCCTTTCACTCCGTATTTCTAAAATAAGTCTGAATTTGATATTATTGTCTGGAGTGGGCATGCGAGATTAACGGTCATAAAAATGCTCTCTGTGTCGTTGTAATAGCACCATTTAGGTGTTTCTGGTCACACTTTACATCATTCTAACCTGCAGTTAAACCATGCCCCCGACCCCTTCGCTTAACACTACCGTCAATAACTCCCCCAGACACTCTCTCTACCAGTCCTGCAGAGCCTGTCCCCCACCCTCAACTCACCCCATCTCAGAGCCGCAGCCTCACGCTCAAAAAGTCCCCACTTTCCACCCCGAGTCACCAGGCCTTGCCCTTCGCTTCTAAAGCCGAAACCTACAGACACAATCTGGAAGTGTTTAGACACCCGCCCTCCCCCCTGGTCCAGTGAAATTCCTCCAACTGCAAAAAGGGAAGGGACGGGTTTATTATTTTACTCTGGGTTTTGGTTCCCGGGGACCCGATGAATGCGTTCCTGGCGGCCTACCTGGCGCTGCAAAAGCTTCCCATTAGCGAGAGGTGCTTCGAGTTTCACATCTCATGAGCTATGTGTCAAACAAGCCACGTAATCCGGCCGCTGATCTTTGGTTCCCCTCGCAGATCCTTGCTCGGAGCTCTCACTGCCAAGCAGCCCCGAGTTAAGATAACATCACTCGTGTAGCGCCTTCCACCATTAATGTGACACATTAGCGGTCTCTCAAGCTCAGTGCCATTTTTAGGTCTCGTCCTATTAATCGCGCAAGAGAAAATAGGACGAGAGTATTGAGGGCAAACCAAGCTCTGAAACCACCAGGCGGATTACGTCGAGTGCATGTGCTCATGCACGCGCTTACCATTTGCTCCCCGAGCCGCCTGCCTCCGAGAGCTTCACTTCAAAGGGATCCGCTCCCCCGCCCCCTGCTTCACACTTTTCACGGACGCCAGGCCGTGTCTCGCATTTCTCCTCCCCCCCCCCCTCCCCACAGCAATGCCAAGAGCTTGTTTGTTCTTGCCTTTCATCTCCTACCCGTCTTATCCCATTGTTAACATTTCCGCACCTTTGTCCGTCTATTAGTCATACATATCTGTTCGTCTCTGCTTTTTAGTATGTGCCTGTTTCCCTCTTTCAGTATTTTGTAAATGAACTTGCTAACTGTCCTGTGCTGTTCTTCATAGTGCCTCTTACGCACACATTTTAATGACCGGCGGTTCAGCGCCTCACGCGCACATTTATTAAGCAGTACCTGCAACGTAACGTACGCTCTCCTTTACTGTTTCTTCCTCCTTCATTTATCAGGCCCACAATCACTCTCTAATTTTATTTCATTTTTCTCCTCGCTTTCTCCTATATCTTTCCTCTTTTTACTCTCCTCTGCCCTCCATTTCTTTACCATCTGCATCGCCCCTGATGGATCATGTATGCCACTTGTCCGCTGCTTCCCTGCTGTCTCAATCCCTTGTTTCTCTTCCTCCACCTTGTTTCCCGGCACCCCTGTTTTTCCCTTTTTCTTTCCGCTTCTGGCTATGTTTCATCCCGCCCTTCTTCTTTAGCTATTTCGTTCCAAGTTTTACTCCCCGGTTTTGCCTTTCATCCTGCCACTCTCTCCATCTACCCCCTCTCTTCTCACGCCATCTCTCCCTCGTTATCTCTTCTTTACTTCCCCTCTCCTCTTTAAGTCTTTCAATCCCTCCCTTTCTGACTAATTTTTGTGTTCATTCTTCCCCCTTCCGTCGACCCTCTCGTTTGTCTTTTCGGCGCTCTTCTCCCTCACCCACACTTTCGAGATTTCTCATCTTTCCATATTTACCACATGCGTTTTATCTGCCTTCCGTTGGCCCTCTCCTGCCTTCACTTCTGGTTCATTCTGTGCACATATCCATCCTTCTCATATCAGGCATATCTATATATATCGGATATCATTCTGCCTCTGTCTTTCACTCCCCTTACTTATTTCTATGTTTATTCTCTCTCGTTCCTTCTGTGCATGTCCTCACGTTAGCGCCCATTTACCCTCTCTCCCCTCCACTTTTCCAAGTTCACCATCCCCAGCTTTCCCAATCTACCCCGTCTTCTACTCTTTCTAAATTCATTTCTGTTCCAGCACCCCCCCATTGCCAATCCCTCTCTCGCTACATCCGCTCTCTTCCAGTCCCATCCCTTCTCACCACTATCTGCCCTTTGTTTTACACATTCCCCTTTTCTCTCAAATTTGACTTTTCTTCCCGCAACCCTCCGTTTCCTCCTTTCCCCCTGTAATTCTTTTCTCCAGTTGCCTTGTTTTCTTCTCGCGCGCCTCTCCCCCTTTGTGAGAAGTTGGCCTGGTAGGGGATGTTTCCAATTCTGGAACCACCTACTACCTGACCAAACAATCCCCTTATGGTGTCTGGTTGTAAGTCAACCTTATTAGACAAGCTATCCTAGTGGTAGCATGGACTAAGCAGCCTAAAGGCTTAACTTAAGAGGTCGTGTTAAGCGAGCTGTTTTACCACATACAATCCTGTAATACCAAATGAAAGGACACCACACAAGTATATATTATAAAAATATATGTGTTTATTACTAAAAACAATCCCCAGTATTCTTTATGAATAAAGGGGCACAAGCGTTAAATCAAAAGCACTGTTTAAACATACAAGTTGCACAATTATGGATGAGGGCAGGGGGCCACTCAAACCATATACTAAACAAGTGGTATAAGAGAGGCCACTCGAACAGTGGTTAGGCCTAGGGCCTAGGGAATCGCTGGGAGCAGTCAGGACAAGCAATGCTGAAGTCGGGAATGGCCCTCGGGATTCGGGAGATGTGCGGAAAGCGCACGCATGCACCAATGTTAACCAATGGTGCGTAAAAGTCAAATAGTTAAAGTTTAAGGACACTTCCGCTGAACCTAGAGGAACAAAACTTAACACACAGACCCTAGAGGTGTGCACCAGTGTGGGAACACCGGCGGAGCAAAGTTACCTCACCCACAGGAAGTGGGTGCACAGGGTCGAAGTGGCGTCGGGTTTTGACACGCAGGCTCTTGGTGCTTGAAGCTGAAAGGGCTGCAGGCAGGGTGAAGACGAAGTGTCCGGTGGAGTCCAAGGGTGGACTCAAGTTGTAGAGTACCTGAAAGCAGAGGGGACAGAGTCTGGGTCACTCAGCAGTGACCAGGGTGGAACCAGGACGGAACCAGGCAATGTCGGGCGCAATCAGGTGGTCGTCGAGGCGCTTCTCTTCGCTGTCACGTGGGCTCTGGGGCATCTGCGACGTCCAGGAGCAGGTCACGATCTGTCCCACGCAGGCTCTCACCGTCGGTGCAGTCGGCTTCCGGTTTGGAGCAAACAAGCCTTGGTAAGAGCAATCCACGCGGGATTGGAAGATGGCGTCTCACTCGGACCAGGAAGGTCAGAGTCGGGGCTCCCTTTCAGGGGAGCTGGTGTGGATCTGGAGCAACCAGAATCACGAGTCTTCTTTTGTAGTTCGTCGGCACAGGGACCACAAGCCAGCTGGCAAGTGACCGGGCCAACGCGTTGAGCCAAATCGTGCCAAAGGGCCCCACGCAGCACTCGTCGAGTGTGGAGGGCTGAACTTCGGCTCAGGAGTAGCTCAGGGTGGGGGCTTCTCAAACCCCGGTGTACAGCTTCGAGGGTCACTCGTGGGCTGCACGGTCAGCGTCTCGTGGTCACTTCAAGATGGCGTGCCCCACGCTTCCGGTCGCCTCCACGGGTCTCAGCTTTGCATGGACTGTGGATCGGGCTGTTAGAAGCTGGGCAGGCTTGATCTCGTCGATCTCAGTCGCTCGAGTTCCGGCGGGAACTGCAACTAAGTAGACGTCGAGGGCTGGATGGTGCCTGCTGCTGCAGGGTGGTCACTCCTTGACCACAAGGGAGATTCTTCGGGCTTCCACGTTGAGATGGAGGGCGAAGGGTCCAGAATATCGTTTCAAATGTTTCTTCCAGGAAATCTGATGTGCATTGGCACTGCTCCCACTCTTATTCGAATCTGGTGGGCGTGATTACCTGCTAGGTCCCCTCCTATGGGTGGGACCCAGGAAGTGGGTGGATACACCCCCTTCCTTTGATCCAGGCCGCCCTGGCACGAGGGCTGGAGTGCCCCAGAACCGGTTTGGCCGGATTATGCAAGGGGCAGCCTTGTGCGCCCCAGGCAGTGTCTGGTTTCTTTCAAACCTCCCTGCTACAATACACTATCTCCTGTCTGGAGGGCGGTGACACCCTCCTGTGACAGGAAACCCTTTGTCCAGGACCCCCTTGACTGGGTTTCGGTCAGCTCCAGGGGTCCAGACATTTGTCTGTGGCAGAGGCATCCATTTTGTGGATCTTAAGGCCTTTGGAGAAATCAACCGCATTAAAGTGAAGTAACATGTCTTACCCCTCTAGAGGGGTGGAATGCCATCCCCGTCGCCAGAACTGGCGAGGGGATGGTATTCCAAAGCGTATGACACCTTACACGACATGTTTTGATAAAGCCAAACCAGAGTTGCTAAATAACCGCGAGGATTATAAGGCACTTAATAGTATATGGTATGGCATTATCCTGAAACAGCTTAGGGATTTGTTCCCGACGGCTGCAGACAGGCTCAGCTCATGCTAGAGCTCCATCTCACATAAAAACCATGCACCCAGCCTCCAGGATTGGTGAGGCCTGTCTATAGGAGTGGCTCATAGGTTTACATGTGTCCAGATATAGGTTTAGACATAGGTATACTATATCTAAGCAAGGGGTGTGTACACCACCTTACCCCAGCTGAGTGATCAGCCAGTTGTGTCAATTTAAGAACCAGCCAGGGGTGGCAAAAGATATGCTGCAGCCCCTGGTAGGCCTTAGTGGCTCCTGTGCCCTGTGCACCTATAGTGCATTCTACAGGGGCTGACAAGGAGTCCATTTCCAATTGGTATGTACCTAGGGTACATGGAATCCATTTTACAGAGAGAGCAGATGGCCTGGGGCCCTGATTAGCAGGGAACCAGGTCAACTAAGTCAAAAAACCAGCTAAACACAGGCAAAAAAATCTGGGGTAACCATAGTCAGGTAGCCACCTTCCTACATAACCCCCCCCCAAACGAAAGGAGATAAGGCTATCCTTGGCCAGGTAAGCCTATATTGCCTGAGTGGCCATATAAGGAAGTACCTGCACTAGCATGGGTACCCCCTGTCTCATGGTCCACTAAGCAGTCCCTCACCCTTTGGGTATTAGAGGGTCTCCACCATAGGGAATCACTACCTTGGGTGTGTTTATGCAAAGTTAAAGGCTGGTTTGGATATGGAGTATTGAAGTGAGGCTCTACTAATTTAGGGCTTAGCTTCCTCCAATTATCTTCCACCATGTGTGCCTTTCTTTCTTTAACTGAGTTGCACTGTGCTCTCAGGGTCAACCTCTGGCTACCTAAAGCTGGAGGCTGGGTCCCTCTGTTTGGCTTGCTGGAGGGACAGTTCAGGTTTGGGCCCTTGGGGTCCCAGGTTTGGCTGTGCCCAACAGAATCCATCTGGGGGAGGTCCCTAACTGTTTTTAAGGGGGCTCCCTCAGGAGTTTTTAAAGTTTTCACCTTACTAGGGCTACTAGTTTTGGTGCACCTAATCTTTTGATGGGGGTGCTTTATTTGACAGGGGGCCCTCTGGGTCTCACTGTCCTTCTTGTCCTCTGCAGCCCTGGGCTGGCTAAGGCAAGGGAGAGAGGGGCAGGTTACCTGCTCCAGACTGGGTCCCACCTGAGAAGGGTCCACTGACATCAGAGGTTCTGTCAGGCTAGGCCCAACCACCTCTGGGGCAGTTCCTTCATCAGGGGTAAGTTCAGTTCCCTGAGGAGGCTGATCCTGTCCTAAAGTCTGGTGAGGGGGAGATTTCTCTTCCTCCTCCATGCTCTCAGTTTGTGTGGAGTTATCCATCATTTCAGGTTTCACAACACACGTGTCAGTTTGAGTTTGGGCTGTGGCCATCACAGCCCCACCAACCTTTTCAGGAGGAGACTCAGTTTGGGTTTCTGCTGTTATCATAACAGCTTTGCTATTCTGTTCAGGAAGAGCTTTTGCTAAAGATGGGGCAGGGAGTATCTCCGCCCTACCAACCTTTTCAGGAAGGACATCTTGAATTGGGGCTGTAGCCATTACAGCCCCACTAACCTTTCCATTGGAATTTACCATCCTAGAATGGATTTCCTGTTCAACCCCAGCCCAGGCTGAGATTTCTAAATCATTACCCAGTAGACAGTCTACAGGCAAGTTTGGGGACACTGCCACTCTCTTTGGGCCAGTGACACCTCCCCAGCTGAGACTTACTACTGCCATGGGATGATTTGTTTGGATGCCATCAATGTTTATTACCTGGTATGTGGCACCAGGTAAAAGTTGCTTAGAGGGGACTATGCCATCAGCCACCATGGTGATGCTAGCCCCTGTGTCTCTAAAAGCTTCAACTCTTAAACCATTGATGATGGGTTCTTGTCTATACTTGCTCAAAGTATTTGGGCAAGCAGAGAAGTTGGCAAACCCCATGCCAGCCTCATAAACAAGATCATTGGGTGATGGGGACCTGGATAGGCCAGGGTCCACCTGATTTCCAAAAGTAAACCCACCCAGATTCCTGGGTGTGCTTCCACTTCCTGGGGGATTACTGCTGACAGTAACAGGAGGTGTTGAAGCTGGCTTTGGAGGTATATTTTCTTTATTGTTATTCTTGGGACAACAGCTGTCTGTTTTGTAATGCCCCACCTGTTTACAGGGATAACAATAGGGTTTTTTCTCAGTTGAAGAAGTGTCTTGGGACCCACCCCCATCCTTGGAGTTTTGGGGCCCTGGGGAAGTCTTTTCTTTACTTTTATCCCCACCCTTATCTTGAGGCTTGGTAGACTCCTTCTTCTGGTTACTGTCCTGATTCTTAGGCCTAATCCTGGTTCTGACCCATTTGTCTGCCTTCTTTCCCAATTCTTGGGGAGAGGTCAGATCAGAGTCTACCAGGTGCTGGTGTAAGAGCTGGTTCTGACAATTACTTAGGATCTGCTCCCTCATAATCAAATTATACAATCCTGTAAAGTCATGTACTTTGCTGCCATGTAGCCAACCCTCCAGAGCCTTAGTAGCACAATCTACAAAATCAGTCCAGTCCTGAGTCTGTGTCTTCTGGGTATCTCTGAACTTCAACCTGTACTGTTCAGTGGTTAAGCCAAACCCATCTATCAGAACACTCTTCAGGACTTTGTAATTGTTTGCTTCCTCATGTCTAACAGTGAGGAGCTTATCTCTCCCTTTCTCTGAAAAGGAGTACCATAAGATTGCTGCCCACTGTTCCTCAGGAACCTGCTGTACCATGCAGGCTCTCTCAAGAGCAGTCATCCATTTGTGGATGTCATCCCCTTCTTTGAAGGGGGGCACAATCTTTGTCAGGTTTCTACTATCATAGGACCTGGGTTTCTCTTTTGGAATATTGCTGCCACCAGTGGCATCTAAGCCACACAATTTCTGCTCTCTTGCCAAGGCAAGTTTAGCTTGGGCCATGCTAAGTTTAGCTTGAGCCAAGGCTACCTCCTCCCTCTCTATTTGGAGTTGGACAGCCCTCATTCTGGCCCTATGCTCAGCTTTCTGAGAAGCACTCATGCCTCTCTCTGATTCTCTGGAGGCACTAGAAAGATGAGAGTCCCCTGAGGGAGATCTCACTCTTCTGTTGCCTGGGAGAATCACATGTTGGGTTCTGGGGAGGTGCTGGCCCTCTCCATTCCCCAGTAGGTCCAAGTTGGCCTGGCTAAGCCTACCAACTGGAACCTGGCTACCCTGATCCTGTACTTCTAAGTCCCCAGCATCTGAGTCCTCATCCAAGTCATCATCATCCTCCTCTTCAGGGGGATCAACTGCAGGGGGGTTCCCTCCAGTTCCTGTATCTAGGGAAGCTGCTTTTGCCTTCTCTAAGTCATCCTGTTCTAGGAGTTCTACCAGGATTAGGCAGGTGGGGCTTCTGCCCCTTTTTAACCCTCTTGCTTTGCACAAGACAATCAAGTCTCTGCGGGTTAGTTTGTCATATCCAGAAGTTGCCTGGGTAGGGTCAACTGTCACAGGACTAGACCCTGAGGCCTTTCCTGTGTCGGACATGGTTACTAGTGAGGTGTAAGTGGTGCACTTACCTACACTAAGTGTTTTCCTACTGGACCTTGCTAGTGAGTTGTAGTCAGGGGTGTGCTACTCCCTTCAACCTACAACTACTAAGTTCAGTAGAACTTAATATGCTAAGCTTTTGATTTTATATGTACCTAGAGGTACTTGATGTGATCTTTCAATTTGATATAAAGATTGTAATGGTAAAACAACAGCAAGCTCAAATCCGCACCGCTGCTCACCAATGTGAGAAGTTGGCCTGGTAGGGGATGTTTCCAATTCTGGAACCACCTACTACCTGACCAAACAATCCCCTTATGGTGTCTGGTTGTAAGTCAACCTTATTAGACAAGCTATCCTAGTGGTAGCATGGACTAAGCAGCCTAAAGGCTTAACTTAAGAGGTCGTGTTAAGCGAGCTGTTTTACCACATACAATCCTGTAATACCAAATGAAAGGACACCACACAAGTATATATTATAAAAATATATGTGTTTATTACTAAAAACAATCCCCAGTATTCTTTATGAATAAAGGGGCACAAGCGTTAAATCAAAAGCACTGTTTAAACATACAAGTTGCACAATTATGGATGAGGGCAGGGGGCCACTCAAACCATATACTAAACAAGTGGTATAAGAGAGGCCACTCGAACAGTGGTTAGGCCTAGGGCCTAGGGAATCGCTGGGAGCAGTCAGGACAAGCAATGCTGAAGTCGGGAATGGCCCTCGGGATTCGGGAGATGTGCGGAAAGCGCACGCATGCACCAATGTTAACCAATGGTGCGTAAAAGTCAAATAGTTAAAGTTTAAGGACACTTCCGCTGAACCTAGAGGAACAAAACTTAACACACAGACCCTAGAGGTGTGCACCAGTGTGGGAACACCGGCGGAGCAAAGTTACCTCACCCACAGGAAGTGGGTGCACAGGGTCGAAGTGGCGTCGGGTTTTGACACGCAGGCTCTTGGTGCTTGAAGCTGAAAGGGCTGCAGGCAGGGTGAAGACGAAGTGTCCGGTGGAGTCCAAGGGTGGACTCAAGTTGTAGAGTACCTGAAAGCAGAGGGGACAGAGTCTGGGTCACTCAGCAGTGACCAGGGTGGAACCAGGACGGAACCAGGCAATGTCGGGCGCAATCAGGTGGTCGTCGAGGCGCTTCTCTTCGCTGTCACGTGGGCTCTGGGGCATCTGCGACGTCCAGGAGCAGGTCACGATCTGTCCCACGCAGGCTCTCACCGTCGGTGCAGTCGGCTTCCGGTTTGGAGCAAACAAGCCTTGGTAAGAGCAATCCACGCGGGATTGGAAGATGGCGTCTCACTCGGACCAGGAAGGTCAGAGTCGGGGCTCCCTTTCAGGGGAGCTGGTGTGGATCTGGAGCAACCAGAATCACGAGTCTTCTTTTGTAGTTCGTCGGCACAGGGACCACAAGCCAGCTGGCAAGTGACCGGGCCAACGCGTTGAGCCAAATCGTGCCAAAGGGCCCCACGCAGCACTCGTCGAGTGTGGAGGGCTGAACTTCGGCTCAGGAGTAGCTCAGGGTGGGGGCTTCTCAAACCCCGGTGTACAGCTTCGAGGGTCACTCGTGGGCTGCACGGTCAGCGTCTCGTGGTCACTTCAAGATGGCGTGCCCCACGCTTCCGGTCGCCTCCACGGGTCTCAGCTTTGCATGGACTGTGGATCGGGCTGTTAGAAGCTGGGCAGGCTTGATCTCGTCGATCTCAGTCGCTCGAGTTCCGGCGGGAACTGCAACTAAGTAGACGTCGAGGGCTGGATGGTGCCTGCTGCTGCAGGGTGGTCACTCCTTGACCACAAGGGAGATTCTTCGGGCTTCCACGTTGAGATGGAGGGCGAAGGGTCCAGAATATCGTTTCAAATGTTTCTTCCAGGAAATCTGATGTGCATTGGCACTGCTCCCACTCTTATTCGAATCTGGTGGGCGTGATTACCTGCTAGGTCCCCTCCTATGGGTGGGACCCAGGAAGTGGGTGGATACACCCCCTTCCTTTGATCCAGGCCGCCCTGGCACGAGGGCTGGAGTGCCCCAGAACCGGTTTGGCCGGATTATGCAAGGGGCAGCCTTGTGCGCCCCAGGCAGTGTCTGGTTTCTTTCAAACCTCCCTGCTACAATACACTATCTCCTGTCTGGAGGGCGGTGACACCCTCCTGTGACAGGAAACCCTTTGTCCAGGACCCCCTTGACTGGGTTTCGGTCAGCTCCAGGGGTCCAGACATTTGTCTGTGGCAGAGGCATCCATTTTGTGGATCTTAAGGCCTTTGGAGAAATCAACCGCATTAAAGTGAAGTAACATGTCTTACCCCTCTAGAGGGGTGGAATGCCATCCCCGTCGCCAGAACTGGCGAGGGGATGGTATTCCAAAGCGTATGACACCTTACACGACATGTTTTGATAAAGCCAAACCAGAGTTGCTAAATAACCGCGAGGATTATAAGGCACTTAATAGTATATGGTATGGCATTATCCTGAAACAGCTTAGGGATTTGTTCCCGACGGCTGCAGACAGGCTCAGCTCATGCTAGAGCTCCATCTCACATAAAAACCATGCACCCAGCCTCCAGGATTGGTGAGGCCTGTCTATAGGAGTGGCTCATAGGTTTACATGTGTCCAGATATAGGTTTAGACATAGGTATACTATATCTAAGCAAGGGGTGTGTACACCACCTTACCCCAGCTGAGTGATCAGCCAGTTGTGTCAATTTAAGAACCAGCCAGGGGTGGCAAAAGATATGCTGCAGCCCCTGGTAGGCCTTAGTGGCTCCTGTGCCCTGTGCACCTATAGTGCATTCTACAGGGGCTGACAAGGAGTCCATTTCCAATTGGTATGTACCTAGGGTACATGGAATCCATTTTACAGAGAGAGCAGATGGCCTGGGGCCCTGATTAGCAGGGAACCAGGTCAACTAAGTCAAAAAACCAGCTAAACACAGGCAAAAAAATCTGGGGTAACCATAGTCAGGTAGCCACCTTCCTACACCCTTTCACTGTATTCCCTCACTCAACTCCTCTCCTCATTCATTTTCTCTAGCTCAGTGTCCTTCACCGCCTCCCCCGACCCTTCCCTCATTCCGTTCCCCCCCTTCAGCCCGATGCTCTTCTCTCATCCCCTCTCTCCCGTGCTTCTCCCACAGGAGAGGAAGCGCGCGGCGTGAGCTCCTGCATCCTCTTAAAGAGACAGGCGCTCGCGCTTTTACTCGGGGGAAAGAGCAAGACTTGAGGAGTCGGGTGGAAAGAGAACAACCTCACACGTCTTGGGAGAGGGAGTGGTTATCGTGTAATCCTCTTTTCGGGGAGGTGTCGCACTGCGCGTTTCCATTCTTTTAGTAAGGGAGTACTGCCATGAGTACTGGAGATAGCGTGCAACAACGTGCTGTCTTATAGCCTTGCTATTAAAGGCGGCCATTTCAGAATTGGCTCCTTACCTGGCCAGTCCTCACTTAGTCTGAACAGAGAAGAAGCCTTGGGTGAAAGGGGTTCAGAGGTAGCCACGAGTACCACAGCGCATTGCCGAAGCTGGGCTTGCTCGCGTTGTGAGGGTTCAGACTAGGGCACTATTTGGGTGGTTCTAAACCAGTGTCTTTACAGTTCTCGTCTTTGTTCTGCCTTTTCTCACCTGTCCCTCACTCCGCCACTGCTGATGGGCGAATGCAGCAGGTTTCCCGCCTCCTCCCCTGTGGGGATGGGGCTCTGTGCGCATCACCGAGCATCTGCTGATGTCGTTTATTCATCCGGCGCATGGGAATTAAACACAACACAACCTCCCCGTCTCACTTTCCCCAGTGCCCTCCCCTCCCCACATCCCTTCTCACCAGGACTGCTTCAGCGTCCTCGCTCTCCTTCTTGTCTGCTTTCCGCATGCTTCATCTTTGCTTCCCTGACGCCTCTTCTTGTTGTGCCCTTCTGCCCTCTGTTAGACTTGTTTTTCCCTTGTTTTTCTGCCCTCTGTTAGACTCTTTTTTTGTGCCTTTCTGCCCTCTGCGTCACCACATCATCACTCAGCGCTACCCCATCATCACTCAGCGCTACCCCAGCATCACTCAGCACCACCACATTATCACTCAGCACCACCACAGCACCACCACACCACCACCACATCACTCAGCAGCACCACTCAGCACCACCACATTATCACTCAGCACCACTCTGCACCACCACAGTATCATTCAGCACCACTAGGCACCACCACATTTTCACTCGGCACCACCACATTTTCACTCGGCACCACCACATTTTCACTCGGCACCACCACATTTTCACTCGGCACCACCACATTTTCACTCGGCACCACCACATTTTCACTCGGCACCACCACAGCACCGCTCAGCACCACCACAGCACCACTCAGCGCCACCACAGCACCACTCAGCGCCACCACAGCACCACTCAGCGCCACCACAGCACCACTCAGCGCCACCACAGCACCACTCAGCGCCACCACAGCACCACTCAGCGCCACCACAGCATCACTCAGCGTCACCACAGCATCACTCAGCGCAACCACAGCATCGCTCAGCACCACCACAGCATCACTCAGCACCACCACAGCATCACTCGGCACCACCACTGCATCACTGGTTCAAATATGTTCTCTCAATGTTTCAAGCTTTATTACAAATGTCACAAAAAGATGTTAATATTTCACTTCTGTTCTTGGATTTTCGTCACAAAAAAATACACTGAACATAATCTTCACAAAAGTTTATTTACAAAAGTTTAAGCTATTGCCATTATAAATTACAATCACTTTTATTTAAGTATTAATTATTTAAAAAAATTAAAAGGCATTGTTATTTGTAATATCAATACATCTAAGTCACGTACATACTAAACATGTTGCATTACAAATGCTATAGGTGTCACATTTGCGAAAGTTATAACTATTGGCATTGTACATGACAAAGCTATTAATTTAGCTATTTTCAAAAACACTTAAATAAAAAAATTGTCATTTACAAGACCAATAGCTCAAACTTTCCTAATGCGAGACCTATTGCAAATGCTTGTTTACTCGTCACCCTCTATAGCTTTTCAGTACGCATACAAGGGTTTGGTTCTGCGAGCATTTAAGTATCAGTCATCCTGCCATTATTTGCTGCCCCGCAGCTGGTGAAACGAGGTGCAAGCAGCACCGAGTGGTGAAAAACAGGTGAAATGGGCAGCACTGAACAAAGGCGCGCCCTCTGAACTGTTGTGGCAGATTTAACACCTCATCTGTGACGTGGCCGAGGTGCGAATGGTGGCAGTACAAGCTACAGTAAGGTCCCTGCGAGAGGACTGCAGAAACCCTTAGAGGCTTAGGAGAAATGGAAGGGGAGAAGGGAGGTCTTCATCTTCTACATCAGGAATCCTGGATGGGCGGCATAAAAGGAGGCAGAGAGGAGGAGGAGGAGGGATCCTAAAAGCCTACTGTAGTGTCTTACTTCCAGCCTCGGCATAAAAACACAGCGTCTGCCGGGATCCCCCTGTCCTCCCCGTGCGCCTCTCAGCTCCGTGCCTGCTTCAGGGCTGTACTGAAGAACTTTCTTATCTGCTTGTTAAAATAAACAAGCAGATAAGAAAAGTCTTCACGACAGCCGCAAACCAGGCCATGGTGTCCGGAGGGGCTGTCCGAAAAACTGACAGGGTGGCACCCAAAAACACTCTCACAGAGGCGGAGCAGGGCTCTGTCCTGCCACGCCCAGGCGAGACCTAAAAAGAAATGAGCATGCAGAGGGGATGGGTGGACGAAACCACACGGTCGAGATAGCCTACGAGGGAGACAGCTGGAAATCCCATGTACTAATGTAGAGTGACAGAAAGGAGGAAGTAGTTCCCTAAAAGTAAGTATTGGAAGATGGACAAGGCATGCCAGAAGAAATCAAATGAGATTGACAAAAAAGTTAAGCAATGGGTAGGCCTAAAGCCTATTGTAAATGAATGATAATCTGACACTAAATCTTTTGTAACCAGAAAGCTTGTTCTCTGGTTGGCTGGAGCTAAAAATCGATTTGAACCTCTCAACACGCATGTAAAAAGTAAAAGAAATGGATGTTTCTAACGGCTTTTATCACACTCCAGTACTTAATTTTTTTTAAATAAAATTAACACAGTAATAGGATACTGTTTATTGCAGACATCCTATCTTTGCATATAGGTATGAAGACAAATTGACTTGGAAAAGGTATCAGAAGCTTTTGGAGCGCCAGAACTACACCATAAAACATTCCGGTCCTTCTCTGACTTAATTAGCTCTGAGTTGGGAATTCTTGAGCTGTTCACTTAATAACCAAATATTTATTGGCAATCCCAGTAGGGTTGGGCTTATAACTGGAAGGGCACCTTTAGTCACTGGTGAGCATTGCCACTCAAACCAGGATCCATGCACTCTTGTCACTCAACCATGCACTCTGATACGATACAAATCATGCAGTCATGCATCCATTATTCCACTCACTGGCTTATTCCATTCTCAATGAAACACGAACTCTACAAGCACATAAAATAGAAATTAAAAAGAAGGAAATATACTACAAACTAAATGTGGCTGAAATAGGCTGGCAATAGAAAATTAAATTAGACATAGGAAGGGATGCCATCTTGCACTATTATTGCATTTAGTATATCGTTATTGTGGAATTAAAAATGGTTTCCCCATTTAGAAACCATGTGTTTGGCACCTTGGAAGGTAAAACAATAATCCATCATGCAAATACCATTGCAGCATGGCCACTCAATAAGCTTGTCATTGGGAGGCCAGGATGCAATTTTTCCTGTTTAAATTCAGCTACCATTCCAATCACACGCTGATCTAGTCTTTGCCTTTGGCCCAGTGCAGCACCTTCCTATTAATATGATCCTGGAACCTTAATATCCTGGAATATTAATATCAGTGCCTTCTGTAACTCGTTGAAATCTTCCTCAACCATACATCATACCTCTATTAAACAAAGTGACGAAAACATTAGATCCTGGCTGCCAGTAACTCCTTTACCCCTTTGAGGAAAGTTAAAATGGCCAGGTGCCATGATGCCCAGAGGTGGTTCTCTGATGATTTGAAAGCCCAAAAACTAGCTCTACGTCGGGCTGAACGTAATGGGGGTATTGAGCACACTGCCTCACAGTCCCAGCACAGTTCGCCCTTTGCATCCTGGTAAATGCAGTACACAGTTCAAACTTACTTCAAAATTATCTGGAGTTTTTCACCAAAGTTGGTGCAGACATTGCTGTACATCTCTAGACACGTGTTTCTGGGTTGAGCCCGTCATCAGTAGAGAGCAGCAGTATTAGAAAGCAAGGAAAAATCAGCTGGGGTTGCTGGAAATGCTGCCATGGTTCTCTCAGGTCACAGTACCACTCAGAGGCACACAGGTGCATCTCCAAAGCTCGTGAAGCGGTGTGCTCCCTCCGCTGTGCCTGTTTAAAAGTATTCCTGTGAGTCATTGAGCTGACTAGCTCGTGGAAGAAGCACCCGCGCGCCAGTGAGAGGTACATGACCTGATATGTTTGGCAGCCTACTCAGAAAACTCCAAATTTGAAGCCTGTAATCTCTACTGATGACGGTTAAAGAACCAGAAACACGTGTCTAGAGATCAGCACGATCTGTGCCAATTCTGGCGAAACACTTGCAAATATTCTAGCAAAGCAAGCAACATGAGGCTGCATTTACCATAATGCCGGGGGCGAACCTTGCTGGAGGGGTGAAGGGGTGTGCTCCCACCCCTGTTCCTGTCAGGCTGAACGTACTTGGAGACCAAATTACAGCCCTTATAAAAAGGATATCTTTCAAGCTCAACTTAAGCAATATAAAAACTCCATTCAACAAACTAAAGCTGCTTATTTCTCTAACAAGATTCTGAATTCTACAAATAAATCTAAAGATATGTTTGCGATTGTGAGTGAGCTGTGCAGTCAGATAGAATCACTGCTAAATTATACCCCACCCAGGCACTGTAATTCCCTGAATACTTTTTTCTTGGATTAAAATCAGTCTGATGAACAGCATGTGAATTCCAGGAATCCTTACTCGTTACATCTGTTCCCAGCCATTAGCAAAGAATCCCTCCTGACCTGTTAACTAAAGTACAATCCGGCTCCCTGGCTGACAATTGCCCCCCCACACACACACACGTATTTTGAGAGAAATCTTCCTAGCATGTCCTGAGCCGGCCATATCTCTTATAAATGACTCACTTAACTAGGGCTTGGTCCCCAGATTCTTTAAGGAAGCTGTGATAGTCCCACTAATTAAGAAAACTGGTGCAGATGTTTCGGTCCCCTCGTACTTATCGCCCCATCTCACTGCTTCCTTACTTGGCTAAAGTGCTAGAAGCCCATGTGGCCCAACTGCCTTTGCTTCTTCATAGAACAATCACACTTTTTACATCCCCTCCAAGCAGGCTTTCGTCCCTCCCATTCTACTGAGATGGTAATCCTGAGCGCATTGGATGAAATAAAGAAAGAGGGTGGGGTTCAGGGAGCTGCCCGTCAACAGCTGACGTCCTTTTTAGACGATCGCGCTCAATCAGTCCGTCTTTCCCAATACAAGGCTCCAAGAGTTAAATTAACCTGTGGGGTCCCGCAAGGTTCCTCCCTCTCCCCACACCTGTTTAATTTGTATCTCCTTCCCCATATCCAGTCCTTGGAGGAAGGCAAGGTGCGAACATTGAGCTATGCAGATGATCTGCAACTGATTTTCACCACTGATAATACCCCTGCCTCTATCCTGAATTTTCAGACCACTATGTTATACATCTGCAACTGTATGAATAACAACCATTTACAATTAAATCCTGATAAAACAGAACTGATCCTAACAGGTGGCTCTCGAAACCCAGGAACCTCGAATTTTTGGCAAGCAAAGTTGTAGTGCCCCCCACCTCCTTCGTCGTCAGCCGAGAGCCTCGGTGTCACAATCGATAGGGACCTCTAGATGAAAACCCAGATTGGAACAGCTTTTTCCAACTCTGCAAGATCAGGAAAAATAGATTCCTTACAATGGAAGCGGTTATCTAAGTCATTCTATCCCTGTTAATCTCACATTTCGACTATGCCAACTCTACCTACTTTGGCCTTCCAGGGTACTTAATGAGAAGACTGCAATTAGTGCAAATTCAGAAAGCGAGACTTATTTATCACCAGCCAAGATGGCACCACGTCACTCCCCTCATGAGGAAATTACATTGGCTTCCAGTAACCCAACGCTGTGCATTTAAGGTCTGATGCCTGATATTTAAATCACTCTGTGGCACATGCCCGGAATCTTTCCACTCTCATCCAGGGGGATGTCCATGTCTGGGCCCTTAGTTCCTCCCATCTGTCCCTGTTAGCCATTCTCACTTTCAAACGAAAATGAAGTGGTTTATCCTGCTTTGCGGTACTGGTCCCCTACTTTTGGAACTCACTCCCTTCCAACATCAGCTCTTCTACATGCTACTCTTATTTTAGGAGACGATTGAAAACCTGGCTGTTCTCTCAGGCATACGAGGGAACGATCTTCTGAGCAGCTGATCACCTCTCTCTATAAGCTCCATGAAACCATATGGTGTATGTGCGCTTTACAAATTCTCTTAACATAACACCTTGCTGACTTTAGCCAACATTTACACTATATAAATATCACATTTCTGCATACATACACAAAATGGTGTTGTGCATTGCATATCATATTTGTACTGCTCACCGTTGACTAATATAATTTTCATAATTCTAAACATGGCATCATCTTAGAATGGTAAAGTAGTAATCAACTATAGACCATACAATCCCAAGATATATAACCTATTTAGAAGCAGTGGCTATGTGGCATGTGCCAGAATGCATATGAAATTTATGGTAAGTGAACTGCACTGTAGAGCTTTCTGGGGAGCTGCAAGAAAAGGGGAAGGAAAGAAATTAATGTAAACCTATAAGTGGATCAAATGGAAAGCCAGAATAATATGCCCCCAACCCTAGCATTGAAGTGCACTAATTCGTCAGTTGTGCACATGTGATCAGGCATAATTTGGTCCCACTGTGGGCAAAAAAGCTATTTGCTAAAGTGGGATATTCCATGCTGTATGCAGTCATAAAAGAAGTCAAACGCCTATTGTGATTCAAGCAGACCCCTGGCAGAAGAACAGTGATCCAAAGCCCCTATATGTATTCATGCATATGCATGTATTATTTGTATAAACTATCTTGAATACACCAGTTTGGCCTGCACCTTAACTTGTCGGGTCAAACGCACTTAACTTGCCGGGTCCTCCTAAGAGGATTATTTTATTTATTTTATTTTGAGAGTTTTACATAGCGCAGACATGACCACCTGTGGTATCAGCGCTTCACAGAAAGGTAGCTGTATAGTTACAAGGGTACAGGCAATAGAAGCGACAGTACAGGGTACAAGAAATATGGTTGTCCGGTTTTAAATATTGTGTCCCTTGTTTTTATTGGCTGAAGTAGCCGACATCAAAACCCTTGTCTGCTGCAAACATGCCTGTTCATTGTTACAAAATACCTCTTCTCTTCAGGCTTTAAAACAGTGTAATAATATGCACGTATATGACAATTGGCTTTTATATGCTTTTCACAATAACGACTGCCTTGGTTGTAAGTGTTTATTGGAAACCGGCCTATATGATTGATCATTGCTCGACACCATAACCAACTCTTTTGCAGCGTGAATCTTTCTGGATTCACTATGCTGTGCATATTCCGCAATCTGGTGGTTGGGTCCGGATTTGTAGTCTTTTTTTCTCTTTTTTATTTTTTTGTCGTAGCCCCGGTGGGCGTCGACGTCCCACCATTTGGTGTACCTTCGGTGACGTCGGCGTGCTTCCGGCGGAAGCTACCACCCTTGGGTGCCATCTTCAGATTCTTTTTTCCGCCGTTGGGTCTGGATCGTCGCGTGAAGCTCCAGAAGTTTTTGAGGAGGAAAGGAGAAAATATAGCAAATCTTCAACAGAGAAGACCTGAGAAGATCGGGAGAAGAGGACCTTTAGAGAAGAGACCACGAAGAAAGGAGAGAACTTCGAAATCTTCGACGTCCTTGGAGGAATGCGCACACAGGGGGCCCCCTGAGCGCAGGGATGTACAAGACGCCCTTTAAATTCTGCAAGAACTGCCACCACAAGTTCGCACAGAAAGACCAGCACCCAGTCTGCAACCTCTGCCTGCCTATCGACCACGAGAGCAGAGACTGCAACGCCTGCTCCGTCTTCAAGCCGAAGACACTCCGAGTTCGAGAAAGACAGAGGACGGCTCACCACACAATGCAGGGCAAGGGCCAAGCCCCGACGCTTTACGAACTGGGCCTCTCCACAGACGACGAGGACAACATCGCCGAAGGCCCAGATGACTTCACGGTCGCTGAGACAGATAAGAAAACGCCTGATAAGGTAGGAGAGTCTATGACCCCGAAAACTCCCACAGGGCCTCGAAAACCAGAGGCAGACTCTTGAAAGTCTGAGCCCAGAGCCTCGAAAGGAGCACCGGCGCCGAACAAATCAACGACCGAAGCTGCATCCTCCGAAAAAGAGCCCAGCGGATCCTCCGAGAAGGACTCCCGGAGGCTGAAGACCAGCGAAAAGCAAAGGTCATCGAAGCAGGCCCCCGAAAAAGGGACTTCGACTTCGACGTCGAAAGAAAAGGAGCCGAAGAAAGCTTCGACGTCGCCGCCGAAAAGGGCGGCCGAAACGCTCGACGACGAACAGGCCGCAGAGATGCAGAGAAAGAGAAAGAGGCTCGAGGCAGAAATGGAGTACATCCTTCAGAGAAAGAAGGATTTCGATGAAAAAATGAGAAGTTACAAGATCCCCTCGAAGCCGGCAACGAGCGTCTCTGTGGTACAGGAGCTCGAGGAGTTTGACGTCGAAGAGCCACCGAAAACTCCGGAACCGTCGGAGCACGAAGAGAAGGAAGACCTCTACTACACAGAAGGGGATTACGGGGAACAGCAGTCAAGCTACGGCTCAGGTTCCTCGACGGCCCAAGACCAGGAATGGCAGGACATCGAGGCCGAAAACCCAGAGGAGGCGGTAGAAACATACCCCTCGAGGCCTTCACCACCGGATGACATTGGGGCATACAATGAGGTGGTCAGAAAGGCGGCAGCAGCTTATGGAGTTAAGATGGAGGAGGAGAAGCCAGAAGCAGACTTCCTGCTCGAGACATTGCTCCCCATACAGACAAGAAGCCAGTTCCTGCCCATGCTCAAGAGTATCACAGACCAGGGGAAGGAAGCCTTCAAGGACCCGGCTACGTGCAGATCAGTAACGCCGAGGACGGAGAAGAAATACAAATTCTCCTCCCAAGACCCAGCTTACATCAAGGGATCCGTCACAGAAGATTCTATAATCGCTGCAACGGCCAGGAAAAGGGCAAACGTCCCAACAACGTCTGGACCTCCACCTGACAAAGAAAGCAGGAGGATGGATCTAACTGGCAGGAAAATTGAGAGGAACGCTGCAGGGCACTGGCGGATGGCGAACTCCAACGCCCTCCTGAATAGGCATCAATACCAGCACTGGGATGAGATGGGACTGTTGCTCAAGCACCTCCCGGAACAATACCGTGAGAGGGCATCACACCTTGTGGAAGAGGGGAAGAGCTTCGCCAATTCGTGCCTGAAGACAGCCTTGGATGGGGCAGAAACATCCAGCAGACTGATGGCTATAGGCATCACTGAGAGAAGGCAAGCCTGGCTCAGGATCTCCGGTTTCAAGGCTGAGGTTCAGAACAACATCCTGAACACACCCTTCAACGGGGAATCACTGTTCGGGGCCCCAGTTGATGAGAAGCTCACCCAATTGAAGAAGGACAACGAGACGGCAAGGTCCATGGGGACCCTGCAGTTCAGGGGGATGAGAAGAGGCACTCCTACACGGAGGCCGAATGGCAGAGGTGGAAGTCAGCGAGGAGATTCTCACCAGAGTTTCCACCAGGGGCAACAGAGTGACAACCAAGGCCACCAGGGCCAGCAGAGGCAAGGCTGGAACTACCAAAGCAGGGGCCAGTTCTTTCGGTCAAGAGGAAATGGACGGGGCCAGAGAAGGAGAGGCGGTGAACAACCACCCTCTAAGTGACTTCACACGGGAGAAGGTGCTCCACCACCCAAACCCTCCGGGGGAGGAGCACGGAAAAAGAGAGAGGAGGAGCCTACACGGACAAAACACAAAGGAACATGTAACGCCGGTAGGAGGAAGATTGAGATTTTTTCTCCAGGAATGGAGAAAAATAACAACAGACAAGTGGATACTCAATATCATGCAGTTCGGATACTGCATAGAGTTGGAAAAAAGGCCACCAAACAGAAAACCAAAGAAAAGACAGCACTCGGGAAGAGAGCTGCAACTACTGCAAGAGGAAGCCAAAGAACTCCTACTCAAAGCGGCCATCGAACGAGTTCCTTTCAAAGAACGGAACAAGGGAGTGTACTCAAACTACTTCCTAGTGCCAAAAGTGGACGAAAGTCTAAGACCCATCCTGCACCTATGGTTCCTAAACAAATACGTCAAAACTCAGAAATTCAAAATGACGTCCCTACAAGAGGTCATCCCACAGATGAAGACAGGGGACTTCTTGTCCACCATAGACCTCAAAGATGCATACCTGCACATCCCCATGAACAAGCAGCACAAGCACATGCTAAGGTTCACATTAAACGAGGATCACTACCAATTCACGACCCTCGCTTTCGGCCTAAAGTCCGCACCAAGGGTGTTCACCAAATGCCTCGCGGCAGTGGCCGCACACCTAAGAAGAGAGGGGATACACGTGTACCCCTACCTCGACGACTGGCTGGTAAAGGCAAGCTCGTACAGGACATGCAAAGAGCATGCAGAACCCAACCGGACCCAACAGTGACCATCACCACAGACGCATCCCAGAAGGGGTGGGGCGCACACATGAACACGCTCAGAGTGAGGGGGTCTGTGGAGCCCTACAGATGCAGTCAGGCACATAAACTACCTGGAACTGAAAACTGTGTTGCTAGCCCTCAAGGCTTTTCAGAAGCACCTGTACAACCAGAAGGTGCTAATACAAACATACAACACCACAACGATGTTTTACATAAACAAACAGGGGGGAACTCGGTCGTTTCCTCTGTCAAACTTGGCACAAGAGATCTGGAAATGGGCTATCCCACTAAAAATAGACCTGCTAGCCATACACCTGCCAGGGAAGGACAATGTAGAAGCAGATTGGCTCAGCAGGCAGACTTCAGCGTCCCACGAGTGGGAACTCAATACTCAGGAAACAGAGCGACTATTCAGGAAATGGGGCACGCCAACAATAGACCTATTTGCAACACACCAGAATGCAAAATGCCAGTACTTTGCATCCAGGCAACCAGAGGCACTGTCCCAGGGGAATGCCCTATGGATAAGCTGGTCGAAAACATTTGCCTACGCTTTTCCCCCCGATACCACTGATCCCGAGGGTTCTCAACAAGTGCATGAAGAGCAACATGACGCTCATCCTTGTGGCACCACAATGGGCCAGACAGACCTGGTTTTCTCAGATAATGGAGATGGCGCAGGGGCCACCACACAAGTTCCCAAAAAGAAGAGACCTACTCTCCATGGAAAACGGAGAAATCCTACACCCAGAGCCATAGAGCCTCAACCTCTCAGCCTGGCTCCTGAGGACTTAGAATTCGCACACCTAAAACTACCAGAGAGCACCCTGCGGGTGCTACGAGAGGCAAGAAGGCCCAGCACACGCAAGTGCTATGGGGAAAAATGGAAAAGATTCACTCAATGGTGTTGCAAGAAACAGCTCCAAAGGAAACTGACCAAGGAATCCACGGTGCTAATGTACCTCACGCACCTAATTAAGGCTAAGCTAAGCTCATCCTCGCTGAGGGTGCACCTGGCAGCGATTGTGGCATACACAAGAGGAGAAAGAGGGAGAAGCTTTTTCACATCCCAAGTCGTAAAAAGATTCCTGGAAGGAGCTAAAAGAATAGCGCCGCCAAAAAGAATGCCGCCACCGGCATGGAACCTAAATGTGGTACTGACGGAGCTCATGAAAGCACCTTTCCGAACCCATCCACAAAGCATCACTGCAAATGTTAACAATGAAGACGGCCTTTCTGGTAGCAATCACCTCGCTACGGAGGGTGAGCGAACTGCAGGCACTCACACTGCAAGAACCCTACATCCAGATACACAGTGACAGGGTCGTGATGAGAACAGACCCACACTTCATGCCAAAGGTGGTGTCAAGGTTCCACATGAATCGGAGTATTCAGATACCTAGCTTCTTCCAAAATCCCACTACAAGCGCAGAGAGGTCACTCCACACCCTAGACGCTAGAAGGGCTGTGATGCACTACATTGAGAGAACGAAGGAACACAGGAAAACAAAACAGTTCTTCGTATCCTTCGCAAACAGTTACATGGGCAAACCAGTGACTAAAAACACCATAGCGCGATGGATCGCACAGACCATACAATTCTGCCACAAACAAACTGGCCAGGAGCTAACTGGAGGGGCACAGGCCCACTCCACCAGGAAGAAAGGAGCAACAATTGCCTTTCTGGCCAACACACCAATCCAGGACATATGTCTGGCGGCAACATGGGCTTCAGTGCACACTTTCACTAAGCACTATTGCGTGGATGTACAGATGAACAAAGAAGCACAAGTAGGACAGAAAGTGCTTCAACATATATTCAACAACCAACGCTCATCTTCCACCCAACCGCCACAAAAGTGAGGAAAACCGCTACAAAATCTATGCACAGCATAGTGAATCCAGAAAGATTCACGCTGCAAAACGAATAGTTTCTTACCTGTCGGTGTAGTTTTGCAGCTTGAAGATCTTTCTGGATTCACTAGCTAACCCACCCGCCTCCGCCAGAAAGATGAGGCTGGAGAAGAAGGTGGAAACACATAGAAAGAAAGAAAGTGGAAACTTAGAAGATACGTGAAAAGATACGTGAAAAGAATTACGTAAAAAAAAAAAAGATTAAGAAACAAAGCCATGGATTCCCTACAAACACAGAAAAGGAAAAAGAGACAGAAAAAAAGAATCCGAAGATGGCGCCCAAGGGTGGTAGCTTCCGCCGGAAGCACGCCGACGTCACTGAAGGTACACCAAATGGTGGGACGTCGACGCCCACCTGGGCTACGACAAAAAAAAAAAGAGAAAAAAGACTACGAATCCGGACCCAACCACCAGATTGCGGAATATGCACAGCATAGTGAATCCAGAAAGATCTTCAAGCTGCAAAACTACACCGACAGGTAAGAAACTATTCGATTCGTGTTGTCTTGAGCTTTCGTTTTCCCACAAGGGAAAAAATGTAGTACAAACGCACTTTTTTTCAGAAGGACAAAACATCTGCCCAATCAAATTCTGTACTGCAAGTAATCACCATGTGGGCGGAGCCAACGCCCACACTCAATAGTGCTTCTTAAAGCTTTTTTCTATTGATCACATGTTTGAGTGAAAGCTTCTCCATCAAGCCAGGCCTTAAAAGAACTTAAAAAGCAGTATTGAGAGAGGAGAACTGTCTCACGCCTATTTTGATCTTTTTTTCCTTCGGCGAATTTAACTGATCAGCAGTTCTTCTTCTTTCAAGTAGGTTCGTTGCCTATAGTTGATAGAGACATAGTTACCACAGATTCTGTCTTTAATAAACTAGTAAGGAGCTTTAAAGGGTTTAACGTTTTGCTTTCAGTATTTCCCAATTTCTCAAACTCGGGTGTTTCTTTGTATCCAGCATTGTTCAGACATCTATTTGTAAACTATAAGTGAACATGTCAAACTCTAGCACGGCCAGCTGGGACATCCTACAGGTAGGAATTCATTCACTAACATCAAAATAGACAACATTAACTCTTGATATAGCTCAATGAAATGAAGCCGCAGCAAGCTGTTAAACACAGCATTTATCTGCGTTCATTGTAAATACTCTAGGTAGTTATGGTGGTTTCATTTTGCATCACTCTAACCCTCCGTACTTCAGATAGACAGTTCCCTTCAGCCACACTGCCCAGATTTACCATTTGCCCTCCAATAACATTTAATTTGTAAATATGACTCTGTAATACGTTATTACTTGAAAAACAGATTTGCTGACATTGGCAACGCTTGTTTTTCTTTCGTGCAACTTTGACATGTATAAAGTTTCTTATACCGCAGCATGCAGTTTTGTCTGCCTTTTCACCTGTTGCTGTTGTCCACTCCATGTTCGTTTTCCATTTTTTTCTGTCATAATACGGCTGGCTAGCTACCACTTACTTACCTTTAATTACCCCTGAGTTTGTACACCCAATGTACAGTGTGCAGTTCACCTCTCTGCTGTGTCCTGCCTATCGTACTAGTAGCATCCGATGCTGTGACATGTCTGGAACTTGGACATAGCGTTTATAAAATACCGTACCTTTGGCCTTTATCATCGCCCTGCCGTAGAAGGACTGCAAACCACTCCGCCCTTACAGGGCACCTTGTTTCTTACCGGCAGCACTCTTTTAAATTTTTGTTTGGCTATTTTTTTTTTATACTGATTGTGTTCGCCCGAGAGGTTCTGCAGGCAAGGCAGATCAAAAAAAGCATTGAAGTTCTCACAGCCAAAAAAAGAGTTTGGAGAAGAGCAATGATTTACAAAAGGTTTACAAAATTTCTTGTGATTTCTGGTGTGAGCGAATTTGAAAGATGAGTGTATCCAAAGAGATGGTTGCTATCTGTTGAAAAAGTTCATCCTTCTTACCTTGTCTCTCTATGCCAGTTAACGGCCAGAAATGCTTGGTCTATTTGAAGTTCACGAGCAAGGCAGTATCATTGAAGTTTGTCAACATGCATTTGTGCACTCGTCTGTGGGTAGTCTGGTGAGCTGTACAACGTGCCTTGCAGGGACTGTGGAGTGTCCTGAGCATTTAGTCAGTCACATGGCAGCGATGTATCGGGTCTCTCCGTGACTTTAACCATACCCGACAGATGTCCATAGTCCACTTAAGTCATGCTCCACAAAAGTCTAGTCTTCAACACAGTGGTAAAGTCACAATATTCACAACAATCTTGCCATCACCTGGCCTGAATAAAGCTAGTTCAGATCTTAAGAAAAATACGTGCAAATGCGTGGAACCATTTTTTTTAACAACACTGTGGTGGTAAATGAAGGTATAATCTGAGCAGAAAACTTGAAAAGCTGCAGAAATCACAGTGAAAATGTTCCCTGATGTGGTGAAAAAACTAAAGAACAAATTGCTTGAAAGTGTGGTATTTCTTTTTCAAATTTTATATATTTAGAACAGTATTAGGGCCTATGTTGTTCCCTTGCCAAGTTCTCCACCCCTTCGCACACATCGTGGCAGCATCTCCTAGTGTCTTCATGGCAACAGGGCCCACTTATGGGAAATGAGTGAGTCCTTCCGCTGGTTATGGAGGCATGGACTGGGAAACCACCTGGACTAGGAAGACCTGCAACCCAACTTTGAAACTCCCACTATATGATCGTCATCTGGAGGCGTTCTACCTTCAGCTAGCTATTGATTGACATGGGTGTGCGCCGGGTCTGCCCAGACGTGTGTCCCGGGCTCACTGTTCCACTGGATTCAAGCTATCCGGGCTGATATGGTGTGAGTGATACCCCGAAACCGGTCTCAGGATACTTGTTTCTAGTCTAGGGAGGAACTGGCTTGGTAGTTCGGGCTTGACTTCCCATGAGGAGCCGGGTCAAGACTGATTTGCATATGGCTGGGTCTAAACTGGGGTGGCATAGTGAGCAAAAGAACAATGGATTTAACCCGAAACTCAAGACTGGGGGGCGAATGGTTTATTTGTTCCGTATTCCGTCCATCTTTGTGTGTCTTTTGTTGTATTAAAGTAGACCTTTGCGCCAGGGTAATTGTAATTGCATTTATAGAGCGCTTAGTGGTACCTTCTCATTTGTGTGCTTTTTGCCTCCAGGGTCTGATCGATGTGGGCCGTACATATTTGTTTTGACAATAGCTTTTAGCTAAGCTCTTGTTGGGCAGAGTGTTTACCCATGAGTGAAAGATTTCTCGATCCCAAACTTTAGTTTCCCTATGGATCTCCCTCAAAGTGTTTTGCCTACCTTGACCTGTCAACTAAGTTGCTGTTTACATTTGGTGCTTTTTTGATTGCCTAAATTAGGGGTATTGTGCGCACGTTATCATTCATGTATTTGCATTTTTAAATATGTATATATTTATAAATATGTATTCATATGTGTATGTAGTTTAAGCTATCCACTGTCTCTGCAGAACTGACGTTAAACTGTGTATGGACATTGTGCACATTGAGAGTTGTACAGCAGTTGCCCAGCAGGTGTCGCCACAATCCCAGGTTTGGTATTTTACCTGTAGATGTCCCGCGTGCATCGCTGAAGCTGGCACCGTACCCAGGTAGCGTTCAGCTCCCACCCGACGCTGAGAATCAGTCTGTTGAGGCTGTTCGACTTGCCTGGACACTTTCTCTTCTGGTTGGAGGCGGGATCTTTCTCTTCCTCCCGTCGATCACTGCAAGGCTTTGAAGCTGCCACACATTAATCGAGAATTTCCAGATATTTCTGTGACCCGTGGTAGCTTGAATTCTGCAGCAGCAGAGCGTCTGGTTGCAGTCTACTCTTTTCGACGTAATCTCGTGTGTTGTTGGGACAATTGTTCCCCCTGCTTGCACGTGCACAGGTCCGTGGCTGTATGCCACTGCACCATTCCATGTGCACGCAGCTACACCTATACGTTTTCGCGCCTCGCGAACCATCGGGGAACGCCTCCTCTTTCTGCTCTTTCCTTGCACCCCATGTGCAGTGTGATTTTGGTGCGGGCCCGGAGGCAGTCCCTGGGCACAGCACGCCCTCCGGCTACGAGGGGCTTGAAAGGCTGCGGCTCCATGCCTTGCATCAAGCGGGACCGTAGAACGCTGCATAGCCCTTCTGTGCTTGGACACACGGCCCCACTATTAAATAAACCGTTCAAATAATTGTGCTGTAATCGGATACATTGTCGCCCTGTCTGAGCAGGGAATTGCGAGAGAATAAACTAGTGAGCGGAGAAAGAAAAGGGTAGTTGCTATCAAAATATGCCAACAGTACTCCTTGTGTGAGCCAGGGCGACCCTCTTAAATTTAAAATACACGTTCACCTTGACCAAGTGAACCCCGTTCTCCAAGGTTCGAACCTCGAAGAGTGCGTGAGTCTGGGGTGTTCTCATGCATTGTCTGCAGCATGTGCTGCGAGAGGGCCAGGAGTGCGTGAGTCTGGGGTGTTCCCATGCATTGTCTGCACCATGTGCTGCGAGAGGGCCAGGGGTGCGTGAGTCTGGGGTGTTCTCATGCATTGTCTGCACCATGTGCTGCGAGAGGGCCAGGGGTGCGTGAGTCTGGGGTGTTCTCATGCATTGTCTGTACCATGTGCTGCGAGAGGGCCAGGGGTGCGTGAGTCTGGGGTGTTCCCATGCATTGTCTGCACCATGTGCTGCGAGAGGGCCAGGGGTGCGTGAGTCTGGGGTGTTCTCATGCATTGTCTGTACCATGTGCTGCGAGAGGGCCAGGGGTGCGTGAGTCTGGGGTGTTCCCATGCATTGTCTGCAGCATGTGCTGCGAGAGGGCCAGGAGTGCGTGAGTCTGGGGTGTTCCCATGCATTGTCTGCACCATGTGCTGCGAGAGGGCCAGGGGTGCGTGAGTCTGGGGTGTTCTCATGCATTGTCTGTACCATGTGCTGCGAGAGGGCCAGGGGTGCGTGAGTCTGGGGTGTTCCCATGCATTGTCTGCAGCATGTGCTGCGAGAGGGCCAGGAGTGCGTGAGTCTGGGGTGTTGCCATGCATTGTCTGTACCATGTGCTGCGAGAGGCCAGGAGTGCGTGAGTCTGGGGTGTTGCCATGCATTGTCTGCACCATGTGCTGCGAGAGGGCCAGGAGTGCGTGAGTCTGGGGTGTTGCCATGCATTGTCTGCACCATGTGCTGCGAGAGGGCCAGGAGTGCGTGAGTCTGGGGTGTTCCCATGCATTGTCTGTACCATGTGCTGCGAGAGGGCCAGGAGTGCGTGAGTCTGGGGTGTTGCCATGCATTGTCTGCACCATGTGCTGCGAGAGGGCCAGGGGTGCGTGAGTCTGGGGTGTTCCCATGCATTGTCTGCAGCATGTGCTGCGAGAGGGCCAGGGGTGCGTGAGTCTGGGGTGGTCCCATGCATTGTCTGTACCATGTGCTGCGAGAGAGCCAGGAGTGCGTGAGTCTGGGGTGTTCCCATGCATTGTCTGCACCATGTGCTGCGAGAGGCCAGGAGTGCGTGAGTCTGGGGTGTTCCCATGCATTGTCTGCACCATGTGCTGCGAGAGGGCCAGGAGTGCGTGAGTCTGGGGTGTTGCCATGCATTGTCTGCAGCATGTGCTGCGAGAGGGCCAGGAGTGCGTGAGTCTGGGGTGTTCCCATGCATTGTCTGCAGCATGTGCTGCGAGAGGGCCAGGAGTGCGTGAGTCTGGGGTGTTCCCATGCATTGTCTGCAGCATGTGCTGCGAGAGGGCCAGGAGTGCGTGAGTCTGGGGTGTTGCCATGCATTGTCTGTACCCTGTGCTGCGAGAGGGCCAGGAGTGCGTGAGTCTGGGGTGTTCCCATGCATTGTCTGCAGCATGTGCTGCGAGAGGGCCAGGAGTGCGTGAGTCTGGGGTGTTCCCATGCATTGTCTGCAGCATGTGCTGCGAGAGGGCCAGGAGTGCGTGAGTCTGGGGTGTTGCCATGCATTGTCTGTACCATGTGCTGCGAGAGGGCCAGGGGTGCGTGAGTCTGGGGTGTTCTCATGCATTGTCTGCACCATGTGCTGCGAGAGGGCCAGGAGTGCATGAGTCTGGGGTGTTCCCATGCATTGTCTGCACCATGTGCTGCGAGAGGCCTGGAGTGCGTGAGTCTGGGGTGTTCTCATGCATTGTCTGTACCATGTGCTGCGAGAGGGCCAGGGGTGCGTGAGTCTGGGGTGTTCCCATGCATTGTCTGCAGCATGTGCTGCGAGAGGGCCAGGAGTGCGTGAGTCTGGGGTGTTGCCATGCATTGTCTGTACCATGTGCTGCGAGAGGGCCAGGAGTGCGTGAGTCTGGGGTGTTCCCATGCATTGTCTGCACCATGTGCTGCGAGAGGGCCAGGAGTGCGTGAGTCTGGGGTGTTCCCATGCATTGTCTGCAGCATGTGCTGCGAGAGGGCCAGGAGTGCGTGAGTCTGGGGTGTTCCCATGCATTGTCTGCACCATGTGCTGCGAGAGGCCTGGAGTGCGTGAGTCTGAGGTGGTCCCATGCATTGTCTGCACCATGTGCTGCGAGAGGCCTGGAGTGCGTGAGTCTGGGGTGGTCCCATGCATTGTCTGCACCATGTGCTGCGAGAGGCCTGGAGTGCGTGAGTCTGGGGTGTTCTCATGCATTGTCTGCAGCATGTGCTGCGAGAGGGCCAGGGGTGCGTGAGTCTGGGGTGTTCTCATGCATTGTCTGTACCATGTGCTGCGAGAGGCCTGGAGTGCGTGAGTCTGGGGTGGTCCCATGCATTGTCTGCACCATGTGCTGCGAGAGGCCTGGAGTGCGTGAGTCTGGGGTGGTCCCATGCATTGTCTGTACCATGTGCTGCGAGAGGGCCTGGAGTGCGTGAGTCTGGGGTGTTCCCATGCATTGTCTGCACCATGTGCTGCGAGAGGGCCAGGAGTGCGTGAGTCTGGGGTGTTCCCATGCATTGTCTGTACCATGTGCTGCGAGAGGGCCAGGAGTGCGTGAGTCTGGGGTGTTCCCATGCATTGTCTGCACCATGTGCTGCGAGAGGGCCAGGAGTGCGTGAGTCTGGGGTGTTCCCATGCATTGTCTGCACCATGTGCTGCGAGAGGGCCAGGAGTGCGTGAGTCTGGGGTGTTCCCATGCATTGTCTGTACCATGTGCTGCGAGAGGGCCAGGAGTGCGTGAGTCTGGGGTGTTCCCATGCATTGTCTGCACCATGTGCTGCGAGAGGGCCAGGAGTGCGTGAGTCTGGGGTGTTCCCATGCATTGTCTGTACCATGTGCTGCGAGAGGGCCAGGAGTGCGTGAGTCTGGGGTGTTCCCATGCATTGTCTGCAGCATGTGCTGCGAGAGAGCCAGGAGTGCGTGAGTCTGGGGTGTTCCCATGCATTGTCTGCACCATGTGCTGCGAGAGGGCCAGGAGTGCGTGAGTCTGGGGTGTTCCCATGCATTGTCTGCACCATGTGCTGCGAGAGGGCCAGGGGTGCGTGAGTCTGGGGTGTTCCCATGCATTGTCTGCACCATGTGCTGCGAGAGGCCTGGAGTGCGTGAGTCTGGGGTGGTCCCATGCATTGTCTGTACCATGTGCTGCGAGAGGGCCTGGAGTGCGTGAGTCTGGGGTGTTCCCATGCATTGTCTGCACCATGTGCTGCGAGAGGGCCAGGAGTGCGTGAGTCTGGGGTGTTCCCATGCATTGTCTGCACCATGTGCTGCGAGAGACCTGGAGTGCGTGAGTCTGGGGTGTTCCCATGCATTGTCTGCACCATGTGCTGCGAGAGGGCCAGGAGTGCGTGAGTCTGGGGTGTTCCCATGCATTGTCTGCACCATGTGCTGCGAGAGGGCCAGGAGTGCATGAGTCTGGGGTGGTCCCATGCATTGTCTGTACCATGTGCCGCGAGAGGGCCAGGAGTGCGTGAGTCTGGGGTGTTCCCATGCATTGTCTGCACCATGTGCTGCGAGAGGGCCAGGAGTGCATGAGTCTGGGGTGGTCCCATGCATTGTCTGCACCATGTGCTGCGAGAGGGCCAGGGGTGCGTGAATCTGGGGTGTTCCCATGCATTGTCTGCACCATGTGCTGCGAGAGGGCCAGGAGTGCGTGAGTCTGGGGTGTTCCCATGCATTGTCTGTACCATGTGCTGCGAGAGGGCCAGGGGTGCGTGAGTCTGGGGTGTTCCCATGCATTGTCTGCACCATGTGCTGCGAGAGGGCCAGGAGTGCGTGAGTCTGGGGTGTTCCCATGCATTGTCTGCACCATGTGCCGCGAGAGGGCCAGGAGTGCGTGAGTCTGGGGTGGTCCCATGCATTGTCTGTACCATGTGCTGCGAGAGGGCCAGGAGTGCGTGAGTCTGAGGTGGTCCCATGCATTGTCTGTACCATGTGCTGCGAGAGGCCAGGAGTGCGTGAGTCTGGGGTGTTCCCATGCATTGTCTGCACCATGTGCCGCGAGAGGGCCAGGAGTGCGTGAGTCTGGGGTGTTCCCATGCATTGTCTGTACCATGTGCTGCGAGAGGGCCAGGAGTGCGTGAGTCTGAGGTGGTCCCATGCATTGTCTGTACCATGTGCTGCGAGAGGGCCAGGAGTGCGTGAGTCTGAGGTGGTCCCATGCATTGTCTGTACCATGTGCTGCGAGAGGGCCAGGAGTGCGTGAGTCTGGGGTGTTCCCATGCATTGTCTGCACCATGTGCCGCGAGAGGGCCAGGAGTGCGTGAGTCTGGGGTGTTCCCATGCATTGTCTGTACCATGTGCTGCGAGAGGGCCAGGAGTGCGTGAGTCTGGGGTGTTCCCATGCATTGTCTGCACCATGTGCTGCGAGAGGGCCAGGAGTGCGTGAGTCTGGGGTGTTCCCATGCATTGTCTGCACCATGTGCTGCGAGAGGGCCAGGAGTGCGTGAGTCTGGGGTGTTCCCATGCATTGTCTGCAGCATGTGCTGCGAGAGGGCCAGGAGTGCGTGAGTCTGTCTGTACCATGTGCTGCGAGAGGGCCAGGAGTGCATGAGTCTGGGGTGTTCCCATGCATTGTCTGCACCATGTGCTGCGAGAGGGCCAGGGGTGCGTGAGTCTGGGGTGTTCCCCCATGCATTGTCTGTACCATGTGCTGCGAGAGGGCCAGGAGTGCGTGAGTCTGGGGTGTTCCCATGCATTGTCTGCACCATGTGCTGCGAGAGGCCTGGAGTGCGTGAGTCTGGGGTGTTCCCATGCATTGTCTGCACCATGTGCTGCGAGAGGGCCAGGAGTGCATGAGTCTGGGGTGTTCCCATGCATTGTCTGCACCATGTGCTGCGAGAGGGCCAGGAGTGCGTGAGTCTGGGGTGTTCCCATGCATTGTCTGTACCATGTGCTGCGAGAGGGCCAGGAGTGCGTGAGTCTGAGGTGGTCCCATGCATTGTCTGCACCATGTGCTGCGAGAGGGCCAGGAGTGCGTGAGTCTGGGGTGTTCCCATGCATTGTCTGCACCATGTGCCGCGAGAGGGCCAGGAGTGCGTGAGTCTGGGGTGGTCCCATGCATTGTCTGTACCATGTGCTGCGAGAGGGCCAGGAGTGCGTGAGTCTGAGGTGGTCCCATGCATTGTCTGTACCATGTGCTGCGAGAGGGCCAGGAGTGCGTGAGTCTGAGGTGGTCCCATGCATTGTCTGTACCATGTGCTGCGAGAGGGCCAGGAGTGCGTGAGTCTGGGGTGTTGCCATGCATTGTCGGTACCATGTGCTGCGAGAGGGCCAGGAGTGCGTGAGTCTGAGGTGGTCCCATGCATTGTCTGTACCATGTGCTGCGAGAGGGCCAGGAGTGCGTGAGTCTGGGGTGTTCCCATGCATTGTCTGCACCATGTGCTGCGAGAGGGCCAGGAGTGCGTGAGTCTGGGGTGTTCCCATGCATTGTCTGCACCATGTGCCGCGAGAGGGCCAGGAGTGCGTGAGTCTGGGGTGTTCCCATGCATTGTCTGTACCATGTGCTGCGAGAGGGCCAGGAGTGCGTGAGTCTGAGGTGGTCCCATGCATTGTCTGCACCATGTGCTGCGAGAGGGCCAGGAGTGCGTGAGTCTGGGGTGTTCCCATGCATTGTCTGCAGCATGTGCTGCGAGAGGGCCAGGAGTGCGTGAGTCTGGGGTGTTCCCATGCATTGTCTGCAGCATGTGCTGCGAGAGGGCCAGGAGTGCGTGAGTCTGGGGTGTTCCCATGCATTGTCTGCACCATGTGCTGCGAGAGGGCCAGGGGTGCGTGAGTCTGGGGTGTTCCCCCATGCATTGTCTGTACCATGTGCTGCGAGAGGGCCAGGAGTGCGTGAGTCTGGGGTGTTCCCATGCATTGTCTGCACCATGTGCTGCGAGAGGCCTGGAGTGCGTGAGTCTGGGGTGTTCCCATGCATTGTCTGCACCATGTGCTGCGAGAGGGCCAGGAGTGCATGAGTCTGGGGTGTTCCCATGCATTGTCTGCACCATGTGCTGCGAGAGGGCCAGGAGTGCGTGAGTCTGGGGTGTTCCCATGCATTGTCTGTACCATGTGCTGCGAGAGGGCCAGGAGTGCGTGAGTCTGGGGTGTTCCCATGCATTGTCTGTACCATGTGCTGCGAGAGGGCCAGGAGTGCGTGAGTCTGGGGTGTTGCCATGCATTGTCTGTACCATGTGCTGCGAGAGGGCCAGGAGTGCGTGAGTCTGAGGTGGTCCCATGCATTGTCTGCACCATGTGCTGCGAGAGGGCCAGGAGTGCGTGAGTCTGGGGTGTTCCCATGCATTGTCTGTACCATGTGCTGCGAGAGGGCCAGGAGTGCGTGAGTCTGGGGTGTTCCCATGCATTGTCTGCACCATGTGCTGCGAGAGGCCTGGAGTGCGTGAGTCTGGGGTGGTCCCATGCATTGTCTGTACCATGTGCTGCGAGAGGGCCAGGAGTGCGTGAGTCTGTCTGTACCATGTGCTGCGAGAGGGCCAGGAGTGCGTGAGTCTGTCTGTACCATGTGCTGCGAGAGGGCCAGGAGTGCGTGAGTCTGTCTGTACCATGTGCTGCGAGAGGGCCAGGAGTGCGTGAGTCTGTCTGTACCATGTGCTGCGAGAGGGCCAGGAGTGCGTGAGTCTGGGGTGTTCCCATGCATTGTCTGCACCATGTGCTGCGAGAGGCCTGGAGTGCGTGAGTCTGGGGTGTTCCCATGCATTGTCTGTACCATGTGCTGCGAGAGGGCCAGGAGTGCGTGAGTCTGGGGTGTTCCCATGCATTGTCTGCACCATGTGCTGCGAGAGGCCTGGAGTGCGTGAGTCTGGGGTGGTCCCATGCATTGTCTGCACCATGTGCTGCGAGAGGGCCAGGAGTGCGTGAGCCTGAGGTGGTCCCATGCATTGTCTGTACCATGTGCTGCGAGAGGGCCAGGAGTGCATGAGTCTGGGGTGTTCCCATGCATTGTCTGCACCATGTGCTGCGAGAGGGCCAGGAGTGCGTGAGTCTGGGGTGTTCCCATGCATTGTCTGCACCATGTGCTGCGAGAGGGCCAGGAGTGCGTGAGTCTGGGGTGTTCCCATGCATTGTCTGCACCATGTGCTGCGAGAGGGCCAGGAGTGCGTGAGTCTGGGGTGTTCCCATGCATTGTCTGTACCATGTGCTGCGAGAGGGCCAGGAGTGCGTGAGTCTGGGGTGTTCCCATGCATTGTCTGCACCATGTGCTGCGAGAGGGCCAGGAGTGCGTGAGTCTGGGGTGTTCCCATGCATTGTCTGTACCATGTGCTGCGAGAGGGCCAGGAGTGCGTGAGTCTGGGGTGTTCCCATGCATTGTCTGTACCATGTGCTGCGAGAGGGCCAGGAGTGCGTGAGCCTGGGGTGGTCCCATGCATTGTCTGCACCATGTGCTGCGAGAGGGCCAGGAGTGCGTGAGTCTGGGGTGTTCCCATGCATTGTCTGTACCATGTGCTGCGAGAGGGCCAGGGGTGCGTGAGTCTGGGGTGTTCCCATGCATTGTCTGTACCATGTGCTGCGAGAGGGCCAGGAGTGCGTGAGTCTGGGGTGTTCCCATGCATTGTCTGCACCATGTGCTGCGAGAGGGCCAGGAGTGCGTGAGTCTGAGGTGGTCCCATGCATTGTCTGCACCATGTGCTGCGAGAGGGCCAGGAGTGCGTGAGTCTGGGGTGTTCCCATGCATTGTCTGTACCATGTGCTGCGAGGGGGCCAGGAGTGCGTGAGCCTGGGGTGGTCCCATGCATTGTCTGCACCATGTGCTGCGAGAGGGCCAGGAGTGCGTGAGTCTGAGGTGGTCCCATGCATTGTCTGTACCATGTGCTGCGAGAGGGCCAGGAGTGCGTGAGTCTGGGGTGTTGCCATGCATTGTCTGCACCATGTGCTGCGAGAGGGCCAGGAGTGCGTGAGCCTGGGGTGGTCCCATGCATTGTCTGCACCATGTGCTGCGAGAGGGCCAGGAGTGCGTGAGTCTGGGGTGTTGCCATGCATTGTCTGTACCATGTGCTGCGAGAGGGCCAGGAGTGCGTGAGTCTGAGGTGGTCCCATGCATTGTCTGCACCATGTGCTGCGAGAGGGCCAGGAGTGCGTGAGTCTGGGGTGTTCCCATGCATTGTCTGTACCATGTGCTGCGAGAGGGCCAGGAGTGCGTGAGCCTGGGGTGTTGCCATGCATTGTCTGTACCATGTGCTGCGAGAGGGCCAGGAGTGCGTGAGTCTGGGGTGTTGCCATGCATTGTCTGTACCATGTGCTGCGAGAGGGCCAGGAGTGCGTGAGTCTGGGGTGTTCCCATGCATTGTCTGTACCATGTGCTGCGAGAGGGCCAGGAGTGCGTGAGCCTGGGGTGGTCCCATGCATTGTCTGCACCATGTGCTGCGAGAGGGCCAGGAGTGCGTGAGTCTGGGGTGTTCCCATGCATTGTCTGTACCATGTGCTGCGAGAGGGCCAGGAGTGCGTGAGTCTGGGGTGTTGCCATGCATTGTCTGTACCATGTGCTGCGAGAGGGCCAGGAGTGCATGAGTCTGGGGTGGTCCCATGCATTGTCTGTACCATGTGCTGCGAGAGGGCCAGGAGTGCGTGAGTCTGGGGTGTTCCCATGCATTGTCTGTACCATGTGCTGCGAGAGGGCCAGGAGTGCATGAGTCTGGGGTGGTCCCATGCATTGTCTGTACCATGTGCTGCGAGAGGGCCAGGAGTGCGTGAGTCTGGGGTGTTGCCATGCATTGTCTGTACCATGTGCTGCGAGAGGGCCAGGAGTGCATGAGTCTGGGGTGGTCCCATGCATTGTCTGTACCATGTGCCGCGAGAGGGCCAGGAGTGCGTGAGTCTGGGGTGTTCCCATGCATTGTCTGCACCATGTGCTGCGAGAGGGCCAGGAGTGCATGAGTCTGGGGTGGTCCCATGCATTGTCTGCACCATGTGCTGCGAGAGGGCCAGGGGTGCGTGAATCTGGGGTGTTCCCATGCATTGTCTGCACCATGTGCTGCGAGAGGGCCAGGAGTGCGTGAGTCTGGGGTGTTCCCATGCATTGTCTGTACCATGTGCTGCGAGAGGGCCAGGGGTGCGTGAGTCTGGGGTGTTCCCATGCATTGTCTGCACCATGTGCTGCGAGAGGGCCAGGAGTGCGTGAGTCTGGGGTGTTCCCATGCATTGTCTGTACCATGTGCTGCGAGAGGGCCAGGAGTGCGTGAGTCTGGGGTGTTCCCATGCATTGTCTGCACCATGTGCTGCGAGAGAGCCAGGAGTGCGTGAGTCTGGGGTGTTGCCATGCATTGTCTGTACCATGTGCTGCGAGAGGGCCAGGAGTGCGTGAGTCTGGGGTGTTCCCATGCATTGTCTGTACCATGTGCCGCGAGAGGGCCAGGAGTGCGTGAGTCTGGGGTGTTCCCATGCATTGTCTGTACCATGTGCTGCGAGAGGGCCAGGAGTGCGTGAGTCTGGGGTGTTCCCATGCATTGTCTGTACCATGTGCTGCGAGAGGGCCAGGGGTGCGTGAGTCTGGGGTGTTCCCATGCATTGTCTGCACCATGTGCTGCGAGAGGGCCAGGAGTGCGTGAGTCTGGGGTGTTCCCATGCATTGTCTGCACCATGTGCTGCGAGAGGGCCAGGGGTGCGTGAGTCTGGGGTGTTCCCATGCATTGTCTGCACCATGTGCTGCGAGAGGGCCAGGAGTGCGTGAGTCTGGGGTGTTCCCATGCATTGTCTGTACCATGTGCTGCGAGAGGGCCAGGAGTGCGTGAGTCTGGGGTGTTCCCATGCATTGTCTGCACCATGTGCCGCGAGAGGGCCAGGAGTGCGTGAGTCTGGGGTGGTCCCATGCATTGTCTGCACCATGTGCTGCGAGAGGGCCAGGAGTGCGTGAGTCTGGGGTGTTCCCATGCATTGTCTGCACCATGTGCTGCGAGAGGGCCAGGAGTGCGTGAGTCTGGGGTGTTCCCATGCATTGTCTGTACCATGTGCTGCGAGAGGGCCAGGAGTGCGTGAGTCTGGGGTGGTCCCATGCATTGTCTGCACCATGTGCTGCGAGAGGGCCAGGAGTGCGTGAGTCTGGGGTGTTCCCATGCATTGTCTGCACCATGTGCTGCGAGAGGGCCAGGGGTGCGTGAGTCTGGGGTGTTCCCATGCATTGTCTGCACCATGTGCTGCGAGAGGGCCAGGAGTGCGTGAGTCTGGGGTGTTCCCATGCATTGTCTGCAGCATGTGCTGCGAGAGGGCCAGGAGTGCGTGAGTCTAGGGTGTTCCCATGCATTGTCTGCACCATGTGCTGCGAGAGGCCAGGAGTGCGTGAGTCTGGGGTGGTCCCATGCATTGTCTGCACCATGTGCTGCGAGAGGCCTGGAGTGCGTGAGTCTGGGGTGTTCCCATGCATTGTCTGTACCATGTGCTGCGAGAGGGCCAGGAGTGCGTGAGTCGGGGGTGGTCCCATGCATTGTCTGCAGCATGTGCTGCGAGAGGGCCAGGAGTGCGTGAGTCTGGGGTGTTCCCATGCATTGTCTGTACCATGTGCTGCGAGAGGGCCAGGAGTGCGTGAGTCTGGGGTGTTCCCATGCATTGTCTGTACCATGTGCTGCGAGAGGGCCAGGAGTGCGTGAGTCTGGGGTGTTCTCATGCATTGTCTGCAGCATGTGCTGCGAGAGGGCCAGGAGTGCGTGAGTCTGAGGTGGTCCCATGCATTGTCTGCACCATGTGCCGCGAGAGGGCCAGGAGTGCGTGAGTCTGGGGTGTTCCCATGCATTGTCTGTACCATGTGCTGCGAGAGGGCCAGGAGTGCATGAGTCTGGGGTGTTCCCATGCATTGTCTGCACCATGTGCTGCGAGAGGGCCAGGAGTGCGTGAGTCTGGGGTGTTCCCATGCATTGTCTGCACCATGTGCTGCGAGAGGGCCAGGAGTGCGTGAGTCTGGGGTGTTCTCATGCATTGTCTGTACCATGTGCTGCGAGAGGGCCAGGAGTGCGTGAGTCTGGGGTGTTCCCATGCATTGTCTGCACCATGTGCTGCGAGAGGGCCAGGGGTGCGTGAGTCTGGGGTGTTCCCCCATGCATTGTCTGTACCATGTGCTGCGAGAGGCCAGGAGTGCGTGAGTCTGTCTGTACCATGTGCTGCGAGAGGGCCAGGAGTGCGTGAGTCTGGGGTGTTCCCATGCATTGTCTGTACCATGTGCTGCGAGAGGGCCAGGAGTGCGTGAGTCTGGGGTGTTCCCATGCATTGTCTGCAGCATGTGCTGCGAGAGGGCCAGGAGTGCGTGAGTCTAGGGTGTTCCCATGCATTGTCTGTACCATGTGCTGCGAGAGGGCCAGGGGTGGGTGAGTCTGGGGTGTTCCCATGCATTGTCTGCACCATGTGCTGCGAGAGGGCCAGGGGTGCGTGATTCTGGGGTGTTCCCATGCATTGTCTGCACCATGTGCTGCGAGAGGGCCAGGAGTGCGTGAGTCTGGGGTGTTCCCATGCATTGACTGCACCATGTGCTGCGAGAGGCCAGGAGTGCGTGAGTCTGGGGTGTTCCCATGCATTGTCTGCACCATGTGCTGCGAAAGGGCCAGGAGTGCGTGAGTCTGGGGTGTTCCCATGCATTGTCTGCACCATGTGCTGCGAGAGGGCCAGGAGTGCGTGAGTCTGGGGTGTTCCCATGCATTGTCTGCACCATGTGCTGCGAGAGGGCCAGGGGTGCGT
Source organism: Lissotriton helveticus (assembly GCF_964261635.1). Lineage (NCBI taxonomy): Eukaryota > Metazoa > Chordata > Amphibia > Caudata > Salamandridae > Lissotriton > Lissotriton helveticus. The sequence continues at coordinate 1,291,437,411 of NC_136068.1, forward strand.
GAGTCTGGGGTGTTCCCATGCATTGTCTGCACCATGTGCTGCGAGAGGGCCAGGGGTGCGTGAGTCTGGGGTGTTCCCATGCATTGTCTGCACCATGTGCTGCGAGAGGCCAGGAGTGCGTGAGTCTGGGGTGTTCCCATGCATTGTCTGCACCATGTGCTGCGAGAGGGCCAGGAGTGCGTGAGTCTGGGGTGTTCCCATGCATTGTCTGCACCATGTGCTGCGAGAGGCCAGGAGTGCGTGAGTCTGGGGTGTTCCCATGCATTGTCTGTACCATGTGCTGCCAGAGGGCCAGGAGTGCGTGAGTCTGTCTGTACCATGTGCTGCGAGAGGGCCAGGAGTGCGTGAGTCTGGGGTGTTCCCATGCATTGTCTGCACCATGTGCTGCGAGAGAGCCAGGAGTGCGTGAGTCTGGGGTGTTCCCATGCATTGTCTGTACCATGTGCTGCGAGAGGCCAGGAGTGCGTGAGTCTGGGGTGTTCCCATGCATTGTCTGCACCATGTGCTGCGAGAGGGCCAGGAGTGCGTGAGTCTGTCTGTACCATGTGCTGCGAGAGGGCCAGGAATGCGTGAGTCTGGGGTGTTCCCATGCATTGTCTGCACCATGTGCTGCGAGAGAGCCAGGAGTGCGTGAGTCTGGGGTGTTCCCATGCATTGTCTGCACCATGTGCTGCGAGAGGGCCAGGAGTGCGTGAGTCTGGGGTGTTCCCATGCATTGTCTGCACCATGTGCTGCGAGAGAGCCAGGAGTGCGTGAGTCTGGGGTGTTCCCATGCATTGTCTGCACCATGTGCTGCGAGAGGCCAGGAGTGCGTGAGTCTGGGGTGTTCCCATGCATTGTCTGCACCATGTGCTGCGAGAGAGCCAGGAGTGCGTGAGTCTGGGGTGTTCCCATGCATTGTCTGTACCATGTGCTGCGAGAGGGCCAGGAGTGCGTGAGTCTGGGGTGTTCCCATGCATTGTCTGCACCATGTGCTGTGAGAGAGCCAGGAGTGCGTGAGTCTGGGGTGTTCCCATGCATTGTCTGCACCATGTGCTGCGAGAGGGCCAGGAGTGCATGAGTCTGGGGTGTTCCCATGCATTGTCTGCACCATGTGCTGCGAGAGGGCCAGGGGTGCGTGAGTCTGGGGTGTTCCCATGCATTGTCTGCACCATGTGCTGCGAGAGGCCAGGAGTGCGTGAGTCTGTCTGTACCATGTGCTGCGAGAGGGCCAGGAGTGCGTGAGTCTGGGGTGTTGCCATGCATTGTCTGTACCATGTGCTGCGAGAGGGCCAGGAGTGTGTGAGTCTGGGGTGTTCCCATGCATTGTCTGTACCATGTGCTGCGAGAGGGCCAGGGGTGCGTGAGTCTGTGGTGTTGCCATGCATTGTCTGCACCATGTGCTGCGAGAGAGCCAGGAGTGCGTGAGTCTGGGGTGTTCCCATGCATTGTCTGCACCATGTGCTGCGAGAGGGCCAGGAGTGCGTGAGTCTGGGGTGTTCCCATGCATTGTCTGCACCATGTGCTGCGAGAGGGCCAGGGGTGCGTGAGTCTGGGGTGTTCCCCCATGCATTGTCTGCACCATGTGCTGCGAGAGGGCCAGGGGTGCGTTAGTCTGGGGTGTTCCCATGCATTGTCTGTACCATGTGCTGCGAGAGGGCCAGGAGTGCGTGAGTCTGGGGTGTTGCCATGCATTGTCTGTACCATGTGCTGCGAGAGGGCCAGGAGTGCATGAGTCTGGGGTGTTCCCATGCATTGTCTGTACCATGTGCTGCGAGAGGGCCAGGAGTGCGTGAGTCTGGGGTGTTCCCATGCATTGTCTGCACCATGTGCTGCGAGAGGCCAGGAGTGCGTGAGTCTGGGGTGTTGCCATGCATTGTCTGTACCATGTGCTGCGAGAGGGCCAGGAGTGCATGAGTCTGGGGTGTTCCCATGCATTGTCTGTACCCTGTGCTGCGAGAGGGCCAGGAGTGCGTGAGTCTGGGGTGTTCCCATGCATTGTCTGTACCATGTGCTGCGAGAGGGCCAGGAGTGCGTGAGTCTGGGGTGTTGCCATGCATTGTCTGTACCATGTGCTGCGAGAGGGCCAGGAGTGCGTGAGTCTGGGGTGTTCCCATGCATTGTCTGCACCATGTGCTGCGAGAGGGCCAGGAGTGCGTGAGTCTGGGGTGTTCCCATGCATTGTCTGCACCATGTGCTGCGAGAGGGCCAGGGGTGCGTGAGTCTGGGGTGTTCCCATGCATTGTCTGTACCATGTGCTGCGAGAGGGCCAGGAGTGCGTGAGTCTGGGGTGTTCCCATGCATTGTCTGCACCATGTGCTGCGAGAGGGCCAGGGGTGCGTGAGTCTGAGGTGGTCCCATGCATTGTCTGCACCATGTGCTGCGAGAGGGCCAGGAGTGCGTGAGTCTGAGGTGGTCCCATGCATTGTCTGCACCATGTGCTGCGAGAGGGCCAGGAGTGCGTGAGTCTGGGGTGTTGCCATGCATTGTCTGCACCATGTGCTGCGAGAGGGCCAGGAGTGCGTGAGTCTGGGGTGGTCCCATGCATTGTCTGCACCATGTGCTGCGAGAGGCCAGGAGTGCGTGAGTCTGGGGTGTTCCCATGCATTGTCTGCACCATGTGCTGCGAGAGGGCCAGGAGTGCGTGAGTCTGGGGTGTTCCCATGCATTGTCTGTACCATGTGCTGCGAGAGGGCCAGGGGTGCGTGAGTCTGGGGTGGTCCCATGCATTGTCTGCACCATGTGCTGCGAGAGGCCTGGAGTGTTCCCATGCATTGTCTGTACCATGTGCTGCGAGAGGGCCAGGAGTGCGTGAGTCTGGGGTGGTCCCATGCATTGTCTGCACCATGTGCTGCGAGAGGGCCAGGAGTGCGTGAGTCTGGGGTGTTCCCATGCATTGTCTGCACCATGTGCTGCGAGAGGGCCAGGAGTGCGTGAGTCTGGGGTGTTCTCATGCATTGTCTGCAGCATGTGCTGCGAGAGGGCCAGGAGTGCGTGAGTCTGGGGTGGTCCCATGCATTGTCTGCACCATGTGCCGCGAGAGGGCCAGGAGTGCGTGAGTCTGGGGTGTTCCCATGCATTGTCTGTACCATGTGCTGCGAGAGGGCCAGGAGTGCGTGAGTCTGGGGTGTTCCCATGCATTGTCTGCACCATGTGCCGCGAGAGGGCCAGGAGTGCGTGAGTCTGTGGTGGTCCCATGCATTGTCTGCACCATGTGCTGCGAGAGGGCCAGGAGTGCGTGAGTCTGGGGTGTTCCCATGCATTGTCTGCACCATGTGCTGCGAGAGGGCCAGGAGTGCGTGAGTCTGGGGTGTTCCCATGCATTGTCTGTACCATGTGCTGCGAGAGGGCCAGGAGTGCGTGAGTCTGGGGTGGTCCCATGCATTGTCTGCACCATGTGCTGCGAGAGGGCCAGGAGTGCGTGAGTCTGGGGTGTTCCCATGCATTGTCTGCACCATGTGCTGCGAGAGGCCTGGAGTGCGTGAGTCTGGGGTGTTCCCATGCATTGTCTGCACCATGTGCTGCGAGAGGGCCAGGAGTGCGTGAGTCTGGGGTGTTCCCATGCATTGTCTGCACCATGTGCTGCGAGAGGGCCAGGAGTGCATGAGTCTGGGGTGTTCCCATGCATTGTCTGCACCATGTGCTGCGAGAGGGCCAGGAGTGCATGAGTCTGGGGTGTTCCCATGCATTGTCTGCACCATGTGCTGCGAGAGGGCCAGGAGTGCGTGAGTCTGGGGTGTTCCCATGCATTGTCTGCACCATGTGCTGCGAGAGGGCCAGGAGTGCGTGAGTCTGGGGTGTTCCCATGCATTGTCTGTACCATGTGCTGCGAGAGGGCCAGGAGTGCATGAGTCTGGGGTGTTCCCATGCATTGTCTGCACCATGTGCTGCGAGAGGGCCAGGAGTGCGTGAGTCTGGGGTGTTCCCATGCATTGTCTGTACCATGTGCTGCGAGAGGGCCAGGAGTGCATGAGTCTGGGGTGTTCCCATGCATTGTCTGCACCATGTGCTGCGAGAGGGCCAGGAGTGCGTGAGTCTGGGGTGGTCCCATGCATTGTCTGCACCATGTGCTGCGAGAGGGCCAGGAGTGCGTGAGTCTGGGGTGTTCCCATGCATTGTCTGCAGCATGTGCTGCGAGAGGGCCAGGAGTGCGTGAGTCTGGGGTGGTCCCATGCATTGTCTGCACCATGTGCTGCGAGAGGGCCAGGAGTGCGTGAGTCTGAGGTGGTCCCATGCATTGTCTGTACCATGTGCTGCGAGAGGGCCAGGAGTGCGTGAGTCTGGGGTGTTCTCATGCATTGTCTGCACCATGTGCTGCGAGAGGGCCAGGAGTGCGTGAGTCTGGGGTGTTCCCATGCATTGTCTGTACCATGTGCTGCGAGAGGGCCAGGAGTGCATGAGTCTGGGGTGTTCCCATGCATTGTCTGTACCATGTGCTGCGAGAGGGCCAGGAGTGCGTGAGTCTGGGGTGTTCCCATGCATTGTCTGTACCATGTGCTGCGAGAGGGCCAGGAGTGCGTGAGTCTGGGGTGTTGCCATGCATTGTCTGTACCATGTGCTGCGAGAGGGCCAGGAGTGCGTGAGTCTGGGGTGTTCCCATGCATTGTCTGCACCATGTGCTGCGAGAGGGCCAGGAGTGCGTGAGTCTGGGGTGTTCCCATGCATTGTCTGCACCATGTGCTGCGAGAGGGCCAGGAGTGCGTGAGTCTGGGGTGTTCCCATGCATTGTCTGCACCATGTGCTGCGAGAGGGCCAGGAGTGCGTGAGTCTGGGGTGTTCCCATGCATTGTCTGTACCATGTGCTGCGAGAGGGCCAGGAGTGCGTGAGTCTGGGGTGTTCTCATGCATTGTCTGCACCATGTGCTGCGAGAGAGCCAGGAGTGCGTGAGTCTGGGGTGTTCCCATGCATTGTCTGCACCATGTGCTGCGAGAGGGCCAGGAGTGCGTGAGTCTGGGGTGTTCCCATGCATTGTCTGCACCATGTGCTGCGAGAGGGCCAGGAGTGCGTGAGTCTGGGGTGTTCCCATGCATTGTCTGCACCATGTGCTGCGAGAGGGCCAGGAGTGCGTGAGTCTGGGGTGTTCCCATGCATTGTCTGCACCATGTGCTGCGAGAGGGCCAGGAGTGCGTGAGTCTGGGGTGTTCCCATGCATTGTCTGCACCATGTGCTGCGAGAGGGCCAGGAGTGCGTGAGTCTGGGGTGTTCCCATGCATTGTCTGCACCATGTGCTGCGAGAGGGCCAGGGGTGCGTGAGTCTGGGGTGTTCCCATGCATTGTCTGCAGCATGTGCTGCGAGAGGGCCAGGAGTGCGTGAGTCTGGGGTGTTCCCATGCATTGTCTGCAGCATGTGCTGCGAGAGGGCCAGGAGTGCGTGAGTCTGGGGTGTTCCCATGCATTGTCTGCAGCATGTGCTGCGAGAGGGCCAGGAGTGCGTGAGTCTGGGGTGTTCCCATGCATTGTCTGCAGCATGTGCTGCGAGAGGGCCAGGAGTGCGTGAGTCTGGGGTGTTCCCATGCATTGTCTGTACCATGTGCTGCGAGAGGGCCAGGAGTGCGTGAGTCTGGGGTGTTCCCATGCATTGTCTGTACCATGTGCTGCGAGAGGGCCAGGAGTGCGTGAGTCTGGGGTGTTCCCATGCATTGTCTGTACCATGTGCTGCGAGAGGGCCAGGAGTGCGTGAGTCTGGGGTGTTGCCATGCATTGTCTGTACCATGTGCTGCGAGAGGGCCAGGAGTGCGTGAGTCTGGGGTGTTCCCATGCATTGTCTGCACCATGTGCTGCGAGAGGGCCAGGAGTGCGTGAGTCTGGGGTGTTCCCATGCATTGTCTGCACCATGTGCTGCGAGAGGGCCAGGAGTGCGTGAGTCTGGGGTGTTCCCATGCATTGTCTGCACCATGTGCTGCGAGAGGGCTCCTCCTGGCCTGGAGGCGAGGGAGTTAAGCCTGCTGCAGAAAGCTAGAAGGGAAAGTAGTTTTTCAGACCAGCCCTTCCGCTAGACTTCAGACGTATTACTCACAAGAGAATCATTAATCCCAAAGGGGCGGATTATCGCGGTGACTGCATTTGATATGTTTCTTCAGAAATCCAGCCGCACCCTTCATGTCCGACACTTGGTGTCTGACGTGCTGCCACCTGTACGGCCTAGATCTGTCCAGTTACCTCCACAGAGAAGCCCCCTCTTTTAAATTCATGCCTAGTCTCAGCCTCCACTATGAGGTCTCCCGCACTTGTCCAAGGGCCATCTTCTTTTCTTCTCTAGGATCCGTCGGTTTACCCTTTCTGCCCACATTCCCACCCATTGCTGCTTTTCCATTCCCCCCGGGGCCTCTCGCATTTCCTTCCACCCCTCACTCTTCCTGCTTTAGATTTGCTCTTTCACCCCACTTTTGTATGTATGCATGTATGAATCCATGTATGTAGTGCAGTCATAGCCAGAAGGCAGCAGGGTGCAAAGGCGAGCATAAAGTCAACAAGTGTGGGAGAGTCCGCTGGTTTGTGCACTGTTATTGCTGTGTGATGTAGTGTTGATTTAAAGAGATGTTTTCAACTGTTTACTAAATTTGAACAGGGTTGGCTCAGTTCCTGATGGATTTGGTGATACTGTTCTAGATCCTGGGTACATAAATGAAGAAGACCTTCTGCTTTGTTTTTGTTCTGTTTTTATGATTCTTAGTCTGTAGTCTTATATTGTCCTGGTTGTTGGTGTGCCAAGAACCACCTGAAAAGGTGAGATTGTCTGCAAGATAAGCGGTGTGCTGGTTGTGATGGCTTGGTAAATCATGCAGCTGGTTTTGAAGATAATGTGGACAGATAAGAGGAGCTAATGGAGGTCCATCAGGTTAGAGGTAATGGAATACTATTTCTGCAGATCAGTATGAGGCCTGCAGCTGCATTTAGGATACCTTTAAAGCGATGGTCTTCAAACTTTCTTCTGTCAAGCCTACCCTGAGAAATATGGGCATCGTCCCCCTCCCCCCAACATATGAAACGGCAGATAGAGACCAGGCTAAGAAGGCTAACTAAATCAGCAGTATATTGAGAATTCCACTGGGCAAAAGCCTCATTCAGGTCCAAAGCTCGATTTAGATCTTCTCTACAAAGCACCATCCTGACCTATACTTACAACGCCCTATCCTGAAATCCCTGCCAGGTTGCACCCAGACCATAGTTGCCAAGTTTTAAGAATGCTTATGTGTCACACTCCCATGGTTTCAGTGTGCTTAGGAGTGACATTCAACGCCTAATGTACAACACTTACAATTAGACTTTTCAATGACCAAAAACAAGCAGTGAAATGCCTTTGAAAGAGCTAGATATCGGATATTGCACACTTTTAAGCAAGTAGAAGCATTACAAATTTCTAGAAACTATTAAACATTTACAATGGACCCCTTAATGACCTGGCCCATAATAAAATGTGCAGCACTGCCAGACACCAGTACTTTTTCTTTTTATGTGTACATACTTTAAACAGAAATTATAAGCAGAATGCACTTTAAAATGCTTTAGGGAGCTCTTTTAATAACACCTGACTGATAATAAAAGTAAACAAAGGCTAAAAAGCCATGGTAAAAATGTATACAGATGAGTATATGTAAAGTTCTATTTAAGTAACCTGTTCAGGCCTTTGCAGAATTTTGAAACCTGAAAATATCACCAGTGTTTCTCCCTGGTAAAGGTGACAACCCTGTTGTCTGCTTAAAAGTACAAAACAACAGATAGTAACGAAGCCCTCGGTAAGACCCACGAGTGGCCACCTTTTAAAGACAGATGCAAGTCTGTATGCTGCCCTCCAGCATGAGGCAAAGGTGAAAATTACTATTTCTATCCTGGCTGCGGCCTCCGCCAGTGAGGAGGAAATTTGCCTGGGGCCTGAAAAGACTCTCCAAAACATGGTCCTCGGTGTCATTTAGAGTGACCTCCTCCGATGGTTGCAAATGGTCGAATGTGGCATAATAAAAAACAGAAACCCTTGCATTAATTGTAAAAACATCCACAGGCTATGTTCAACCTCCAAATCAAAGTGAGTGGTTGGTGTATTGTGACCGTCGGCAGGTCTTCGCTACCTTATGAATTTCCGGACTGTTCCTGGTCTTCCTTGCACGAGTCCAAGCCATTCTCAGGAAAAGCCCACCTGCCTTTAAAAATAAGGACAAAAATGCACAATGAGAGAAATATGTTACAATTTGTACTAATAAAAACCACTTGTGAGTGCGTTCTGGGGCTTCTGCTTGCCAGTGGGGTGACGTGGACTGACCCCCAACCCCCTTTGAGATGACTCCATGCCCACCAGGGGGCGTGCCCCACAGTTTTAAGACCGCTGCTTTAAGGGGTGCAAGAGTGTAGTTCAGGAGGCCATGGAGCAAGGCGTTCCCAGCATCTCGATGTAAAAGTATGAGTGCTTGAATAGACGTTCTGAAATCGCTTTCTGGAAGAAACAGTTTCATCAGCTTTGGAAGAGAGTTGGTACCAGGCTATTATTTTTTTTTTTTTGTCATTGTGTTCCTTGATGTGAGGTTTGATGTCCAGAGTTAATCCAAATGGCTTGGCGTTTAGTGAACGATGGGGTTCTAAGCCACCAAGATTCCTATAACTGAGCTAGGTTTGTATTGTTTCTTGTGTTTTTTGTTATTGTAATTTTGACTTGTTTGGGTTGAGATTTAATTAGGCACTAGACATCCCGGTCTAGATTATGAGTGCGATTTTCGAGGCTGTGGATGTCTTAAGCAGAGGAGACTTTCAAGTAGAAGCATGAATAATCAAAAATTTCCTAGTGGAAAGTTTCAATTCCATTAAAGACTCGGAGGCGAGGATTATGCATACTCTCTTTACTTTATTATTCACAGCAGTCATTTCATAGAACATCTCAAAACTACTTTTCCCATGAACCCTTGGGAATAGGAATAAAATGTTCACAACATTCTAGATCAATAGGCAAACAGTCCAATTGCACAGCCAATCAGGACTTATCATGCTGCCATATAGACGATCAACAGAGTCCCATAGTCTTCTTTTGTCTCATGAGCCAAGCCGACCATCTGGAATCAAGCGTCCTATCTGGTAGAATCCGAGCTTGAGAAAAAACAGGAATAGTTATCCAAAGGTCAGAACTGAAACATAATAGCATAAAAAGACTTGTTAAGCAGTACACGATAAAGAAAACCGGTAAGACCAAGGTTCAAGCATAGCATCAGTAAACATAGCTTTTTGTTTTAAATAAAATCTAATTTAAATGAGAAAATCTATTTACTCACTAGTCACAGGCAGGGGAATTGGATTGAAGTCCCAGGGCGGGATAATCCCCGCTTCTGCAGTCCTTTATAGAATTGAAACTTTCTGTTACGAAAGCTAGGACATTTTTAATTCTATGTCTGGACTGGAGACTAGGATTATGCATGTTCAAAGCTTATCCACCACCAACTGAGCCATATCATGTACAAGCTTAAAATAAAACTTCTTAAAGGTGGAATTGGATGACTAGTCTGCCGCGTTGATGATGTCCTCCAAGCGTTCGCCCAGACTGAAAGCTTTTGAAGCCATCGCTCCATGGGCAGAATGTGCCACAAACATCCAAAATCAATGCCTGCCTGCCTGCGTTACCCTCCTCGGCCAGCGGGCTATAGTAGGGGAGGAGATCAACTTGTGAGGCTTGAGGAGCGCTATCAAAAGTTGGCGCTCACCTAGTGGCCGAACGTCTTCCGACATCTTCTCATGTGCTTTGAGTCCCTGTACCATGTACAGTTTTGGGGAATCTGGATAAGAGATCACTCCGGTGTAGCATTTAGTTAGTCTGATGACTGTGAAGGAAACCCCAGAAGGGGAGAAAGTTTTGCCAGTAAGGTCCAGGGCTCTAACATCGGATGCCTGTCCGCATGAGACAAGACGGAGGAGCATCGCTAGTTTCACCCATAGCTCCTTCCTGGATAAAAATGTGTTTGGTTGTGTAAGAAAGTGCCCCTTTTTACATGGTTACCCCCTAACTGTTTTCCAGATAACTGATGCCAACTTGACTGTGTGCTGGAATCCTGCTAACCAGGCCCTAGCACCTGTGTTCTTTCCAAAAACTGTACCTTTGTACCCACAATTGACACTCCTCGGGCCACATGTAAGTCCCTTGTAAAAGGTACCCCTGCTGCAGCATGTATTATGCGCCCTCAGAGACTCCTCACCTTAACACCCTGCCAATACAGACTGCGTGTTTTTGGTGCAGACCAAACTAAAGAGTCGACATGGCACACATCCATGTGTCATCTGTATTTCACTTGCAACCTGAGCGCACAGCTCTAAGAATCTATCAAAGTATGTGTTACACCACATTCATAATATGTATTCAATTTTTAATGTAACAATTCATGTACTATGGACCACTGCTAATGTAGAAGCATTTTGAAATGTCATGCTATTGTATTCAGCAATATGGTATACGTACACTTTTCTTTAACAAGAATTTGTTGTTTTCCTTTTATGATGTTGCCCAATGCATTTTGGAACCTTTGTCCCTTCTTTGGGGGTCAGTGTAACAAATATGAAATCTAACGAAATGAGGGGGAGGACATATCACTTGTTCTGATGTAAGTGTTGTAAGAAAATGCCCTCTTTTTGCATGGTTGCCCCCACATTTAGCTCAACTGCAGATGTGCTTTGACTGTGTGGGCCCTGGGTTCTTGCCAACCAGGTACCCAGGGACTATGTTCTTTTCCTAAACTGCATTGAAAACAAAACCCAGTTGGCACTTTTTGGCCACAGGTCAGTCCCTTGTAAAATGGTACCACATGTACCAAGTGCAATGTGGCCAGGGAAGGCCTCTAAGAGCTGCAGCACCTCATGTGCCACCCTTGGTGTGGAGGGGGGAGGGGGGGTGGGGGGGTCAGCCACCCCTCTAGCGGGTTGCACTAGACTAGTGGTGAGGGTACAGGTGCATGAGCTCTGTACCCCTACAGTGTCTAAGCCAATTTTTAGACATTGTAAGTACAGTAATGCCATTAAGAGTATATGGTGTGGGAGTTTGTCAATACGAACTCCACAGTACCATAATGGCTTAACTGGTAAGCTTGATATCAAACTTCTCAGCACATTAAACCCACACTGATACCAGTGTGGGATTTAATGAAAAATGCACACACAGGGCATTTTAGAGATGCCCCCTGGAAAAAACAACCTAACACTGGTGTCCAGGCTGAGTGGCTGCTCGCCAGCTGCCACCACCCGACATGTTTCTGGACCCCTGGGCCTGCTGCTCCTGGGGTTCTGAAACAAAGCACATCCTGGGACGAGGTGCCAAGTCTCCTTCCCCAGGATGGGCAGGGTCCACAAAGGGGAAGCTTCAAAGACTTGCCGCCTTTGTGATTTTCCACATGTCTTTTGCTGCTTCGAGCAACTGGCCCCCACCTGTCTGACCCCCACTTTGGGCAGGAAAATCGTCGAGAAAACCAAGTGAGGAAGGAGGCTTGCCCACCTTTGCCAACCCCACCCCTCAGGTGGGGGTGGCGAGGTGAAGCATAGCATCTTGCAGATAGGGGGATGCAGCCAACCAGAGTGAGGCATATGCCCCCCACCCACTGGAGGTTGGTATAATAGGGAATGTATCCACCCCAAGGAAGGAACCCATTGGTCCCAACCTTTAACTACCTGTAACACCCCTAAATCTAGTATTTAGACCAGCCCTGAACCTTGCCTCCTTAGACAAGAAGCTACTAAGAAGCTGTGCTAAAGCTAAGAAGAGGAGGACGCCACTAACTTGGCCCCAGCCCTACTGGCCTGTCCCCACCTCAAACCTGCAGAAGCGAAATCCCAGTGTGTCCTGCAGCCAGCAACCTCAAGAATCCCGAGGACCTGACCTGCCTTCCACAGAAAAGACTGTCTCCCGTGAGCACCGGATTTGCTCACCTACAGACTCTGACCAAATCTGCAAGTCTGCACCTGACGCCCACAGCCCGAGTTCAAGTGGCCCAACTTCACGAGGACCCCCAACCGCGACCAGAGCTGTTAAGGAAAACCCGACGCCTGAAGACACCCGTGCACCCGAAGTCCCACGGACCTGGGTGGCCCAACCAATGGTGTCCCAGCATCCCCAGGCATCCCAACTTACCTCTCCCAGCGGTGGTCACCTCCAGGAGATCACCACCCCAGAGCCTGCAGTCTTTGTTGAAACCAGAGAATCCCCACTGAAATCAACTGGGCACCTGACACCAAACCAGCACCCTGCACCCAGCCGTCCCTGCACCGATGCAGGTGTTCTTTGGGTGCTAAAGCGGATCCTCCTTTGCCCGGAGCTAAACCCCAGGAACCTTGCTCCCACAACCTTGTGGCCTGCTCGTGAACAGTCCCAACCGAAGGCTGCCTATCCCCATTGTATAAAATTGAGCCTCGGCACCCGGTCGCCCTAGTGCCGCTGAGGGTGCTTTGAGAGTGCATCCTCGACCCTGGGGGAACCCTGGTTCTAACCAACTCCCACAAACTTGTACTTACCTGCAAACCGTTAACTTCATTTTTCTCCTTAGGAATGCATTGACTGTTTTTACTAAAAATAGTTCTAAGTGTGGAGTTGGTTTTGTAAGGAACTTTGAAAAACTGCAAATAACTCAAAACCTTTTACTTACCTTTTCTCTAGGAAATGTCCCAGTGTGATATCTAGGTATATCACACTGAGTAGAAAAAGTAATCCAGGAAGTAATCTGTAAAGCAATCCAAAGTAATCTGACAGTAGTTGCCACTGTTTTGCAAGCATTTACAAACCTGCAATAAAGTAATTTTCATTCAGCTTGCTGGTATTGTTCAATCTGCCTTGAAAATTATCATGTACACTTACCTGTGCCAAGTTTGCTTGCTTCTAGGAAATAAATACAACTAAATAATATTTTTATACAAATCAAATTGTCATAGTATAGTCTTTGAGTGTGTGCCATCATTTGCTGATTGAGCGTGTACAACAAATGCTTATCACTACTCTCTAATAAAGCCTTACTGCTCGCCCACACTACCACAAATAGAGAGTAAGTTGCTATCTACTTTTACCTATGCCTACCGTTTGGGTTCCACATGACTCTGTACACACTACACCTCGTTTAGGTATAGTATATACTGAGCCAGCATCCTACAAGTGCTCTAACCGAGCAGCTTATTCTGATAAACTACAACATGCTTATTAGAAATAATTAATTATGCACGAGGAACTGTAAATAGTTTTGAGTGACAGACCCTGAACCAACTCTTGAAAGTCAGAGAAATGATTTCAAACTGAAGCTTCATGCGTATGAGATCATTGATAAAAGAAACCATCACCACAAAGAGTGAAATATATAACCTTGTGTCTCCTTGTGTCAGACATGAACACTATTATTAAAGATGTACAGGAATTGTGTTACTTAATCAGTGCCACTAATATGACCCTAATAGACCAAACTGAGAAATTCTCCTAAAAGACAGCTGGAGCTCGCAGCTTAAAATTCCTGAGTTGCACATCTTTGTACGAAGTGTAATGGTAACATTTCTACTGTGCCGAATCTGTGAAAATTAAATTGACCTTCAAGGTCAGGTTTAAATAAACCCAATACGAGTAAAAGAAACTGCCACGCAACACCCATGTGCTCATACCTTTAAGGGATCAACATCTATGCTGGTTCTACGACGAGACTCCACCACATTCGTAGTGGCCGCTGTAAAGGAAAAAACTTTCTATAAGTCAAATGCTACTTGCCTAAGTTTATTAAAGGGCCCAAACATATACTAGCTTCCGATTCTTACCGTGCTGTTAAGAAGTACAGCTCTAGCTGTCCATTGCCGCAGATGTGATTACACCAGGGCTGTACAAAAAGGTCTCCCATTGAAGTAAGACTATTTACTGAAACGCCGCCTGGAATCGGCGTCTTGGATTCCCAGCGATAGAAAGGAGACTATAAACAATAGAGGAAAGACTGTTTGTCGTGGGCAAGTATGAAGAACCGGAATAACCCACTTACTGGGTCTCGGCTGCGGGGGAACCGCCCAAGTCTTCCATACCTTCCATACTTAGTAAAAGGAGACACAGGAGCCTTCGTCTGCAGGAGGAACCCAGATTTATTCAATAGCCCGGGCTATGGAACAGAGTCCCAAGCTCGTCAGAAACAAAACCCAGGAGGCTGCTGCTTCACTCTGCAGCTTACAAGCCTTTTATACTTTTTCATCCCAGTCTTTTTGGCTTTTAGTTCATTGTTTAATCAGGGCAGTGTTTGCAGTTGATAACCAGAACCAGACGACGTTTGTAGATGGTGACCTGGTCAAGGCTTGGTACACAAATCATTGTTCACTTGGCTTTGATCAAGGCTCGTTCTTTCAGGTCATTGTTCAATTGCCTTAATCAAAGCCTGGTCTTTCAAGTCATTGTTTAATCTCCCTGATCAAGGTCCAGCAGTCAGACCATTGTCCAGATAACCTGATCACAGTGTCAAGGATGTTTACTAGGCTGGGAGCAGGAAATGGAAAACAAATTATTTACTCAGGGTGTGAGTGTCTTGTGGCTTTTAGTTGAACTGCAAAGAACAGGGGGGGTTGGGTGTGTGACAGTTCCTGGGCAGAAATGCAGGCTGCAAGATGGTTTTTGTCATGTCAGTTAGAATTTCCTCAGGCATCAGCAGAAATGACCAGGTGAGTCGTGTGGAAGTGTTTGACACGAGATGGCAATGAAAAAGCAATGGAGTCCCGGTACAAATGATGCCGATCAGAAAAACACTTTTCCTCGAGTACAAACAATAGAAAGTGGGTGGTGGCCATCACGGACTGGGAAAAGAAACCTGTTCATGGTTACTGTGCTTAACCACATTGCTCTGCAAGTATAAACAATTCAGTATCTGGTGTATGCGGTAATCGAATCGAAGATACGCAGAAAATTCAAAGAAAAAGAGCGAAAAGCCAAAGTAGGGCATACCCATATCGCGTGCAGTGAATAAAGAATAAAAAGGTGCTTACAGGTGAACTTTATGAAGAAGTGGTGTGTCCTCCCTACATTAAGGAATGGGTCTCTCACCTTGTTGCATCTGTGCATTCTGCAGCACACATAAAAGGAAAATCCCTCTCTGGATTGTTTTTGTGCAGGAAGGTACCCCTTCCTGAACAAAACCAATCCTGCCTACATTGGCGTTAAACAACAATTTGTGCACCAACGCAGGGGGAAAGGAGAGGAAAGCACCATAATTCATAAATAAGGTGCATTCCTGCCATTTCACATTGGCGTAGGGCAGCGCAGCAAGAAGAACTGCGGCGCAGCCCTACACCAATTCCTCATAAATGCGTCCCTTTGTTTTTAGCCACACCTTTGATGACGCCCCCAGACTCACTGACCTTTGGTTTGCTAAACACTGTTTAATATTATTTTCACACTATTAAAATAATTTGCTCTGGCAATTGGGGGTGGTTATGGGTGTCGATAGTTGTCAATGAAGAGGAGTACAGGGTTCTAGAAATTTTTGTCACAAGGGGGTCGTTAAGTCTAAAAAATGTTGACAGGGGGGTCTCTGGATCAAAAGGTTTGACGACCTCTGCCCTACAGTGTCTGTGCTATTCACTGACATTTAAGTGCAGTGAAGCCATTTGGAATGCATTGGCTGGGAGTTTATCAACACGATCTCAACAGATCCATGATTGCTTTAGAAGTTTGGTACCATACTGCCCAGCACATTGAACCCACACTGATGCCAGTGTGGGATTTAATGAAAAATGCACTCAGAGGCATCTTAGAGATGCCCCCTAAAAAAAAGACCACCCTATTGTGGTTCCTGACTTGCCTCTCTGCCATCTGCCACCACCAGACAGACTTCTGGTTCACTGGGTAGAGAGCCTCTGCTCTCTGGGTCTGGAAACAAAGCACATCCTGGGCAGAGGTGTCTTGCTCCCCCCCCAGGATGGGCAGGGTCCTCGAAGAGGGAGCTTCAAAGTCCTGCTACCTCTGTTAGCTGCCCCCAACCTTTTGCTGCTATCAGCAACTGGCTCCTTCCTGTTCTGACCCCAGTTTTGGACGCGAGACTGGCAGGAAAACCTAGCCAGAAAGGGAGGAGTGCCCACCTCTGCCAACCTCATCCCTCGTGTGGGGGGGGGGGGGGGCAAACTGAAGGCCACCTCTCAGTCCCCACCATCTTGGAGATTGGGGAGCCCCCATCAGGAAGATGCCTATTACGCCTCCCACTGGAGGGTGGCATAGTAAGAGGTGTAGACACCCCAGGGAAGGGGCCTATTGGTCCCAACCTGCACACCCCATGTAATGCCCCTAAATCTACTATTTAATGGCACCCCTGAACCTTGCCTCTTCAGATTTGACGTGACGAGAAGGACCGAAGAGCTGTGCTGCAGAAGAGGACGACAGCAACAACTGGAATTGCAATTGGAAACCAACATGTCCTGCAGCCAGTTGCCTCCAAGAACCCCGGGGACCTGCCCTGTCTTCCTAATGAAATCTGATCTCCTGTGGACACCAGATTTGTCCAATACCAACACAAACCAGGACACCAGATCCAGCTGGATCCTCAAGTGCTTCCCACTCTGCACCCGACGCCCACGTCCCGAGTTCGAGCGACCCAATGGCCGGGTGAGGTCCCCCCGGCGATCCTGACCTGTGTTCCAGCGTTGGATGACCTCCACCGAACTTTTCCTTGGCACCTGCAGCCTCATGCTGAAGTATCTCCCCAACCGAGCCAGGAACTGGTGAGAAGAACCTGAAAAGACACCCCTGCACCCACGGCTCCTGAGACCGGAGATGCCCGACCGACGGTGTCCTAGTGTCTATCAACGCTTCATCCTCCAGTCGTTGGTTCCCTTCATCCAATCTTGGGGCTTCAGCCTGCAGTCCTTTTCCATGACCAACGTCCTCCATTGAAAAGCATTGGGCTCCGGACACCTTCCGAGCACCCTGCTGCCTACGCCTCTGGTGGTGCAGACTTGGTGCTAACCTGGGACCCCCTTTGCCCTACCCTTAACCCCAGGAGGCTGGACTCCCGAGACGGAGTGGCCTGCCCGTGAGCAGCACTTAACCAAGGTGCCCCATTGGCAAAGATTGGCACCCTGCACCCGGCCGCCCTAGTGGTGCTGGTGGTACCCTTTGAGTGCCAACCTGAACCTTTGGAAACCTTGGTTCTACCTTCCAAAACTCAAACTCGTAGACCGTTTACTTACCTGTAAACCTAACATTTCGTTTTCCCCCATAGGACTGAATGGTGAGTTTTCTCTGAAAAGTCTTTTGAATGTTGAACTGAGTAACTTAGTACCTTCTCAAGAATTAACCTGTTTCCTAATGTCCTGTGTTGCTGGAACTGTGTTAAGAGTGTTTCATGTTAAACTAGGAAATTAATCTCGAAGTAATCCAAAAGTAAACTTCAAGTATTTTTCCAGTGCTTTTGAACTGTTTACAAATAGTTTTCTCAACTACAAAAGTAATCTGAATGTTCCTAAAAATGAAGTATTCACCGTATTCTAAAAAGTAACATTGTAAGAAGAGTTTAACTTACCTGCTACTAAGTAAATCTTGGTTCTAGAAAGAAAACAACAAAATAACTTTTTATGCAAACAATTGGTCTCGATTCAGTCTTCCAGTGTGTGTCATAATTTCTTGCCTGAGTGTATACAACAAATGCTTGACACTACCCTCTGATAAGCCTGACTGCTCAACCACACTACCACGAAAGAGGGTAAGGTATTATCTACTTTAGCCTCTGCTATACCTTTGGGGATCCAGTGGCCTTTTTGCACACTACCTTAATTTGGTGTAGGAGAAACCTAGCCCGCTTCTTACAGGTTGCCAGGACAGAAACGCATTGAGAACCTGATTGACATTCCAAAGGGCAGAGTACCTAGGTTCTGGAGGAAGATACAACCTTCTCCCTCTGAGAAGACGGCACACAAATAGATTCTCTCCTGGGCCGTCTACTGGAACATGGCCCACAGAGATGGCGGACCGAAAGGTATTAATAGAGCGATAGCTAAAGCTTCAGCAGCCAAGTAAGCCAATAAATTGAGCACTTGAACTACATCAGCCCCCACAGGATCGCAACCCCTTCGCACACACCAACCACTCCATCGCTTCCAAGCTGACTTGTAAAGCTTGACTGTGCTCCTAGCCCATGTCTTTGAAAGGAGATCCGCTGCTTCTTGCGAAAGGCCCGGGACTGACCATCTTCCCTTGAAATCCGCCTGACCATCAATGATCAGGAGCCCTCCAGAACCATTGAATGCTGAATCTGATCTGGATTTAGAAGGCAAGACGGAAACGGGGTGAGTCAGATTGGAAAATCCCAAGAAAGTTCCAGAAGAGCAGGAAACCACACTTGGGACCTCCAGATTGGGTTGACCATGACTTCCTCCGCTTCTTGCCACCTTATTTAGCTGAAGCCCGGGTGATCATTGCAAAGGAGAGAAATGCTTAGCCCTTCTCCGTGCTCCAATCCTGAAGGAACGCATCCATGCCTACCGCCATCAGGTCCGGCCTTCAGCTAACGAACCGAGGCAACTGATGGTCTAGCTGGGAGGCGAACAGTTCGGTCGAGAAAGGACCCCGTGTCTGGGTGCAGTCTCCAGAGACTGGAATCCCGAAAGTTGTGGGAATGCCAATCTGCCACTTGATTCTCTTGCCCCGAAAAGTACTTGGGCGTAACTGAATTCTGGCGCTGACGGCACTATTGCCAAAAGCTGGTCGCTAGATCCGACAGCGCCTTGGAACGTGTGCTTCCCAGGTGGTTGATATATCGGACAGCTGATATATTCTCCATCTTGAGGAGGACTCACAATTGGATTTTGTCCCTGGGCCAGCACTGGACCTCGAAGGAGCTAGCCAGAACTCTAGACAATTTGATATGCATGCTTTTGAGGGAACCAAACGTCTCCCATGAAGAATCCCCCACAGCTGGTGCCCAATCCTGATCTGCTGACTTTGGATTGGATAAGGAGATCAGGGGAAGAGCCGAAGATAGTCTTCCCATTCCAAGCCTCCATGTGGGCGAGCCGCCTACCTATTTCGTCTTTCGCTTCCTTTGAGAGGGCTACCCATTGAATACGTGAGACCCTTCCGTAAATGTGCGCTTTTAGCCATTGAAGGACGTGATAATGAATAGGGCCTGGGAAGATCGCCTGGATAGAAGAAGCAAGCAAACCTACTAGACAGGCAATCTGTCTCAGAGAAACTTGAGTCCTTGCCAAAGTCTTGCACAACTTGTGCTGTATTTTCGGGACCTTTACGAGGGGCAAGACTTGGTGGCCTTTGTTGAGTCTGTCACGATTCTAGGAAACGTGATTTTATTTGGAGGGAATCAACAGCGATTTCTTGTAGTTGATCACAGACACCAGATCCTCCGAAAAGTTTGCCGCCAGACAGCTGTCACGGGTACTAAGCTAGGAGGAGCATGTCATCTAGGTAGACTATAAGATGAACCCCTTGAGCCCGAAGGTATTCCACAGCTGGTTTGAGAACCTTCATGAAGCACCAGGAGGCTGAAGAAAGTCCAAAGAGCAGACTAGAAAACTCGTTCGTCTGGCCGCACCAGATAACCTGAAGAAACCCCCTGTGAGGAGGTAAAATTGTAATGGATAGGTAGGCAGCTTTAAATCCAGCCGAACCATCCAATCAGACAGTCTCAGAAGGTCTCGGAGAAGATGGAAGCCCTCCTTCAAATGGCGGTATATGAGCCACTAGTTGAACTCGTGGAGGTTTTGAAAGGTTGCTGACCGCCAGCGGCCCTGTCCACCAAAAAGATATTGCTGATGAATCACTGCGCCCATTCAGGAAGCACCTCAGGGGAGATAATGGTGCCCGAGGATCTGGCCTCCTTGGCGATGTAAACGTTTTTTGTCAAGGGGCCAAGAGCATCCAGGAATTTGTCTTGGCATGAACACCAGGACCTATCAATCGCTTTCTTAGGGTGCTTGATAAATTTGACTAGAAAAGTGGCCATGGTAGGCTCGAGCTTTGATAATTTTTCCCTCAAGCGAGGGAAGGTGTTACTCTGCACACAGGTGGCTCCGAGCCTCTTTCTCCAAAGGCTTCTGGTTGCACGCTGCCACATATGAGGCGACTTTGTCAGAAGGGGCCCACTCCACTAACCTGGGGTAGATGATGTCATCGGGATCTAATAGGTCCGACCAGGGATGGGAGTAGAGGGTTCAGTGGGAGGGAGCCATGGTCTTGATGGGCCCTGGTCATCATCGTATCCCCCTCAGAATCATCCTGGTCTGGGGAGTGGGGGAACGTAGCTTGGTTGAGGGAATTCTCAGCAGGTGGATGGGGGAGGGTCCTGATTGCGGAAGGCATGTTTAAGACGCTCAAAGGTGTTGAGGTCTACCCCTACTTGTTTACGGTGCTTGGCCGGAGTTTTATCCCCATCAGAAGGTTGGACAGGGACCTCTGTGCCAGTGGGTGGGGTGGCCAGACTAGCTAGCCTGGCTTATTCCCGCACTAGCTGCTGGGAGAGTCTCTGCTTGTTAGGCCCCATGGCCTCCGCTACTATCCTACATATTGAGGTATCCACCACTTCATAAAAGTCATCCTTGAAAGGCAGGTAGTTGAGGGGATCCCCCTGTGTATCGGCAAAGGCCTGAATCATACTTGTAAAGGGGCAAAGGTGAAATCAGTGAAGGAATATCTCCCCCAGATAAGGCCAGCACAATGCTGCTATGGAGAAGGGTTGGGAGACAACCAAACACATTTTGGGTATGCAGCACCTCACCAGTGTGGGCCAAAGCCTAGTGGAGCGCTGCACCGGAATCAGCCGCGAAAGGAGCACAGAGCGGCCCCCGACAAGTTGAGCTGAAAAAGAAACGCAGCACAGCAAAAAATAAAGACTACCCATGTGATGATTGTGGCACGTTTTATTTCAAATAACACCAAACCACTATCCAGCAAGAGCAGAAACCAGCACAGAGGTTGATAGTCTATTTGGTAGCATGTGGAGCCCTGATCGGCTGTGCATTTGAAGTGTGTGCCTGTTGGTTTATGCCCCTGTGATTACTTTTTCCTATACCCAAGGGTTCATGGAAATAGTAGTTTTGAGATGTTCTATAAAATGGCTGGTGTGAATAATAAAGTGTAGAGTAGGCATAATCCTCGCCCTTTGGTGTGTTTTTTTTAAAAAAAAAATTTTTAGTTCAAAACGTTAATGTTGTCACCGACATATTCACCTAGTTGTAAAGTCACTTTAACCTTTGTTTTTTTTCCAGTGAATTTGTGTATATATATATATATATATATATATATATATATATATATATATATATATATATATATATACACACAACAGATGGCTGGATGAAGAGGGCTAGCTGAAAGCTCCTAATAAATCATTAATACATTTCTACGTTTTTTTTGTTTAAAATGTTAATGTTTTCACTGACTTTCACCAAACTAAAATGTTACTATAGCCGTTGTCTTTTTTTGCCCCAGTATTGGAACTTTCATAGATTCCCATGCTTTGTATCATTCCCCGTCGTCGGAATGGGAGCCTCGGTAGTATAAAAAACCATAGAAACAAAAGAGAAACCTAGGCCTAGGCCTCATCTCATTTTGTATTCTATCCACCTCCTTTTGTAAAAAGAGACCAAACTTTTGCCAGGACCAATCAGAGCAGCCTCACCCTCTAAACCTTCCTGAGAGAGCTCAGAGCCTCAGATTTTTCTACCGCACGTTGTGCTAGGGAGTCTCCACTGAGCTCTGCTCAGTTTTCACAGTTTTTCTACTTCTTTCTTCAAGTTTCTGCTTCAAATCGTCATGTCTGACAAGGAGAAGAAGGCCTTATTCAGGTCCTGTGCCTCTTGTGGCAAAAAACGTCTGTTTGTGGAGGATAAGCATGATAATTGCATTTATTGCTTATATCCTGACCACAAGGCCACAGACTGTAAGATCTGCAAGACTTTCTCGAACAAGACTCTTCGGGACAGAGAAGGCCGGCTTCTTACCTGGCTTCAGAAGATGAAGACACGCAAGGAGGTGCTCTCTTCGGATGAGGAGGATTCCGTGTCTGCTGCTTCCTCGCAAAGATCAAAGAAGAGGGGTAGGTCTCCCCCTGGTTCTTCGACATCTGAGCCCCCTCTTCAAGCCCCTCACAAGATCTCTGACAGGTCTGAGAGGGCTGGTCCCCTTCAATCTCCTCACGAAAGTGTAAAGGAGAGGCAGGGACAGGCTACAGCAGTGGTGCCAGCCTTAAAGGACAAAAAGGAGGTTGTGATCCTTTCTCCTCCGTCCAAAAAGATCAAGCCCAGTGATAAACACTCTACTGGCACTTCAGGATCTGGTCCGGAGGAAAAACAGCGTCCGTCGACGACGAAAACACCAGGTACGTCGACGACTGCGACTTTGGCTAAAGTTCCCGCTGTTTCTGTGGCTCCGTCGACGGGCTCGTCGACGGTAGCGGTGTCCACGACGGCGACTTCGGCGACGTTCAAGGTTCCAAGCTCGTCGACGATGGTGGCTTCCACGTCGACGACGACTAGCAGGCCGCTGTCGACGGCCGCAACGACGACGAAGACTACGTCGACGACGTCGATGACGACGGTTTCCACGTCGACGACGATGATAATGACGACGAGTTCGTCGACGAGACCGTCGACGGTGGTCCCATCGACGACGAAGATTGTGTCGACGAAGGCTGTGGTGCCGTCGACGGTTACATTGACTGATGTTCCGACGACGACAGCGTCGTCGACGAGACCGTCGACGGTCCAAAAAGTGCATTTTCCAGTCCGGAGAATGAAAATCACGCCGGAGATGACGTCTCCGCGACGAGTCTCTTCCCATCTTCCGACAATGCTGTTAGATGATGAGTCTGACGAGGATGAGTTTCAGGAGGATTATGGACCTGCCTATAGTCCCTCGGACTTGAACGTAAAGTTGCAGGAGACGGACACGGAGGAGTATTTCGACCAGGCAGGTGGCCAACAACTACATCCTTATGTTGTGGAAGAGCGACATCCGCCGAGTTTGGGACAAGGCATGGTAGCCATGCCCTCCTCTCTCATTTCGGATCTTCAGGACATGCTTCAGGATTATCGTAAAAGGTTTCCGTCAGACCCTTCTGGACAGACTACGTTTTTTCCACTTCCACCACAGCCGCAAGTGCAGCCGGCTACTAGTGTTCCGGTGGTACCCTCCACACCACCGCCAGTGACACCTTTGGCCCGGGTTCCCACACCAGATCCCGTACCACTTCCCGATGTCCATCAGGATACCTCTTCGGATGAGGAGGTTGTCCCAGTGGATCCCTTGATGGATCCTTTACAGGACCCTGACCCGGATCAGGGGGACAATGACCCGCAAGACCCAAATGCTGCTGGTCGAGACACTTCCATCTCCCCTCCGGTGGATATAGGGGGTTTTCATCATCTGATGGAACGGGCTGTAAAGAGGTTTGGCCTACCTATTTCAAGAGAGGAATCGGAATGTTTCCTTTATGACTTTAAGGAACAACACCAACGCTCTGTAAAATCTATTCCCATTATTGAGCATGTATGGGAGGAGGGCATGAAGATCATGCAGAGTCCGGCCACGGTGATTCCAGTGCTCCCCAGACTGGAGAAGAAATATAAAGCTCCGGAAGGCAGTCCAGCTTGCCTTATTGGTCAACCGAAGCCTGACTCTGTGATTTCTCAGGCGGCACAAAGCAAGTCAAAGAATCCGTCCACAGCGTTGACCACTCCTCCGGACAAAGACGGCAGACG
Source organism: Lissotriton helveticus (assembly GCF_964261635.1). NCBI lineage: Eukaryota > Metazoa > Chordata > Amphibia > Caudata > Salamandridae > Lissotriton > Lissotriton helveticus. Next base: position 1,291,461,052 of record NC_136068.1, read on the forward strand.
TCTGGATAATGTTGGAAAACGGTTTTCCTCTATGGCCAGCTTACTGGTTCGAGCGGCGAATGCCCTTGCCATCTTAGGCCGTTACGACCGCCAGATGTGGTGCGACATGGAACCCTTCGTGGAACTATTACCTGAACCCACTAAGGAGGACGCCAAGAAGGTGCTGGCGGAAGGAGAGAAATCGTCTGCAGAAGTGATTGACTGTGCAATGGACATTGCTTCCACGGCCTTCCGGGCCTTGGCCGGCTCCGCTGTATTACGGCGTCAGGGTTGGCTGAAGGCCACCTGGTTTCGTCAGGAGGTCCAGAACAGAGTCTTAGACCTCCCTTTTGATGGGGAGATGCTGTTCGGGAAGCATGTGGATGATACCCTACAGAATATCAAGAAGGACACAGACACAGCAAAGTCCTTGGGCTCTCTCACCTATCGCAAGGTCCCCTTTAGGGGCGCACGAGGTAAAGGATTTACGTCTTACAGAGGAAACCAACAACGTTATTCCTCGCAGTCTTCCCAGTCATATAAACCCCATTACTCGAATCAGCGACTAGGGCAATCAGCATCTTTCTCTCGCAACCCTCCGCGAGGCCGTCAACAGCGACAAGGCCGTGACAACACCAAACGACAATAGCGGCCTCCCGGCTCTTCCTGCTGTTCCTCCCCTCCCGATCACATCAGTGGGGGGCAGGATATCCCTTTGTCTGGACAGTTGGATGTCAATAACATCAGACCAATGGGTCCTCAACATCGTGAAGAGTGGCCATACGTTGGAGTTTCACAACTTTCCTCCAACACGAGCTCCGGGCGCCATCCGCTCAGGACATCTAGGATTACTACATCTAGAAGCCCACCAGTTGTTCCTCAAAGGAGCAATAGAACCGGTCCCGCTCTCTCAGAGGGGCCGGGGGTTCTATTCAAGATTCTTCCTAGTGCGGAAGACGAAAGACACTTGGCGTCCCATCCTCGATCTTCGGGAGCTCAACACCTATCTCGTAAAGCTCTCCTTCAGGATGGTCACTCTCCAGGAAATTCTTCCTCTCTTAAATCCAGGCGACTACTTGGCGTCGCTGGATTTAGAAGACGCATATTTCCATATTCCAATACACCCAGCTCACAGACAATACCTTCGCTTTACAGTGGGAAAGAGCCATTTCCAGTTCAAAGTGCTTCCATTCGGCCTTCGGTCGGCACCGAGAGTGTTCACCAAGGTATTGGCACCGGTGGCAGCTTTCCTTCGACGACAATCTCTCGAAGTTTTCCCTTACTTAGACGACTGGCTCGTCAAGGCGCCATCTTTCCAGGACGCTTCGCAAGCCGTGTCTACTTGCCTCCATTTGTTCCGCTGCCTGGGCCTTCAGTTGAACGAACACAAGTCAGTCCTCCTGCCTTCCAAGACTGCCAGATTCCTGGGGTCCGTGCTGGACACCACGCATTGTACGGCTCGTCCCTCAGAAGAGCGACAACAAAAATTGATGGTTTCGGCTCAACTACTCTGCCGCAGCAAGGTCCTATCGGTCCGCCAATACAAATCCCTTCTCGGATCGATGTCCTCCTGCATACCATTAGTACCGCATTGCAGGCTAAGGATGCGTCCTCTACAGGAGGAGCTGGACAAGCAATGGTGCCAGGCAGAGGGGTCGTTCAACGACAGGGTTGTCGTAACATCAGCGATGAGAACAGCGAGCGAATGGTGGCTTCAGAAAAGCAATCTCGCCCAAGGCCTGACGTTCAGGATTTCTCCTTCACCCATGGTGATGACCACGGACGCCTCGTTGGAAGGCTGGGGTGCAGTGCTCCGAGAGCTTCAAGTCAGTGGCCATTGGAGTCCAGGACAGCGGCAGTGCCATATCAATTTCCTGGAGCTGACAGCCATTCGGTTGGCCTTGCAAGCTTTTCTACCCAGAGTGGGCAATCGCTCAGTGCTGGTCCGGACGGACAATACGACGGCCATGCACTATGTAAACAAACAAGGAGGCACCAAATCGCAGACTCTGTCCGCAGAAGCTCAACGGATTTGGGATTTCGCGATTCACAACAACATCACTCTGAGAGCCGAGCACTTGGCGGGAACTCTCAATGTCAAGGCGGACGCCTTGAGTCGCCAGACGGAAGTGACTCACGAGTGGGAGTTGAATCAATCCATTCTCGACGGAGTGTTCTCAGTTTGGGGGACGCCGACCATCGACCTCTTTGCTTCGCCGGAGAACGCCAAATGCCGGTTCTACGCAAGCAAGGTTCACCATCGGGGGTCCCTAGGGAACGCTCTTTCGATGGCCTGGTACAGCGCGTTCTTTTACGCTTTTCCTCCCATTCCCCTCATTCCTCGAGTTCTCAAGAAAATGAAGGCGGAACCCTGCAGGATGATTCTAATTGCTCCAGCGTGGCCCAGACAATTCTGGTACACAGAACTACTGCGGCTCTCCCAAGCTCCTCCAATTCAGTTGAAGCCCATTCCGTCCCTCTTGTCCAGGAGTCAGGGACAGGTTTTCCACCCGGATCCGAGATCCCTCCACTTGACGGCGTGGCTCCTGAACACAGAGAATTCAGTCATCTAGCTTTGTCTCAAGAATGCAGAGAGGTCTTGGCTCAAGCCAGAGCACCGAGTACCAACAAGACGTACGCGGCGAAATGGAAGAGATTCTGCTTGTGGTGTCAACGGGAAGGTCTCCATCCTTACACTTCCCAACCTCATCAGTTGTTGCCGTATTTGCTATCTCTGGCTAAGTCTGGTTTGGCACATTCCTCAGTAAAGGTGCATCTAGCGGCCATATCAAGGTTTCGACACAGTTCGGCAGGTCCTTCCTTATGGTCCTCTAGGGTGGTTAAACAATTCTTGAAGGGCCTATTCCGGATGTATCCGCCAGTTCGTCCTCCCCCACCAGTGTGGCAGCTCAACCTTGTCTTGGCTCAACTCATGAAAGCTCCGTTCGAGCCGGTTCACAAGGCAGACTTAAAGTTCCTCTCCTGGAAACTAGCACTCAACTTAGCTCTAACATCAGCTAGACGAGTGAGTGAGCTTCAGGCACTCTCCATAGAGCATCCATTCCTGCAATTTACAAAACAAGGTCTGGTTCTTCGGACGAATCCCAAATTCATCCCGAAAGTGCCATCTGAGTTCCACTTGAATGAACCGGTGATTCTGAAAACCTTCTTTCCACATCCTTCTACACCTGCGGAGCGTACGCTCCATTCTTTGGACATTCAACGGTGCTTAAAGTTTTACTTGGAGCGCACACGTCCCTTTCGGAAGTCTACTCAGTTGTTTGTGTCCTACAGTGCACCTCGTAAGGGGTTGCCTTTGACAAAGACTGGCATTTCCCGCTGGATCTCCAGTGCGATTCACTTCTGTCATCAGGAAGCGGGCAAGCCGCTGGACGGCAGAGTCCGTGCACATTCCACGAGGTCGGTGGCTTCATCTGTGGCTCTCTTTTCGGGAGTTGCCATTAAGGACATCTGCAGGGCAGCAACGTGGAGCAGTACTCGTACCTTCACGAAACACTACTGCCTGGAATCTGCAGGACGAGATGATGCGGCTGTTGGTCAGGCAGTCCTGCGGAATCTGTTTCATTGAGAGGTGAGCTTTCCCTACGATCCCTCCATCCTGGTGAGCACATTTTGTTTGTTTTTACTGTACTTTATGTATTTTTCTATGGTTATGTGATGCCATGTATTTACAAAATGTGTTCATGGTGCTGTACTGCTAGCTATTCTGATACAAAGCATGGGAATCTATGAAAGTTCCAATACTGGGGCAAGAAAACAAGTTACTTACCTGTAACTTTGGTTCCCCAGTATTGGTAACTTTCATAGATTCCCATGCGCCCGCCCGCCTCCCCGGGGAAAGCTCAGTCTTTTTACAGAGTTAGTGGCGGTTTGCACAACGGCTACGAAAATCTGAGGCTCTGAGCTCTCTCAGGAAGGTTCTAGAGGGTGAGGCTGCGCTGATTGGTCCTGGCAAAAGTTTGGTCTCTTTTTACAAAAGGAGGTGGATAGAATACAAAATGAGATGAGGCCTAGGCCTAGGTTTCTCTTTTGTTTCTATGGTTTTTTATACTACCGAGGCTCCCATTCCGACGACGGGGAATGATACAAAGCATGGGAATCTATGAAAGTTACCAATACTGGGGAACCAAAGTTACAGGTAAGCAACTTGTTTTCTTATGTTCACTGGAAAAAACCTAAGGTTAAAGTGATGTTCTAGTTAGCTAATTGTCATAGACCACATTAACGTTTTGAACTCCGAAAACACAGAAATGTATTAATGATTTATTAGGAGCTTTCAGCTAGCCCTCTTCATCATCCGTCTGTTGTATTGTATAGAAATTGCATTTATATTGTGTTTACTATCCCTGACAATGCGTTGAAATGCTTTAAGGCAGATAGCACAATACTCTGTATCCGAAAGTTAATGGTCAGTTTATTGGTTTTTGGGTTAGTCTTGTGCCTTGAGAAAAGTCAGTTTCTCCCAGTTTCGTGTGGTGGTTTAAGTTGATTTGAGTTGGGTAGGATCATTGGAGAGAGGTCATGCATGCGATAGGGTACAGCACACTCAAGCACTAAGGCAGGCATGGGGTGAAGTGTAAGGAGAGTATCATTCAAATAGAAAGGAGAGAGGATAACACCGGTCTATTAATCTGGTTAATTTTCGTGCAGGGATTTTAGGAATAGTGAGTTTGGATGTAATCTGGTGAATTATAAAGAATAGAAAGAAAGGTTGGAAATGAAATGCCAGTGCGCAGGTGATATGTTGTGTCTTTGATTGTACGTTTTGGTGTTTTATGATGATGCATAAGTCTGTCATTTTTTACATTGATATTGAACATTATTGGAATTGTTTGTTCTCGTAATTATTGGTGAAATGAAGTGTTAATGTGGTATATCCGGATGGCCTGTCCTTTAGTTCTGTTTAGCAATATGTTGAGGAGTGGCGTACCCTGGCATTTGCATTGAGCATTCCGTTCTGTATTTGTTTCAGACAGATGAATGGGTGGTATGTTTCTGGGAGATGTGGTTAGCCCTTGTATTCGAGTTCTTTGTAAAGGAATTCTGCTGACTTGACTCCTCCCTCATCTTAGAGCATTAACTTAGAGGGTATCTGTCATGAGAGAGTAATTGAGCTCTTATGGATTCTTTGTTGGATCACATTGGGGATAACAAGTTCTTAACCACACGTCTGAACTGTAACTAGTTCTCAGTGGCTGTGATCATTACAGGTAGGGAATTCCATATTTGGCCGTTTGAATGGAGAAAACAGTGTCGCAAAAGGTTTTCTTCCTGAAAGCAGAAATTCTCAATCACGGTGCTAGTCTGGAACGTGCATTCCTGGGTTGGAAGTATTTTGTTATTTTTGTTTCAGTTACATTTGTTAATGGGCCTTTGTGCGAGTCTGTCACTTTTACAAAGTCTTTCCATTTGAAGTGTTTGTGGCTCCACTTTCTCTAAGAAATATCCAGGTTGTTTTTAGGTGTTCTTGATTCACGGAAATCCGAGCACACAGGCATAGGGGAATAGTGATTGTGCAGGATCACATCATTTCATGAAGCAGAAAACGTGAGAGTGGAGCTCTGGTTCCACCAGCCACCTTCCACAATTGACCCAGTATACTGATGTATTACACTAAAAAGGCACAGACTCTGCCAGACCGACTGATGATGTGATACTTTGGCAGAATGTTGCTGTTACGTATTTAAGGTTTATAAATATAAGAACTCCTTCAGGCCTGCCATCTTTTCAGGCTGTCTGTCCATCACAATGGCAAATGTGAACATATTTATTGAATCTATAAGGATTCTCTCCGAATATGTCTGCACAAAAGTCAACGTAGTGAACAGGAGCTCCTTAAAGCCCACTCTTCCTCTTCTCATCATTCTAAATTCACAGGCTTCTTTAGTGTGGGTATAGAAGGCATTGAACAGCTTTCCATCAGTGAAAACAACTTGGCAGACAGTTTTGCTTAGTGCCTTCCTCTTTACGGCCCAGTGTAAACTTGGTGTAATTTCAGATGCTGCGAGTCCTGTGAAGGGTTTTCGAGTGGTCAGAAGGGAATGGCGCTCACCAGTTAGCGATTGGTGTAAAAGGAGTGAGTAGTAAAAAGCGGTGCTACTAGAACAGGGGAGAACCCAGCACCCCTGTACAGGAGAAGGGTGGAATACCCCCCCACAAACATTTACAAACAAGAACTAGAGCACACGCAAGGAGTTCATGAAAAGGTAATCACAGCTATTGTGAAAAATAAGATCGTCCACAAGAGTCTGTATTAGTTCTTATTTTATCTTTATGGGTGAGGAAGGTTCTCCTAGCACAGGAGATCCAGAAAAAACAAAGCTAGCCGACACGTGTTTCGTCTAAACGGGTGGTAACCCGCAACTCTTCAGGGCTGAAAATGATCTGCCTGTTAGCCGGATACGGAAACAGTATCCGGCTAACAGGCAGATATTCATGCACCACTCCACGCTGGCAGCAGCATATGCGCCGTGGAGACCATAACCTTGACGGCCATACCCGCCAGTCTTTGGTAGCCATATTTGTTTTTTTATTACCCGCTACGCCCGTAGATGGTATCCTTGCTATTACCCGACTAGGACCGGGTTGGAATTATCACCGGTCCCCCGATTCCGCCCAACACAGATCATTTTCAGCCCTGAAGAGTTGCGGGTTACCACCCGTTTAGACGAAACACGTGTCGGCTGGCTTTGTTTTTTCTGGATCTCCTGTGATAGGAGAACCTTCCTCACCCATAAAGATAAAATAAGAACTAAGACCGACTCTTGTGGACTATCTTACTTTTCACAATACCTGTGATTACCTTTTCATGAACTCATTGCGCGTGCTCTAGTTCTTGTTTGTAATTTCAGATGCTTGTTGAGCAACTCCACAACAGCACTGTTTTTTCCCAGTAATGCCACCGGCTGTATTGCCTCCACCACACACATGGAGGAATCTGGAACTAGCAGAACTCCTTTGAAAGAAGAATACAATACCAGACCCCACAGTCAGAATTCATATTGATGGCCTATGGTCACTTATATAATTGATGGCATTTACCACCAAGGAATACAAAAAAGTGATGGGTGGAATACTTGAATTAATCTCAGCCTCTGGGAATTTCTTGTAACTGCATCCCAGTCCATTTTTGCGCCCACCAATGGTCCTCTGATAATTAGGTGTGCATCGCAAAGCATGTTGATTTTAGTCGGAGATAATAAAGCAGCATGTTAAAGATAACCTTATTGAGATTAAACTGCAAAGAGAGACTTGTCTCATTGGCAATGGGCACTGTGCCCCTTCTAAAAGTAGCACCAGGGTAAATGTCTCGTCATAATAGGCAGTGCAACACGTTTTTAATATTGTCTCTGTTTCCACAATCCATACAAACTGCATATTAGTGAGACCCACCATTTGGCTGTGAACCCCAGAAAAATATGGGCGTGGAGGGAAAATTATATCAACTGGGCAGTATGTTAAACTTAGACAGACAATCTAGTTAATCTTCCTCTAGCGGTTATAAACCTATATAGATTGTCACTTAAAAATAGAAAATCTCCCAGTTCGCAGCAGGAATACCACTTTTTTTTTTTGCAGAGTTTTATGTATCGCGAACTAGACCCGAACCGGGTATCAGAGCGCTTTACATAGCACCAGTTACGTTACATGAGGACGGACACACATTCATTTCAGGCACGGGGAGATTAAGTGATTTGCCCTGAATCACAGGAGGTTTTGGCGTCGTTACCGAGGCTCGAACCCAAATTCCGAGGTCGAGCACCCTAGCCGTTAGGCCAACTCCTCTCCCCACCTTCCAGAAGCTTTGAAATTCCTTCCTCTTGGTCTTCCTACTTTGTCAGTTAAGAGTAGGATCCTGTTACCTGCATGAAGAACAGTCATTTTACTGACTGGTGCCCTCATGACTACTTCCCCTTCCCTTGCTGAGCCCAGTTCTGCCAAAAAAGTCTCATCACCAGACACCCTATGGCGGTTATGTGTTGTAAGTCACCTCTCCGCACCTTAATTTGATCGACCTTCATATCTGCCAATTTCTTGATTTTCGAAAATTCCTATCTTTGATTTATCAGATTTGATTCACTATCTCAGCTTTTTTCTTCATCCTTTTCTGTCTCTTACCCTGGATGGTAAAACATCTTCCATGTTTATATAAGTTGTGACTCCCATATTTTTTCCCATTCTCTTTGTAACAAATGACATTCACTTTCGTACAGGCTTTCAAAGGTCTCCAAATTGGCTTTGTGGTATGTGCAATTACATAGACTTTCACTGTTGTAAATTCACATGAATTCCCTCTTCTGACCCACGTGCTTAAAGGTCCTGTATTAAAGGATTATGGTAGGCAGGTGGACCATGACTGTCCTTGGCATGGAAATTATTTTGGCACTGGTAATGTTTGTGTATGCCTACGCAGCAGTAGTAAGTGGTTGGGCTACTCTAATCGAAACTAAGGTTTGGAGTCTTAGTTTGTATATCAGATAGGTCTAGTGCTTGTTTCTTTCTTGGCCCTTTGTCTACATGCTTCACCAGTGACATTGTAGCGTAAAACTGAAAGACAGCGATTGCCCAAAAGTCACTTTAGGATTCATGATCCAAAAGGCGCTTAGTGTTGGAAACATTAATTAATGGGCGTTATTTGGAGTTGGTTGCAGTATAGGAACTGCTTAATGCGAGTGCACTGCCCCTTTTTTAAAGTCAATTTTCCCCAGTAAAGATTTATGCACACCTCGTGCAGGGCAGGTTTTCCCCACATCATTTGATTGCAACATGTTTAACTTGCTGTACCCTAGTCAGTCACACACAGCGCTCACAAAGAGGGTGTAATGCTTGCTTTTAATGATCAGTTGATTTTGGTATTTACACAAAATCCGCACTGTTCCCTTGATCTCACTGGAGTTATTCTTGAAACTTGTGTGCATGGGCGTGTTATTGATATGGACTTTGGTTCTCCAGGGCTGACTTTGAATAAACCTACGTAAGTAAAGTAAATGCGTTACGCAGGTATTGTGAGACTCTGTTGATGACTGTCAGCAGCACGGTATAATAAACGTCTGTGATTGTGCGTACCATTCTCACCCAGTACAATGTAAACCCATCGGAATGGTTCACGTGGCAGCTTACCCCTTAAAGAGCTACGAGGTTCCATACCGACACAATTTATGAAGGTATGTGAGATGATTGATGGCCATTCGTTCAGCAGTAAACTTGAGTTTCCCAGGCTGCTGCAATCAGACGAAGACAGTCAAATGATCGTTGTTTGTTTCAACTAGCACGGTCCATGATTACTACCCCAATAAATGTGCCCTTTAGCTTCTGGGTTGTTGTATTTTCAGTCTGTGGATAGTGTCTACTCCAATTATATATTTCCGTAGTATTCAGGCCTGCAAAAGAACTTGCTCTGCTGCCTCCAATAAGCGGACACTGCTGCCTCCAGTAACCCGGTACATCGAGCACTGCCCTTTGGCTGTTTTAGTCATTTCTTTAAAGCCAATATCAGTTTCATAATCTTTTATTCGATTGCCACATATTATTGCAACCATAAAAAGTACAAAGAAAAAAACATTAGAATTATACAGTGTTTAAAAGACGTATAAGGAGTAAGTCAATCATATTAAAAAAAAAAAAAAAAAAAAGTAAGAAAAATAAGCTAAAATGTGGATTACTCATAATTACGTCGGTATTTGATACAAGCTTTTAAAAAATTAGCTACATACTTTGCTGTAATAGAAGAGTTCAGACATTGCAAAGTAAAAAATGCTGGGCGACAAGTTCTTAAGCCGATTGTTCTTAGTAAGGGCAAAATCCAGACCTTCCTCGGGAAAACATAAAATTTGCCGAAAAAAAGAATGTGTAATGTTGATTGGGGGGAAACATCATCACAGGGACAAGGAATAATAACAGGGGACAAGTTTTGGACTTTTGGAAAAGTTACGAGCCGGAAAAAAGAATTAAAACGAAACCTTGTAAGAAGGTACTTTTCATAATTGTTCAAAGGGAAGGTCAAACATGGTTGGATACCCAAATGGGTCTGTACGGCAATAACTTGTGAGTTTGTAGGTTTTACCAGTTCTGCTGCACTTCGAAGGGCTCTTAAATGGGACAAACACAGCTTTCTGAGATCTTTTCTTGAAATGTCACTCATACTCATTGGATCGTTGAAGAAGTTGGTAGGTCCATATCCCGGCAGAGGTTCCTGATATATGCTAGCCAAGGTATTTTTTCCCCAGTTGACAAGTGCTGTACAGTCTGAAATTATGGAACGCGTTAAGTGGCACTCCTCTCTAGTCCAAATACGGTGCCACAAAAGCATGGGTTGGCAACGGATGGTGTCTGTGATAAAATCCATGCCTAATTCAGCTAGCGAGGCATAGGTTGGGGCACTTTGGGGTAGGGCCAACAGATATTTAGCAAACTCGTTCTCAATCGTTTGGAGTGGACTTATCGGACCATAGCCCCATACCCCTGCACCATACGTTGCCACACTGTGGCATTTTGCGTAATATATTGTGAGTAGTTCAGGGGGTGCAGGTTTCCCCAGTTTCCTTGAAAAGGAAACTAGGGCTGCCTTCGCTCTCTCATGAAGAGCAGTTTTTTGCTTGTCACGGCCTGCCGCCAACTCAGGGAGTCATCCACCGGGATGCCCAAGTAGGGATAGACGCGAGTTCTTTCAAGTTTGATTTTATCAATGAAGATGGATTTAGGATTTTTTATTTTCGGGCCAAGGTGCATTACGAATGTCTTTTTTATATTGACCTTGAGGCCAAGGGAATCCATGTAAGAACAATATTTGTTAAGCTGTGCTTGTAATTGGATCAGCGTCCTGGCAAAAATGACTGAGTCGTCCGCATATAGCAGCGTAGGTATAGGGCGATGTTTAATTTGTGGAAGATCCTGGCTCCCTTCTAACATGGCTGTCTCCAAGCCATTAGTATACAGATTGAACAAGAAGGGAGCCAGTACACAGCCCTGTCTGACTCCTTTCGTAATTTTAAAAGAGGGGGTGAGTTCTCCACTGATTCCATATCTGACTTTTGCAGTTGCGTCAGAGTAAAGTTCGCGCAGGAAAGCTATCAGAGGAGAATCAACGCCCATTTCCTCGAGGAGGGCCCAGAGTTTCGAATGCTGTACGCAGTCGAATGCCGCACTGAGGTCAACATACACCAAAAATAGGTTGCCTTTTATTGCATTCACATACGTCCCTATCAAGAGAGCAAGGTTCAGGGCCTGTTCTACAGTCCCAAGACCCTCCTGGAACTCATATTGGAGGTCGGTCAGGATGTTGTTGGTATATGCCCACTCCTGGAGACGTTCCAGCAGCAAACGTCCCGCTACCTTACCCAGGGAGTCCAGGAGGGAAATGGGTCTGTAGCAAACCGGGTCGTTCCGGTCGCCTTTTTTGAAGATGGGAAGGAGAATGGATGTAGACCAGGAGTCGATAAGGCCCAAAGTTGTTATCGCGGTCAGAACCTGGGTGAGGAGTGGGGACCAAAGCTCGATGTTATGAGTGAAAATATCCACCGGCACCCCGTCTGGACCGGGGGCCTTACCTGGTTTCGACATTTTTAGGGCCCTAATCACCTCTCCGTGTTCAAAGCGGATGTTTAGTGGGAAGATCTTAGAGTCCATTGTAGAAACGGTGATAGGGCTTTCCTCGATTTAAATTAGTTGAGGATTCTCCGAAAATTCTTGCAAAGTGGGAAACACATTCTTCTGCAGTTATTGCAACGTCGAGATGTTGTGTAGACGACGAGTTCGACAAAAAGGGAGATTTTACCACACGCCAGAAGTGTCCGCTATCCCTTGATCGACAGCTGAGGTGAAGTTGTGACCACAGATTAGCTTTGATATCTTTGGTTCGTTTTACCCTTTCGGCCTTATAAAGTTTTCTTAATCTTGCTATCTCTAGGCGGTCCCTCGGGGTGATCTGGAGAGCTGCCTTAAGATTTGAAAGTGCTTTCCGACACCCAGAGTTAAACCAACCCTCGGCCGATGGTTTCCGGGCGGTAGTATGCGTTAGTTCCTCTTTTATTGTTCCCAGAATCCTGCCGAAGCTGGCCAACACTGTTTGGGGGGATGAGCAGGGGTCTAGGCAGTCGTTGACAGAACAGATGGCTTTTTTAAGAACTTTCTGCGTTACTGCATCGGGATCTATTTTAGCCCATTTCACTGAAAACCCGTTCAATTTGTCCATACTTAGTGATTCCTGCGTTAGCAGGCTTCTGACATTTGTGTGAAGTGATACTATTTGTAGTTGTAATGTAATTCTATTTGGGTAATGATCACTAGAACTATCTGTACCTGTGGAAAATGTTGCCAATTGGCCCTTAAGGTTCTGTGAGCAAAGAATAAAATCGATTGTACTAGACAAACCCCTACCATGAAATGTTGTGGAGAAGTCAACTTGGGGGTGAACCAACTGATTCGCATAGTCTAATTCCAGCATGGCGAGGCTCTCATTCAGAGAATTCCCATTGGAGCTATGTACAAAATGGGCCAGAGGGGAATCGAACTCGTCGTTCAATCCACAGTTCCCATTTCTGTGGTTAGGGCAAAGTGGGATATTGAAGTCGCCTCCCCATATGATGTAAAGAGGGAGAGACGATGGTTTATTCAGCTGTGACTTTAGCCAGGTGGTAATTTCATTTATTATCTGCTCACAATCAGTGGGTACAAGATTGTTATATAGGTTTACCAAAAGGAAAACAAATCTATTATCAATGTGGATACTTAGAATTTGGTAACACACTTCTTCTTTTAAGGTGGTAATTTTTGAAAGGGGTAAGGTGTTAGTTACGTAAACAGTTAAACCACCTTTAGGTCTTCCGAGCAAACCCTGTGTTGCTGCAATGAAGAAAGTTTTAAAGCCCACCAGATGGACGGGGACCGTTAGCCAAGTCTCCTGGAGACAGAGGATGTGATTCTGTTTGGTCATATCCGCCCATGATTGTAAGTTGGTCTTGGAACGAAGACCAGCAATATTCCAATATAGGACTGATAGAGACAGCCCGTTAGATGGAAGGGAGTCATCTACTTGATTTTGTGAGGGGACTGCGGTTGCATTATCGGTCGTAGTTAGTTGGATAGGACGAGTCCGAATCTCTGTAAGTAAAAGAGACTTGGATCTCTCATTTGAGGGGGGCATTTGACCGGAAAAGATTTCTAAGTCCTCCACAGCAGAACCTGTGTGGACAGCGGGACAAGATACGGGTAATGGGAGTTGGGCACTGATAGTAGTAGAGAGTAACAGGTTTGTGTTTATTGATAAATTCGCAGAGGCTTTCATTGTAGTTAATGGAGGGATAGTTAATGGAGGGATAGGTGTTCTCCGAAGCTGAATCATGCACTGTGGGGTGGCTGGCGGTCATTCGACCATTTCTAGACAGTCATACCTATTTCTTGTTGGGAGACCTTGCCATCCAGCCAGAGGAACCTGTTCTCTGTTAGAAAGCCAAGGCCGAGATTGCCATTGTCTGCTGATATTTCTCTGGGTAAGCCAGGGACCCTCATAGTCCCAGGGCCTCTCCAGTGAGTGCTCCCAGTTTAGAGCCATTGGATTTTGGTTATTATATTGGTTGTTATATTTCGGGGGGTAGAAAAAGGAAAGACGATAGGAGTCGATCCCCCCCCAACCTTGGCTAGGGCTGGCCATGAGCAGATATGGTCGACAGTAATTGGGTCTTCACAATTAACTATTATACAATCTCCCTGTATGCTCTTAGGTTCTGTGCCTACCCATGATACTCTACGCGCTGTGGATATTCTGCTAGTGTAGGGAGATTGTGTAGGCCTGTTAATATTGAGCCACTGTAGAACCTTATTTTGAAGGGACCAGGATGGTTCCTTCGTAGTTTCCTGGAGTTCCGGGACCCCCGTGAGAATGACGGTAAAGGGGGACGCTTCTCGTGGAAGGTGAAACGGGCGTCTGGACTTAGACCCCCCTTTTCCCGTCACCTGATACATTTAACGTGGGGTGCCGGGGAATTAAAGGTGGAATTGGTCTCTGAGATTGTGATTGGACAGGGCCTTTATCAGAAGTCGAGTGAGTTGGTACATGTTGGGGGGGAGCTGGCTGGTGTAGGATGGTAGTCGAGGTCATGTCTGTTAACCCACTTCCAGAGATAGGAGTGGGGGGAGCGGGGATGTTAGGCTTCTTGGTGTTTGATTGTTTAGTTTGAGGTGTTTGAGCGTTTAAAGCTTTAGGTTCAAGGACGTTTTTTGAACCGCCTTGAACACTGGAGCTTATGGAAATTCCCTTACTAGCCCCTATATTAGGTTGAATCATGCTATGATGGCTAGATAATTTTTGAGTCAATTTTGCCAGTTGTTTTTCAATAACCATTATGCTACGTTCTAGGGGTTGAAGATGGTGTTTTAGGATTTCCCTAAAGCTTGCCAGGAGTTGAGTATTTGTACTACATAGACCGCAAGGCTCCCCAGCATTATCTACAGCTGGAAAGGTTAAATTTACAGGTTGATCTGTTAAGTTAATTAATTGAGTGGGTGGGGCATTTGATAAACCCTGCATATTTGGAGAGTTAGGTCTTTCTGTGTTAATAGGAAGAGGCTTGGTGTTTTTTGATTTGTCTTTTTTCTTGTCTTTTTTCTGCTTAAAGCCAATATCAAGTTACCTCAACTTTCCTTCAAAGGTCCTCACTGTGTATGGAGTCCCACCTGGCTGTGCTCTGCTCCTCATATTTTAATGCCTACCATCTAGAACTTCCCAACCTCGTGCAATCCATGGGTTTCTGCTTTTACTCCTACATTGATGGTTCTCACATGGTCCTTGATTTAAGGAGGGGGATGTAGTTTGACAGTTGTGGATTTTAAATCATTGCGAATTGTTGGAAGGATTGGATGCTGGAAAAGCAGACTAAATATGAACACCAAAAAAGTAGAAGCAGTGTTGCTACAAAAATTACACCTTAAGCAATACTTTCTAGCTCTCCATTGTGGTGTCTTGGAAATCTGACTGCAGCTCTCTTTGAGGGCACGGAGTAATATTGGAGAAAAAAAATATGAGCTTGCCCACCATGGCTCTAAGCCTACGAGTGAAATATAAGTTGAGCCTACCACCCAACCTTGCCTTTAGGGGCTAAACAAACAGATGTAAGGTGCGTTGTACTACTATTCCATGTCATCCAATTTTAGCACATTCTCTTTCTTGTTAAACGGTTAAAGTGAGCAATTGTGGGGTATATTTAAACTTAAATGTAGCAACTTTGACCACTTTTTCAAGCTGGGTTTCATTCAGACTATAACAATGTATTTGTCCCGCAGACAATAGTGAAAGACACCAGGAGCGTGATGGATGTCATCTTAGTCTGTGGTCTTATTTCTTAGGTTGTGTCAACAGCATTTGACACTATGAACTGTACCATATACTGAGGTCACTGCACGGAGACTGAATATGTGCATCGCACATATAAAATGTTAAATAATGTATACACTGGCAATGTGTCCGAGATTCTTGACCTGTCTGGTGTTCCTCCTAAACGTCTACTGACCTTGGTAATTGCATGCCAGAATTTCTCTTTGCATCTCTCCCTTTCGTTATACGATTTCCTCCATTTTATTTTGTAAAGCTCAATCGCATTGCTCCCTATTGGGTAGAGTTTGTGCCATTCAACAAATAATGAAAATGGATTTCTCGCTCATTCGTCTGTGGAGGAGCAAAAACTTGCTGGTGTTTCTAGGTGGGATCCTTATTTTCCTTGTTGACGTCCCACAATGTTAGTGTGGTTAACCCGGAAAGGGCTGCTGCTTGACTCTCAACGAAGCTTTGTTTCAAATCATTGAGCACGAAAAAGATTATATAAACCCTGGGTATCTTGCATTGCCGCTGGGCTGTTCCTTGTCCGGATGTTTCACACCTTTGTGGTACTGAAGAGTCATCAGTGGGTTGAGTGCACTTGTCTTCTCTACTAAGGAACCTGGGTGCCCTAATGAGAGCACTCATTTATTGTAGTGCCTTCTGAAATCTATTGCTGCCTTTTAGTGTTGCATCTTGTGCTGGGACAAAGCTTAGCTGTTGGGCAGTGTCCGCGTCTGCAGCAGTAGTTGGAAGTTCTTGGCCCAATTCCACCGTCCCAGGAGCCTCATGGGATTATGCCTTTAGGATTCATTTCTTGCAGATATGGCACTGCCTTTTAACTAGCTCTATGCATTGTCCCTAGATGCCGCAATATTAGATCTCCATTTTTCACAAATTGCAATCAAACATTACATCCACTCGTGACCCTGCAGGTATCCAGACTGGACAGGTCACACAGGGCCGTTGCAGGTGTTGATCACTGAAGAGGTCAGTCGTGGACATGCCTAGAATTCTCGAATGGAAAGGTTACAAAAAAACACTTTAATTCAATTTGAGCACTCATTTCAGATGAACACCTGAAAATTGTAGTCTTTCGCTATTAGATTGGCCACATTTGATCACTAAAGGCCTCATAGCAGTGGCACACAAGTACAGTGCAAGCACCGTGACCCTTGGCAGGCTGACCACGTGTTGATGTTGCAGCCCCCCCAAGTTTGCATCACACATTGGGCAATAGCAGGCTGGTAACACAGAGAGAACATTTGCTTGTAGCAGAATAAGTTGTTCTTAAGCAATTGGAGCCTTTGGTAGATAACCAAAAGGTTTTCTTCACTAACTAAACAGATCATGTGGACACATCAGGCCCTCCTACTTGGACAGGTAACACGCACAACCACTAATATTGCCCCATACACATTATAAGAATGTGAAACGGTCTCCTCCCCTACACTCACCGAGAGTATGTTGAGCAAAGGCAAAGTCTCCTCTACAGTATGTGCCGTATTCAGTCCATTTTACCATGTATTGGAAGCACAGGAACGTTTTCGTGAACAGCACTTTGTGCATAGCTCTTGGGACAGAGACCTGCCAACATTTTTTTGTACCTCGAAGGCATGCAAGCTTCAACAAAAAATTCCCTCCCCAGAGCCTCGAATACCGAACATTACTTGTTCAGGTGTGGCAGCGTGCGCTGTCCGCGCCTCAAGCTCATGGAAATGTCTCATGTTTGACAGGTCGGCACACCTCACCTGTCTGTGCAGGCTCTGTTCATGCTTCAGCGAGAGTTGTGTGAGCAGCTCTACCTGGGCTTCCGTGACCTGCTGAGTCTTGACATTGGCAGAATTCCTTCTGGTGTTACTGCTTCTCCTACCTAACTGCATGGTTATCCTAGTCATGGTGCAGTACTGTACGGGTCCCTTCCGTGACTAAGTAGTCAAATCTTTTGCACTTGGGCTATGCCTCTTTCCTGGGTCTGTGTGGCCCACCGCGGGGCTGCCTGAACACAGGAGCCCATTGACTTTCTACTGACGTTTTCTCTAATTCATGTTAACACCTAATCGATTTATCTTACCTTCCCTTACCTAGCTATTTCTTGCTCTAAAGTATCTTCCCCTCGGGTGTGTGGGACTCGTTTTCAAAGGCAGTTAAAAAAAATTTATTTGTGATTTGAATGTCGTTGTTGGCTTTTTTTCTGAAGCTTTCTGCGTGTCGGATCTACATTTATGTTGGGTTAACTGTCCTAGTATGCTGTTTTTCTTTGATTGCTATTGTGGAGCCGTGACTTTCAGGCTTTTGAATATTTAGGGGGATTTTTGGTCTGCTCTCAGATTTAGTTGTATGTATCTGAAAGAGACCCAATTAAATCAGCCAACACATGCCATTACTCTCAGATGTAAATGTGCTGTTCTTTCTTGTAAGAAAAATATGATGGATGGTAACTTTCATTTTTCTTTTATGTACCGGTCAATATTGTCATCACTTGCTTAATGAAGAGGGTGGTTTTGATGTGTTCGGCATTGGATTTTAGGCGTTTGCAGCTTACAAACCACATACTTTGGTGCAGTATAAAAGTAGGTTTTGGATCTAAGGGAAAGGCAACATGCTTTGATGCAATACAGGAGTGATTGGCATGCTTTGAAACCGTGTTGAAAAGAAGTACTTTTAATAACATGCCTTGGTGCAATATGGAAGAATCTGACATGCCTTGGTTTGAAGAAGGTGGCATGCTCAGGTACAGTCTTTCTATAGGCTGCAGGGTTTGCTTGATACAGTGTGGGGGGAGAATTGAAGGTTTTGGAACAGGACGGGAGGTGGTTGTGGTCTTTTGTACAGTGTGGGAGGTAATGACTGATTTTGCTACTGTGTAGGAGAAAATGAAATGTTTTGGTACACGGTAGGAGGTATGATTTGGTTCAATGTAAGAGTATATGGAAGACTTTGGTATGGCATTGGGGTATTAGTAGCCTTTGTTCACGCAAAAAAAATGTACTACGATGCAGTGTGGGAGAATCAAAATGTTATGGTGCTGTGTGGGAGAAGTCAACATGCTTTCATTTACTGTGGAGATAGATGTCCCACTATGGTGTAGTGTGGGAAAATGTGGTTGGCATTCACCTATTGTAGAATGGGTAGGAGTTAGGCATGTTTTGGCCTGGATATTTACTAAAGCTGATGGTCCAGCTAACCGGTTTGGAGGCAGACTCTTTCCTCAGTGCGTGGTTCTCCTGTCAAGGAATTGGACAGTGATTAAGGTGGGATTAGGCCCTTGGATAAGAACATTGTTCCCGGCCAGTTACGACTTAAGGCGTACACTGTCCCTGGTTCATCAAGAGTTTATCAGGAGACCTGCAGGACTGAACCATGAGTGAGCGCAAATAATTACAGCTGTCTTGGGTTTCCTTCCTTCCTCCTAGTATTTGGCTGGAATTGGTTCATAATACAGTGAACACAGTGGTGGGATCCTATAGCGGAGATGCACCTTTGGGGCCTTATGGCCTAGATTCACCTTTGGGTGGAGAGGGTACGGTTCTTAATATTGCTGGGCATCAGCCAGCCACATGTCCCCCTCTGAACAGTTGGTACTGTGTCAAAAAGGTGGCGTGTTATGTATATCGTGGAGGAAGGTTCCATGCTTTGGTGCAAGTGTATTAGAAAGTGGTCAGACTGGTGCAGTGTGGGAAATAATGTGATCTGCTATAATACAGCATGGAAGAAGGTATCCGACTTTGCTACAGTGTTTGAGGTACATGCAGTATTTGGTATAGTGTGGAAGGTGGCACTTTTTTACAGTGTTAGAGTGACTGGCTTGAGCGCTGTGTGAAATAAAGTGTTAGGCTTTGGAAGAGTGGGAGAAAGAAGCCAGCTTACCAGAGTGTTGCGGGTGGACGGAAGGAAGATGACCTGCGTTAGTGCAGTGTGTTTAAGAACACACTGGGCTATGGTTCTGTGTGGGTGTGTGGAAGAAGGGAACAGGCGTTAACGTCGATTGGGTGACACCCGCAGGCATTCGTGCCGTGTGTGAGACGGTGTCAGGATTTGAATGTGGGATATAATACATGGATTAGGTGCATTGTCAATGAAGATGACATGTTCTGGAAACTGATATAGGTGTGAGTGATATGAGGCTCTGGTGTAGTGCAAGCAAAATCATCGATTGTGATGCAGCATAAGCAAAGGTGACAGGTTTTGGGGACTGGGGGTGGAGCAACACGATCTAATAGTGATTGAATTGCCTTTGTCACAGTGTGGCACAGGATGGAGGCGTTAACACTTTTTGAGAGAAGGAAGCAAGTTCGCCCTAGTCTGAACAAAGATGGCGAATGGTGTCTTTTTCTGAGACCATGGCCGGGCTTTCCACATTGTAGAACAATATGGCAGATGCTTGTGGAGTATGGCAGAAGTTGACATCTTTTTAGAGCCGATGACAAACTTTTCCCTTGTTGCGAAGAAATATTAAAGGCATTCTTACAGTTTTGGGGCAGTAACTAACTCTGATACAGTCGTCTTGCAGAGGACTTAGAAGTTTAAAGTCTAAGATTGAGAGAAATCATTTCAGGAAATGTGGCACATCGGGAACTGTTTTTTTTTTATTAACAGCAGCAATCCTTTCTTCAAGATTACGAGAAGAACTGTGTTACCCAGGTAGAGGTCATCCGTCTTTTCTGTGTGCTTCGACGTACTCTGCTGAGTTTCCAAATGATCTGGCCGTGTTCCTTTGAGCAGGGGCCTTGAGGCTTTTGTTTACAACCAGGATCGTAAATCGCAGCCTACCTGGTGACTTTAAATGCAAAGGCATGAAATTCAATTTGTATTTAAGTTATTGCTGATAAACCTGACTTACCCTTTTGTCAGCCTCGGTGGTTCTAAAATGGCCTTAGAAGCAACTATATTAGTCATTAAAGATGTCTCAAAGTTTAGTGGCGCAAAGGTGCACCTGGAACAGGCAGTCTGTCTTGTAGAGCAAATTAGGGTCTAGTACGGTTTGATTTGAAGCAGTGTATAGCATCTAGGGTGAAAGGAGTTAGATGAGTGAGGGAAGTGCTGGCCGAGCTGTATGACGGCTTTGTCTCCTCTACCTCAGTTATTCATTCAATCAGAAAGGAACAGGCTCCAGCCATGGAACTTGTAAATTGGGTGGGAAGAATTTATTATAGGACATGGCTTTTTACCGTTAAGACTTTTTGGAAGGTGGTGCTGCAGGACTGAAATTTGATGTCCTCAGTGTGCGCTTTTGGATAAAAATGGAGTACAGGTGTGGGCTTGGGCACATGGTGCAGCACGCAGTAGTTTGCACAACAGTTATAATATGTGTGATTAAATGTGCTCCTTTGTTGGGGTAGCAGGAGTTAAAGGTAGATTTGGTATCGGCTGCAGAACTAAATTGTAGGTGGTGGGGCTCGCTAGACTGTAATGTGGCGCATGATGATGGGACTGTAGCTCTTTCTCGCAAGCTTTGCTCGTGAGCGATTTGAATTTTTTTATTTGATGTGGTCGTTTCAGTTGCAGTGTGAAATTGTTGCATTGAATGTTTGTTAAAAGTTTGGTGTGTGGTAGAGTATGGTTGTTGTATAAAATATTGAATGGTGGAAGAAGTGGGCATGGTGTTGTAAGCCACAGCATTGAAATCTGATACTATAGGCTCCCACACCATAGCATTGGGGGCATATGATCTAAATGTTTTAGGCCAATGGATTGAATTGTATTTCAGTGGCATGGTCTGTTTGCCATAGAGCATCAGCATGTGTCTGCATGTTGACCCTCGGGACTGAGGCTTTGATGGAGTTTTGTGGCATGGTGGCAGGTTCAGGATTTATAGACCTCATTGGAGAAATACAAATTCAGATGGAAGCCCAGGGCAGGGGGCAAGTAAAGGCAGCTTTGGAACTGAAAACTCAAGTGTGGTAAGACGGCGGTATGCGTCTGAAGCCCGTTGGCCCCATATAGTACTTGACGTACATGGTTAAAGTCTGGCGCGGAGGTTACGCGGGCCTCTGGTCTGGGTGCAGGGTGCAGCGGCCGCGCCATGCCGCCCTGGCCACAATCAGAAGTGATTTGGGTTATGCGCTCCTCCAGCCGTGTACCCTCTGCTGTACGGGCGGGGCTCGCTTCGCCCTCGGTATAAGAAGGGAGGGAGGTCACGGGGCTCTCGCAGGCTCCTTCCTGTCGACACCTGTGTTGTAAACACTGCGCGTCTTGGGCGGGTCTGTTGGTCTTTGCTTCACTCTCCCAGGGCCCTCGCTGCCCGGCCAGGAAGCCTGGCGCGTTTGAGATGTGTTTTTTTAAAACCCGACATCCGTTTCTCCCGCGTGCTTCTTCCTTAAAGCTCAACAATGCCACACCCGAGGGCTTTGTCCTGAGGTCTGTGCTAAGCTCTCCCCGTCCTCGCGGACCTTCTCCCGAGGCCAGTCTGTTAGTAACTCCGACAGTGATGGCCGCCGCGCAATCACACAAAGTAGTGCCTCTAGTGTGACTATGGAAGATCTCTGCTTTCCCCATGGCTGGTGTACGCTGAGACAGGCGGCCGCGGCTCTGCCAAAGCACTGTCCTGAGGGGCCCCTAGGTTGGTTCCATCCAGAGGTATTTTATTTCGTTACCAAGTATACGTTACGGGGTATGGGAGTAGCCCCACAACCAGTGGGCCTGCGCTTCTGCACACCACAGATGTACGCCTTGTTGCCTGGATTTAAGCAGCATGTTCTCCCAGACTTCCGGGGCGGGGGGGCTTCCGACCTCCCAGACGTGTTGCTGTGCATACCATGCGGATCCACCCAGGGCCCAGCCGGCTTGCGCCCTACTCCGTACTGCAGTCCGGATGGAACGCCTAGTTTTTGTGACGGGGATTTATGTTTATATGTGAAACGCTTGGCCTGCTGGAAAGGGTCTCAGTGTGGGGTCTGTGGGTTAGTAGAGCTGCAGGAATGCATTGTTTTTCTGTTCATTGCTTAGTTTCCAATGCCACCTGCTGCTTATCTCGGCTGCAGTAGTTTCAGGTGGGATCCATCCGATCCTCGCGCAGACATCTGTTGGCACAGATGGCTGGCTGCTAAACCATCCCACAGATAAGTCTTTTAGTGATAAACACATATTTGCACCGCTCCCGCTGCCACTCCCTGGACTGTGCGGTTTCATATCTGACGTCTTTCTTCTTCGCCCGCAGCAGATATACATGCAATCGGTGTTGGCCCCCTGGATAGTCAAATGGTTTAATACCATTTGCCCACCCATGTGTGTGGTCGGTGAGGAGGTTATTTTCTTTGTCTCTTTATGCCTAGTGCTCCCCCTGGAATGCTGCGTTGCTTCCACTACAGGCAGAGAGGGCTCTGCTGTATGTTTATGCTCTGTGCTGGGCTCTGCTCAGTGTACATTCTGCCATCATCCGTTCCTGTGTTTGTCCCATCCTTGCCTCGGGCTTTGCAACTCTCCGGCGTGTGGGTTTAAAGCACCATAATAAGCAGTCGTTTCAGCTGCAGACTGTCAAGCGGCCGCTTTCAGTGGGTGACCTCGGGCCCTCGGAGGCAGGCTGCTGAAGGTAACCATGCCAGAAAGCTGAGCCCAGGGTCAGTGTTGTAAACGAGGTCACGCCGGGGTCGCGCTTTCATCTGCGCACGCTGGAGTCTTGCCTGCGGCGTTCTGCAGATGTGGCACCGTATGTGCACAGGTGTATGCCAAGGCCATGACCTCAGCCCGAGAAACCGCGTTTCAGGTTCTTGGGAGAGGACGTCAAAGCGGGCCAATCCCCTGCACTGGTATCTGCTACTTGGATGTTCAAACCAAGAGCTGCTCTTCTTTACTTAATCCGAAACAATTTGAAGAATACTCCCGAGATTCGTGACCTGTAAAAGAGAGGCCCCGAACTGGATATAAGATATATGATGGCTTCCTACCATGGAGCTGTACTGCACCCCTGTCCAGCAGTGTGTGTGTGTGTGTGCGCGCGCCCGCCTCTGTTTTGCTGTAATCCAATCCATCAGCACGAAAGCCCCCCTCAAACCCCATTTATTTCGCTGATCTCCCTGGAGCGGGGACTTCAAAGCAACTGTTTGAGCGAGACCGTCTCACCCAGCGCCCTCTGTATCGCCGTGCTGTTTGTCCTATTAAACATAGCACTGGCTAATATAAAGACCGTAGCCGGCGGCTTCATAGAGCCTGTAGAGACTCTGTAGACAGGTGTATAGGATAACGTAGTATGATTCGTTTTATAGATGCTACGGGTCATTTTCTGTTAGTTCTTCCTTAGCACGAAGTGAAGACATGTTTCTATCGGCCATAACAGTGGAATCATAAAGGAACAACACATATTGTTACGCCATTGCTCAGTATTGTCACTGCTCTCTTCAGCAAATGATGGATATAATTTAGGTGCGCACACTTTCAAAGACATTCTCTTATAGACTTTGGCCTTAATTGTGATAACCTGTGCTTTGTTCTTTTGGTAGCAACATTCACTGGATGTACATGTGTGCATGGGACTTCTATGACACGGCTCAAGGTCTGGAGCAGTTAAGCGATCTGCAGCTTTGCACGTGGCAAACGGGATTAGCCCCTAACTTTTCTACAAACCATTGGAACCGGACTCAAAATCTGGCCAGTGCTTTACACAAATACTAAACTGATGGGTTATACAGAATAGAGGCTTTTTTTTTAACAATCTTGAATGTCTTAATGTGTTTTTGTGAGTGAGACTTGTTCTTTTTACAAAGTGCTAATCATGCTGCACCAGTCTGTATATTCCAAATACCTTCTGTAAATGTGTTTGTTCACTTAGCTAGCCTCAACTGCAAACTGTATAGGAATGATCATAGTGTTAATAGAGCACAGGTCCACAACATGCCGTATCAAGATGACCGCGTGGACAGCTTACTTCAGTTCAAGTATCGAAACCATTAAAACACACTTAGAACAGACTCAGGCATACAAACATAATTATGTAACATTCATATAATCACCCATTTAAGAAATGTTTGAACAGCGACCCCATATCTTTTTATTGAGGATTTTCTATAACCTTTCAGTGTCCAACAGTCGATTCAGATACTAGAATGCTTCACAATCCTTAGGTACCTCAAATGAAACGCATTGTAGCAATACATGTAAAACAGTTTCCTATTCCAAACAGAATCAACACCAGGCCTTTCTGGGCTCACCAGACCAGGCAACCATATTGTCTAACAATGGCGGTTGGTCTAATCTGAGCAATACAAATAAGTCTGTTTTCAGGAGTAATACGTTCATATAAACTCGGATTATATCTACCTCTGAGGGCAAATGTACTGCTTGGTTTAGGCACCAGATCGTCTCTACCCACCTTAGGGGACAGTTCTCTAATTTCAGCCTCTAAAACTAGGTGTGCATGTAGGTTATCTTTTGTGACTACCACAAGAGCAAAACTGATAAGCATGCCTTTTCACTCTTCTAATGGTATTGGTTATAATAGGATTAAAACAAACCAAGGTTAATAGACTGTTTTCAGTAGCACTGAATATGATACAGAAAATCGTCTAAATTCTACCTCCAATCTTAAGCACTGTATAAGAATTGGTTTCTGGAGGCCAATAACCTCTCTAATCTTATTTCAGTGAGATGTACCCCTAGAGGAAATGTGCGGTCTAAACATGAGCTATCGTAGCTGTGTGACCCGAAGAAAGACATGGATAAGTACTATTATGAATCTGTACGGCATTATAAAGTTCACTGTAGACCGGGCCTGCAGGAGAACTGTCCCCTGAGCATCTAACCTGTGATCAAGAAATATAGGGGACAGGCATGTGCAAAGCTTCATCATAACATTGAGCGGTTTGGTCAAGAACCACTCGATCCATCATCTTTGAGTTGAAATACCATACAGTGAGAATATAAGTGCAGGATGGTCATTTCGAATCCGATCCAGAGCATTCTCTAGCTCAGCATTGAGGAATGCATTATTCTCAAAGTACAGTAACTTTAACAAGCTCCGCACACCTAGCAAAGTTATCTCCCAGCATTTGAGCGGTAATACTGTTTTTGAAACTTAGCAAGACCAAAGGATTAGCAAACTCTGAATTCTCAGAGACCCAGATCTGAAATCCACCAATTAGTCTAACCTTTTGTCCCTATTCAGCATTAAAACAAAAGAAGAAAAATAGAACCGAGGCCAACCACCTCTAGGAATTCATAAAGGTTATGGATAGCTAGACAACACCTGAGCCTCGCTATTCCAACAAAATATTTTTATTAACGATAGTGGCATGACTGAGAAGGATACTTAAAATTCTTTTTATTCTGCGCACAAGGTAACCATTCTAATTTGTCCTCCGTGCGCTGCGTATTCTCATAGAACACATCAGCTCTGATGCAACCCACATCAGATTCATTGCTACCGTAGTATCAGACCTCCCTTTTGCCACCGACTTTCTTGTCTGTCGATGTGAGCTCACATTCAAATTTGAGGCCACTAAAAGGGGATGGATGTTACTCTTGGTATCGGTTGGCCCTCCATGAAGTTATAAACTTGTGTGTTACACAGTAGCTTTGCTTCATCTGCTAACTGTTAAGTCCAAATCACATCTCCAAATTTGATAAGCAGCCAGTCATAGCCCATATCTTGTAAAGCCAGCAGATTTATCACCATCACATTTCTAGCAGTAAACATCACAAAAACTATTCTGCATTCACTAAAGGCATTGACATGCTGGTTGAATTAAATGAGAAGAGAGCTAACCCTGTTTAAAAGATCACCATTAATTGAGGTAGAGTGTAAGCGAACTATAGCCCGACTAAGATTCAACAAGATTAAATACTCCTTTCAAATACACTTTTCAAGTTCAATAGGGATCGTTTTACCAACCACTTCATTACAACCAATATTAGTGACGTTTGTAAAGCATTGCCTCAAATTGTAAAGCGCTCTAATATCCTTCGGGATCAAGTTCGCGCTTTATAAATAAAATAAATAAATTACCAGATAACCCTTCTAGGTGCTGGGCCAGCTTTCAGCATTTTTTGGGCAGCTATCCTAGACGTTATCAGTGAAAGAGCGTTGGAGGAGTAAAGAGCGGCTTAATTTAGAGAAAAGGCCCATCGCTACCCATTGCACTTAATCCTTCACACAGGTCTGCTAACTCTGCAGTATTACTGCTTATTCATATGGAGGCATGTTGTGATGAACAAAAGGTGCATCCAAACTCTGAAGTGATCTTGATTTCCAGTCCAGAGTCTACCAACAAGCATTTGAAGTTTTTTTGTTTTGTTTTATATAGCGCAAACTAGACCCGAGACATCGGGTATCAGAGTGCTTTACATGAGCACCAGTTTCGTTACAGATGAACACATTTATTTTTGTTAGGCACGGAGAGATTAAGTGATTGGTCCAGAATCACAGGATGTTGTGCGTGGTTGCAGAGACTTGAACCCGGTCAAGAGTCTGAAATACTCACTTGGTCATCTTTCCCCTTCTGTTGCAAGGAGTAAACTGATCATATTAAGACTGTGAAATCCCACTATGTAGTACACGGGTTTGGTATTGATTGCTAGCGTTCCATCTCAGAGATTTTTCAGATTGTGCAGGCCCCCTTTGAGTCCTCGGAAAAACTTTTGCCATACGGAAGCAGTAAAAGACTTTGCTCATACTTATTTTATTTTTGTGTCAATTGTAAAGCGCACTGCCACTCCACGGGCATACTGGCGCTGTATTATGCTACTGTAAATGTGTGGTGACATAGAGATTTGATCATGGCCTGCAGTTCATCCGCTAAAATAGTGTTTTGCTTATCTGTCACTCTAAACTTTTGGGAAGAGCCAGGTTTTTAATCCCTTCCTAAAGTGGATTAGATTACAGGGTGCCTCAAAGTTCTATTCTGTCTCCACTACTTTTTAGGTCTCGGCCTGCGAAAGACTGCGCACATGCGCAGTCGAGCTGGCGAGATTTAATGAGGTAGAGTGAGTTTCACTAGCGAGGTTAAGCCCCGCTCCTCTTTTCCATTGGCTGGCATCAAGTTCATGCAAAACGGTGGCCAGCCATTGGAGAAGAGGTCCTAGTGATGTTCTTTCTTTTTAAGCCCCGTCCTTTTCAGACTGGCTTACTTGACTTACTGCTGGTGTAAAAGGTTTCTTATCTTCTTTATGGGTCCAGATGGCCCCATAAAAAAGATAAGGAACCTTTTATGCAAACAGGAAGTCAGGTGCTTGTCGGGCGCTTTTTCTTTCCTTTTCATAAACTGCACACTCCTGAGGGGTTGCTTGCTGTAGGTGTGGTGTGCTAGTTTAAGCATCGAATGAATGAACTGTGCGAAGAAAGGGCGCACAACTACAGAAGTCCCGTTCTTTTAACTGGGGCTCTGGAGCTTGTTAGGGGGTGTTCAGGTGCAATGTCCTGCCAGAACCGTACGTCTCTGCACCCCTAGCGTGACGGCATGGTCCAGGTATGTGCTTCTGATCGCCCCATCTTTTTATCAGGTGCTGTTGGGGGAGTGGGTGTTGTCCCTTTTGGTGCTTTTCCTCACAGCAGCGTAACCCCACTGTGCATTGATAGATGGAGTAAGGGGGTAATGGGGCGGGCGATACAGATGAGTGCTCCCGTCCCCTCCCCGGTCTCCCTAGTTAAGAGCACTCTGGTATGTCTGTAGCTGTGTTCCTGGCGGCCCATCCTTCCAGCAGCAGCGCTCGGCCACGATGTGCAGCCTCTGGGCTCCTTGGCATGCAGTCTGAGCGCCCCACCCTCCCCCGAGCGCTGAGCCGGCTGCTCTCCCTGGAGCACCGCCACAGATTGTAAATCACCTGAAATCCCCGGAGCCCGCCTCGCCCTGCAACTCGGAGACACCAATTATCCCGAATTACACGTGCACATTGCGTGGCTGCAGAGCCGGCCGGGAGCGGCTGACGGTGACACCTCTCGCCGAGGAGCGGCCGACCCTGGAGCTCCAGCCGTCGAGGACCGACGTAAGTGCGCCCGCAGCGAACCCGCTGCGCTCTTCTAGTGTTAAACATGGATCAGTTACTTGCAGATCCGATGGTGCTAGACTCATTAATTTAGGCTCCGTTCGGCAGCAAGTTCAGTGAGGGCTCTGTTCATCCCAGGTGGTGAGTGGAGGCCGCTCTCGCTTGGAGTGGATGTAAACCCCTCGCGAGGTTCAAGATGAGGCCAGCGATTGGGGGTGGCCCCTCTTGTGGTTTCGCAGTGGTAGTACTCCCCTCTGTGGTTTCATTGCGTGTTCGGGGTACCATTGCACCCCTCTTGTGGTTATGCTGAGCCTTGGACTCAGTTCTGCGGTGGCAGTGCGGTCCTCTGCCCGTTCTGGGATGCAATGCGCCCCTCCTGCGAGTCCATCTTGCAGATCCCTTCGGTTCGCAGTGGCAGCATTGACCCCATTTTGCAGTTTCTCATGGGGCTCGGTCTGTGCAGCCGGCGAAGGGGCACATGAGCATCGCGCCGGCGGGGCGCCGTGCCCAGGCTCGCCCGGCTCTCTGTGGATCCAGGGCATGCCATGCCCTTCTAATCTGGGTGCAGTACAGCCTCGTGCGGATTACAGGGGCTGGGAGGCCCCACACAGCCAGTTATCAGCAAACACACAGCAACCAGCCTGGAGCACACTGGGCAAACAGACGCATCTGAGTGTTACTGTAACCCAGCCACAAAGAAATGCGATGCTCACCCCAGCTGTAGGATGCCTCATGGCTGACTCGTTCAGCAGTCCCCAAGCGAGATGCCTGAGTACCAATATATGCGTTTAATTTTTCTACCAACATGCTTGACGGTAGGCCACTTACGAAATCTGCTTATGCCTCAGAATCCTTATTTGAATACATTGAATTGGTGTTTGTAAACAACTGTTCGTTTACATTCCTTCAAAACTGCCTTAGCACGTGCTATATAAAAAGAACACAAATACTCAAACCAAGGATTGTTTTTCTCACAGCTTAGAGCATCGCGATGCAGAATTTCGTTTAAAACCTGAAGTTTCTGGGGTGATATGAATACTAGAAAGCACACTTTGTATGCACGCAGTTCGTGTGTCAGTGGGGAAGCTGTGCGCTTTTCCAAACTCTGTTATGAACTTACCTGCTGATGGCCATCTCGCCTTAGGTCTGTTTGTGGCCATATTTATGACCTGAGAAATAACACCACTCTTTTTTTTTTTTTTTTACCCTCGTATTGAAATTTCGTATGAAACAAAGTCAACGTCACTACTTAGCCAGAAACACTGTGCACACTCGGCCAGCCATAGGACCTCAGATCTTCATTGTAAAGAAATACATGTCCCAGCGGCGATCCACTTTCACATGTATTCACACCTCGAAGGCTACAACAGGTTCACACACTGTGAGGTGGTGAGACACCGTCGGTCCAGGGCACACATATACAGAGGTCATAGGCTTTCAGCAATGGAGAGGATTAATCATCAGATACCCCGTTGTTATTTGCAATGCCAGTAGCTCAAACTCGCGTAAATATGCGACCTATTGCATTGCAAATGCAATAGGTCTCGTATTTGTGAGAGATTGAGCTATTGGCATTGTAAATGACAATGCCATTTATTTATCTATTTTCAAAACCAACACTTAAATAAAAATTTTGTCATTTACAATGCCAATAGCTCCAACTTTTTCAAAGGCGAGACAGTTGTATTGTAAATGCTTGTTAATCATTGTTTTTCCCTGGGCCAATTTAATTGGGTCCTTTTTAGTGCTCACGCCTGCGTTGCAGTGTGCAGCACAAGAGCCCTTTTGTAGGGGGTTTAAAACTGTACCTAGAAATTGCACATGCTTGTGCGTGTGCTTTTTCTTTTTTGTTACAAGATTGGCTTGTGCATGCTTGTATTTCAGAAACAGAGCACGCAATAGGCCAAAGGAGGGCGCGTTGCTCCGCCCATGGCATATTGGGGTCTGTTACCTGCACAGGGTAACATGTGGTTTGCATTATCGTGCGCAGACGCGTGCACGATAATGCAAAACACATGGCTTGCTGCGGAGCGCGCGCACCACTCACGTGCTTGCCACCATCGCCACTCCCGATGTGTCCGAGGTTCAGGAAGTGCTGGTTGTAATTCTTGCTGTCTTGACACTGGATGCCTTCTGGTGTCTCACATAAATAGGTAATGTGGAAAACCGTCCTTCCAGGAAGTTTTGTGTTGGAAATTGGTGCTGCCATGCCCCACAGTCTCTCTGGTGTACCGTAAATTAAATCCCAACATTGCTTCTAAATATGAATTTTTGAGTTCCCATCTGCAGAAAAGAGGGCGAGCCTTTTCGTGCAATGAGCAGGTACATGTAGGTTGGTTTTTGCTGAGTGTAGCACTCTGTATGTGCTACAGGTTACTGTACTAATGAACTAGTAAGCACTATATCAACAAAGTAGCTTTGACAGAGGCGCGTGGAAGACCAACTTATTAATTGACGTTGTGCAGTGCTTTTAAATTATACCTGCTTATACCTTTCTTTCTTGAGAAATTTGAGTATTCTGCAGCAAGGGTGTCAAGTGTAGATCCTGGAGTGCCAGAGCCAGACCAGATGTTAAGAATAGCAACAAATTGAGATCCATTTAAATTATTTACATATTGTTGGCTCGTGTTGATATACTTAACGTTTGGTGTGCACCCTGTCCTCTTGGACCTTTGTTGAACAGGCTTGTGCTATCGCATTCGGATTTCTGTTGTGTCTATATTGTTGCAAAATTTCCGGATAATGCCACAAAAATTGATTTATAAGCCACATAACTTTTCTGTGCCACAAAATTTGATCTAGCAGTGCTGCATAATTCCAGTGGCCGAACGATTCCTCTTGTGTGCCTTTGGGGTTCTTCCTGAGTTGGGAGTATTCTGCAGTGAACTGCGTACTGAAATTGTGCAAACGCAACTATTTTCCCCAGACAATAGGTATCACTAACTTGAAGCGTCCAATGGAAAAGCTGCAAGCAGTAGGCTGCTATGAAGGGCTGGGCAGCTTGAGGAGAATAAGATGGGGTTTCAAAGCTAAAAATTGCAATAACGTGACAAACTTCTTTTCCATCTAAAATCTATAGTTGACCGTATGCAGCTTACTACAAACGAAGATCAGTGCAGCTGCATTTTGATCAGTTCCCAACTTTGAACTTTATCCCTAAGCAGGTACAGCAGCCACGCTTTAGGAATGTAGGCTGTGTAAACATAAAACAGAATCGTTGGTGCACATTGTATGCACGTGCCTTTTTTGTTGTTGTTTGTTTTAATCGCTGGATGCAGAAGGTGTCTAGCTACTCCTTTCAACAAGTTTAACATGCAGCATTGTCGTTGCTCTATTATTCGCCTGTTTGAAAGGTGAAAACCCACAAGTGGTGACCAAGTTTGATTAAATTCATGATTACTACTTTCTTAGCTAAACCAAACTAGCAGTAGCCAATTTTGTCCTACAAACCGTGATTCTAATAACGTGCTATAAAGACCTATGTGGTTCGGTTTTGCACAAACCAACTTTTTTTTTTTTGACATGCCATTTTTAAATTGTTTTTTATAATCACATTCTATCAGCATATGGGAGCTCTTCATTTTCTTGGCACTTTGTGTTTCGTTACTATCTCTATGTAATTTGCCTAGAACTTACTCCTTTTCCACCTTAGCGAACTTGTGCCTTGCACAGACCCCCCCCTCCCAATAAAATTCGTAGGAGCCATTCTTTCAACCGCTGTAAAGAGTCACTGTTCCCATCAGTATACTGTATGGGTCACGCAGCCTGGTGAAATTCCTTTAGGCAAATTTGCAGTTGCAGTTTTATTTAATGGTTGGCTTATGTCAACTTTAGTACTATGGGCTGTTGCAGTAACACATTCTGGTAACTCATGTGATATTTGTACATTGACCTTTGTGTTCTGATAATAAACTCTTGCCTGACTGGATACTAATATACTAATAATACACAGGTTTTTTTTTTTAAACGATCCCTTAATGCATTTTTAATGTCGAATGTCTGTCTGCTCTGTCTTAATTTTTTTATAACATTATATTATATAGGATATTACTTATGAATCATTTTTTGTATTCCAGTAATTTTCATATTTGCTGCTTATATTGTATGTAATGGTTTTAATTAACTGTAATACATTTGTCCTGCCTCTGTCAGTTTTTCACAGCTTTCCACCTGTTGTGCTAAGTAAGGTGGTAATTAAACTTCGAAGGAACTTCCCAAGTATAGTGATTCTAATGTTCCCTTTCAGCTGAACATGGTCTCATTTTCAGGCATCGCACAGGTGGCCATGGGCTCAATAGTTATCGCCCCAATAGCTGTTGGTTTTCCCTTGTTAGACAATTATTTGACCCATCGGATCTTTGGACACTCCGTCCAAATATATTGAGTACTGTTGTGTTTTTCCAGTTTCTTCCTTCTGTGAGGAGTGGGTCTTTGAAACCTGCGGGTCGATCCTGTGTGAGGGTTGAGTGTATTTAGGATTGTTTTTGTGGGATGTATCATACGTGGGGTGCCTGTCATTTGACCCTCTACCTAACCCATGTCAGCTGTGGCAGTCTGCCTCGGTTCTTGGTGGTCTTTAGGCTGTATAGCAGAGTTCTCCAAAGTCTGTCCTGGAGAGCAAACAGACATGAAAACAGCATATCAATGTTTAGGTAAAGGCTCACCACCTAAAGGTCAGCTTTACACCTAAATACAGCCATCAGCAACTGAAAAATGCCCATCCTGTTCATGCGAACAGACCTGCCACTGCACGACAAAATGAGTGGCAGCATTTGTAGTAACATTGAGCTGGAAACAGTTTTGTTTGGTAAATTATGCAAATTACGCAGGAGATGCTGTATCATGTGGAAAATGCAGCAAATCCATAATGATGTGGAAAATGCTGCAGCTGCGGGATCGCGTCATTCAAATGTCCTGTGCCTTTTTAATATGCCTGTTTTCATCATCCAAAATGAAACTACATTACTTTATCTCGTTGAGCAGCAACACACTTTGAAGCCACAAGAACTCTGATTCATGTGGTGGGTGAGGCTCCACATTTTGGGTTTACATGAAATTCCAGCAATCCTAACTGTAATAATCTTGCAATTGATTCACTTGCAAACAATCAAACGGAAAGTGGGACCCGATATAGATGTCTTTAAAAACCTCAACATTTAAAAATAAAAAGTTTAAAATATTTTTGGTAGGGACCCTCTCCCACCGTATCGTCCAGTGGCATGCTTCATCATCGGGTCAGTAAGATTACCTACAACACTTAGAGTTGTTTCTTTAATGTGTTTTAGGGGTTTTGTGAAGGATAACAATAATTTGCAATGCAATAGGTCTCGCATTATTAAAGTTTGAGCTATTGGTGTTGCATTATTTAGCAATGCCAATAGCTCAAACTTTAATAATACAAGACCTATTGCATTGCAAATGCTTGTTGTACCACTTCTTTTTATATGCGGGGCGACGTTGCTTCACTGCCTCTGCAGTGCTGGAATAAGTAGAATTTTTTTTTAACTTGGACGAAATACCGAGATTTTTGCTCACCCAAACCTCCAGAGTTCTTGAACCTTTCATGCTACCCTTCGTCACTGGGCCCAGTCCCACTCCCAGTGAAGTTAGTTAAGATTTTTGGAATTAAAATATAATCACAGTAGCAGACCAGGTGTCAGAGGTGGTGAAATCCTGTCTTATTCACCTTCATACTCTGAGGCATGTACTTTATCTTTTGGCCCTGTTGAAGATAGTCATATGCAGTATTCCTTTATATCATGAAACTTCAAGTACTACAACACCATCTACTTTTAAGATCTGTAAATGATAGCTGATTCAGAATTATGCAATCAGGTTGTCGTGTTGATGTCAACCGTAGGAGTCCTGTCTTCTCTTTTATTAACTTCTTTACACTGGCTGCGGGTGAAGGAGCGCATCCTTTTATGGTCTGTGATAGCACACCTGTCGCCAGAAAAATGTTTGAGCAATACTAGAGAGGGGCTTTGGCTCTGCCCACGTGTTGGGTGCTAGGAGTACATGTTTTGAATGGGCAGAATGTGTGTGCTTCCACAAACAAGTTCTTGCCCTCCTCACAGCAGTGATCATTTTGTTTATCCAGCAGCCTGAGGTTGAACTTTCAGGGTCACTCCCTTGGTGGTGTTATGCTATTAAAGTGTCTTAAAATAACTAGATAATTGGCAGCAGCACAGATGGGAGGACGGCAGCCCCTAACCTACATTAATTATTAGGTCTGGCTTAATAGTGCAACTGTCGCTTTACCTTTTAACCTACACCAATGTTATTCTGCAGTTCTTTGCTTCCCAAAAAAATCCATGTTAATTCCCCTGCTATTTACTTGCAGTACTTCCCATTACCACACACTGTCATGTAGGCATTGCAAATGGTTGTTACATTACTTTGATTCACCAAGTGAGTTATCCTTCCAATAGCTCACTACTTAAGCATCTTTTTAAATGGTATCTTCATTCCCACGCATTTAGATCCTTTACATCTTTATCTTGTTACCCAAAAATCTCACCTAAAATCCATGGATGACAGAGCTTTTTCTATTGGTGTTGCAGCTAGATGGAACATGCTGGCCCTGCACCTGCGTTCTGAATCAAATCTACTAACATTCAGAATGTTGCGGTAGCCTTGATGTACTCCGAAATCTTTAGTTTCAGTGCCATGACACCCTAGTAGGGGTGATGGAGCACTCGACGAAATACATATGTAATTATTGCTCACTTCCATGCTCTCTCTTTAGGTCAGAACTAAGAATTATAATAATCATGCTTGTGCCTTCCATCTTTCTGATTGACGATTTCAAGACTGGATGGTAATGTACCCTTTCCCGACCTGCATTCTTGTGCCTGCTGCTGTACCAACCTGCAGGGTGAGAAGGTGAAACTATACGTGTGGGTTGATGGCGCATGTGTACATCACAGGAACAGTTTCCCTCGTCTGTCTCCTGTATTTAATACCACAGGAAAGTGCACAACTCTGGTTTGTTGGAATTGCGTGGTACTAACGTGGATAAGAGCACAATGCCCCTCGAGACAATTTTGCTTGCTTGGTGCTGGTGGAAAGTTTGGATAGAGCAGAGCTGGGTTGAAATAGGCCAGACCAGCCTGATCTGGAAGGTTGGTAGTGATGTTAAAGGTAAGGCCGAATTCGACAAAGAACCCTTCAGTATTTGCCCGGCGTTAGCCACCTCTCATACCATTCGAGTTTATCAAACAAAGAGGCAGGCGCTGGAGACAGAAGGCAGGAAACAGGAGTTTATTCCGACGGAGCAGAACACGTCAAATCAGACAACAGGGTATCTTCTCGAGGTGCTCTAGACGCATCCTTGAGGCCCGGCCTCTTATACACAGGTTTATTGCTTTATTACATAAAACACATTCTTGTCAATACTTTGATGTACGGAAAGGAATCCTCGGAATCCCCGCTCCAAACCCGTTCCCACACATATTTACAGTAAAAGTCCCCACCCCGATCTCAGTAGGTGATGACTATCGTGCAGCTGGATATCCCGCCGGCTCCCGGAATGTGTGTGGCTGATCGGATCTCATGGGGTGGGGGCCTTTATCAGTCATAGATTCTTTGAAGAGGGACAGCTTCCTACTGTAAGGGGCAATAAACAAGCATGTGAGAACGTGGGCTGTCAGCGCGCGGGGGGTGCTGGCGGGGTCAGAGGGGGAGAGAGAGAGAGAGACGCGCTGGCTATCGGCAGTGGGCAGAGAGGCAATGGCGTTCAAAAATGGCTGCTACTTACGCGCACATTCGAGCTAAAAGGGGACAAGATGGCGCCGATAATGTTTACGTCGCAATCTAGATTTGAACAGTCCTCCCTTTTCAACATATCTAGCCAGCTTGTCAATTTATGTCTATCCCCATCATATTACGGATTTCTACATCATACAAAGCTTTCATGCGTTCAGCTTCAAAGTTCGGAGTCTTGGGGCAAACACAGTTAGCAAATAGTGAACACAGAGGTGGCAATCATTGAATACCCAGGCAGAGTCCGCATATTACGACGATTGGTATCAGTGCAATCATGAGCAATCTCCATCCCCAGTCCTTTACAGCACTCCAGAACCAACTCCCGAGCGACCATCCTTCTTGTTCCTGATGAACTTCTGAGGAAAGTCTGTGGAGGTGTTCGATGGCCTTGTAAACGGAGGGTGAATTGTCTGGTATGTAGGTACAACAGCTGGACCCGATGATACGACATGCTCCTCCACGGTCCGCCAGAATCACATCTAGAACAAGGCGGTTTTGAAGAGCCACCAGACGGACCGCCTGAAGCTCGGCTGTATTGTTTGTGAGGATACCAGCTGTAATGTTCATCGTTTTCTCGACTGCCTGGGATAAATGTCGAATGGCACGACTGTTCGCCATCGGACCCCAAAGTGGAACAAGTCCTTTCATTGCATCCAAGAATTGTGCTCCAGTGGAGTCGGCCTGCT
The DNA here is from genome assembly GCF_964261635.1 of Lissotriton helveticus. Classification (NCBI taxonomy): domain Eukaryota; kingdom Metazoa; phylum Chordata; class Amphibia; order Caudata; family Salamandridae; genus Lissotriton; species Lissotriton helveticus. The sequence goes on from NC_136068.1 coordinate 1,291,497,727, forward strand.
CGATGTCCTTTGCTCGTCTCTGTCGGTGATGGTTTGCCGAGCCACATAGGTTGGAGGAAGGATGAAGGATATGTAGCAGGTACCTCCCCAGCCCTTTGGGAGCCAGGTGTAGGCTTTTGTACCACAGACGAAGTACATGTTTGGGGAGGTGACAAAAGAGGGTGGGTCGGATGAGTCCAAAGTTCTGGTGATGCGGCAAGTGCTGTGGCCCACCATTTGTGTCCCATGGCCTGTGATGCATACAAGGCCCGAGACATTGACGACAGATAGGGCCACAGTCAGGGTGGCAGCTGTTCGTTTTCGGAGGTAGGAGAAGGTGGGTCTGGCTGGATTGTTGAATATTTGCATCTCCACCATTTCTTTAGCGGGGATGTCCATGTGAACAGAGGCATTGGAGGATAGAGGGCAAAAAGGAACAGCAGCTCTCCCGGTTTTGTTCAGCCAGACTCCATGATAAAAGTGTGACATAGTTTCGCTGGAAGTGGCATTGTCTCTGTAGCTCTCTTGCAAGAGGATCCGCAAGGCAAGGCAGGAGCCATGAACAGAGAAAGGTGAAGGGATGAAGGGGATGGAATGTCCGGTGGCATGTGGTATCAACCCACAGATCCAGCAATTTGTGGCATTTGCAGCAAGGTTGTGTTGGTGCAGCAACTGTACGAAGGAGTTGTTCCAGAACTCCTTACGCCTTTCTTGGATTTGAGGTGAAAGAGAGACCAGGTAGTGTTCTTTCATGGTGGTAGGCTGTGCAGTCGTTGGAAATGTCTTATGAGCCGGTGCGTTCTCTTCCACGATCCAGAAGGTAGTCATGAGGAGGAGGCAAAAGAGAAGAGTGATAAGAAGAGCAATAGTCTTTGAGCTGTGCAAACTGTCAGTTTTCGGGTTCCTGTAGCGGGTCTTCGGATGTCCGGTCGCTTCCATCATCTTCGTATCGGGCGCTTCCATCATCTTCAAGGTGCTCAGTAGTGGGCAGAGCCACAGACTTCGTTTGGTTTCTCTCCTGGCAGCCTTTGTAGTGTTAGGCTCTGAGAATGATAACTTAGTCAGTGGTCTACTTAACCGAAGCTCCCTCCTTTCGTCGCAGGTTATACCCTTCTCTGGATGGTACAGTGGGATCAGGGAATTTCGCCAATTCGAGTGTCTCCGTTTCAGGGTAGCAGCTCAGGGATGGTCGGTCCTTGTTCAGGAGCTCTTCCTGGGTGCTCACGTCTTCGGTCGATGTCAGGGCCGGAGAGATTTTCTTGCAATGATGTGCGTGCAGCCAATTTCGCTTCCCCTCCACTCGAAGAGCTGTTCGGGTGGTGATCAAGACTTGCCAGGGGCCCGCCCAGCGGGGTTCCAGACTCTTCTCCCGCTGGAAGTTCCGAATCGGGACGAAATCTCCAGGCTGGATGGTATGTCCGGGGCCCCTGGAAGCATCGGGGATGGCCTGCAGCACCTGATGATGAATAACAGACAGTGTTTTAGTTAGGTTATACAGGTAGTCAGACATTAGGACGTCCGGGACGTCGTGAATAGATGTCGGTTTGGGTGCGGACCAGATACTCATGGCCGGCCGAAAACGACCTCGTAAGGGGTCAAGTGGTGTTTGGTGGGGGTGGAACGCATTGACAGCAATGCTAGGGGGAGAGCGTCTGGCCATTTTAGTCCTGTGGTAGCCACTATTTTCGCCAGTTTTAGTTTCAATGTGGCATTTTGCCGCTCGACCAGTCCAGCAGATTGGGGGTGAAAAACTGCGTGGAATTTCTGTCGTACCCCCAGTCCTTTCAGGATGAGCTGGATGACCTCGGCTACAAAATGGGGGCCATTGTCACTCCATAAAATACGGCAAAGGCCGTAGCGAGGGAAGAACTCTTTCAGTAGTACTTTTGCAGTGGCGATAGCAGTGTTGTCACGCGTCGGGTAGGCTTCCACCCACTTGCTAAAAGCGCACACAACAACAAGTACATACTTCAGTCCTTGACATCTCTCCAACTGGATATAGTCCATCTGTAGGACTTCAAATGGATGGTTGGAGGCCCCAAACCCTCCCCGGGGTACGACAGTTCCTTTCCCAGGGTTGTGTTGCAGGCAGACTAGACATTGCTGGACTAATCGTTTGGCTGAGTCTGTAATTTTATCGTTATGCCAAACTCGGGGGACAAGTTCGGCCATAGGGGCAGATCCTATGTGTGCAGGGGAATGGGCCATCGCCAGTATGGGGATCAGGTACGAGTTGGGTAGCAACCATTTGTTCGTGTCTTTTGTCCGCCAGCAGCCTTCATCATCCTTTAATCCCACCCGTGCCCATTCAGTCAATTCTTGTGGTGAGCTGGCCATTTGGATGTCCTTAATAGTTTCCCTAGCGTCTGTCCATTTTTCTGCTTGTGACCTAGTCACGTACATGCGGGTCGTCGTCCTGTTCTTGGCTGTGGTTCGGGCAGTGATGTCGGCCAGTGCATTTCCCTGTCCAATGATGTCTGTCACCTTTTTGTGTGCATTGCATTTGATTACGGCAAGTCGTTTGGGGAGGAGAACCGCTTCAGTCAGATCGGAGACTAGATCTCCGTGCAGGATGGGCGTGCCATGAGATGTCAGGAATCCCCTCTCCTTCCACAAGAGCCCAAAATGATGAACCACCCCGAAGGCATACTGGCTGTCGGTGTAAATGTTTGCTGTCGTCCCCTTTGCTAGGATACATGCTCGTGTGAGGGCAATCAGTTCTGCCGCCTGGGCGGATCGTTGCGTGATGCGGGCGGTTTCAACTACAGTTCGGGCTGTGGTAACTGCATAGGCAGCTGAGGTGGTGCCGTCGGGGAGTTTAATGCAAGAGCCGTCTACCCATAGCTCTCCGTCAGGGTTTGGAAGCAGTGTCTCGGAGGTCAACTCTACTCCTAGTCTGTTCGTCCGTGAGGGTCACACAGTCATGTATTGGGGGCACATCGGGATCGTTTTCAGGCAGAGGCAGCAAGGTGGCTGGGTTCAGTGTGGTGCATCGTTTCAGCGTGATGTGAGGTGCGAGCAGCGTCAGTTCGTACCCAGTCAGTCGCGCGCTGGTCAGGTGTTGTGTCTTGGTCTGGTTTAGGAGGGTGTCAACAGCATGAGGCACTAGTACCGTGAGGGAATTCAAGAGTATGATTGCCTCACTTTGTCGGATAGAGACCGCAGCAGCGGCGACTGCTCGAAGGCAGGCAGGCAAAGCTCTTGCTACAGGGTCAAGAGTGGCAGAGAAATAGGCACATGGTCGTTGTTTGGGGCCAATGGACTGAGTCAGGACAGACAAAGCGCATCCCTCCCTTTCGTGAGTGTAGAGAGAGAAGGGCTTTGTATAATCAGGGGTTCCTAGGACGGGCGCTGAACAAAGGGCGTCTCGTAGTTCCTTGAAGGAGGATTGACATTCAGGGGTCCAAGGGAGCCGGAAGGGGACATCTTTAGCCAGTAGGGAAAGTAGTGGTTTCACAATGAGGCTGAAATTTGGCAACCACTGTCGGCAGAAGGAGGTGAGGCCTACCAAAGAACGGACTTGCTTCGGGGTTTTAGGGATAGGGGTCTCTAGAATAGCCTGTATTCGATCGGGTGTGAGCTTTCTCCCGTCTTTGGACAAGAGGTGGCCTAGGTAAGTGACTTGAGGTTGGCAGAATTGCAACTTCTTCTTGGAGACCTTGTGGCCATTTTCCGCGAGGAAGTGCAGGAGTTGGATAGTGGCTGTGACTGCAAGTGGAGTGGTGTCGGCCGCCAAAAGGATATCATCGACGTACTGTATCAACACCACTCCATCCGGCAATTGGACTGCATCCAGCTGTCTCTTGAGGGCCTGGCTGTAGATGCTTGGACTTTCAGTGTAGCCCTGGGGTGCTCTGCAAAATCTTTATGAGCGGGATTTTAAAGTGAAGCCGAAAAGGTAGCGGCTGTCCGAGTGAATGGGGATGGAGAAGAATGCGTTCTTGAGGTCGATTACCGTGAAGGTGGTGGCAGTGGAAGGAATCGGGGTCAGAATGGTGGTGATGTCTGAGACTACAGGGTACTGGGGTACAACCACTTTGTTGACTTCTCGTAGGTCGATGATGAAGCGGTACGCCTTTTCATCTCCCTCACCCTGCTTCTTCACAATGGGTAGGATTGGGCTGTTGCAAACATTGCTAACTACTTCTTCTACCACTCCTGCATCTACCAGGGACTGGATGATTTTTACCAACGCCTTCTCGCCTTCGGGTGATATCCGATACTGTGGGAGTTTGGGGAGTACTGCGTCCTGTCGAACAGTTATGTGTACAGGGTCTATCATCATGCGTCCTACGTCCGAGTCAGTCTTTGCCCATAGGTACAGAGGTAGGGTGTCGAGTAAAGACAAGTCAGTGTCAGTGATAGAAAACATGCGTTGTGTGCCACAAGATCTGAGCAGTGTTGGGTTGTCGTACAGGATGACTCGAACTCCGTCTTGTGAACACCTAATAGTAGCTCGAAAATGTTTCAATAAGTCAAGTCCCATAATGGCGTCGGGGGTGTTGGAGGAGAGCAAAAACGTCGTGTCAGTGGTGTTATTGTCCAAGTTAAGAGATCGGTGTGGACAAGGGATTAGTGGAGGGCGTTCCATCAAAACCTATTGATGTCACATGTGAGCCAGACAAGGGTGCCCTGGGAATCAATCGTTTAGACAACGCACTACGTGTTGCACCAGTATCTACCAGAAATGGAGACTTCGTACCTAGAACCTTAGCGGTGACATAAGGGCCTTGCTGGTCAACATAGAGCTCGACTGGATCCCTTCCTTGCCCTTGGCAGTCCTATGCGAAGTCGTGGGCATTGTCGCAGTCAGACTGTTGGCACTGATTCTGTCGGGGACGGTCAAACGTGTTCGGTCTACCAGGCCTGTCATTGTTGGTGTCGCTTGTGTGCCCTCGTCCCTGTCCTCTATTTCTCGGCCCGCCCGCTACGTCTCTCGTGTCTTTATTTCTGAGTGCTTCTTGCAGAACTGGACATTGAGACTTCCAGTAGCCAAATCTTTTGCAAAACGCACACTGGTCCTCATCGAGGTCTGTTCGTGGAGCGCCGTGTGCGGTTTCTAGGGGGTGGATTTCTAGGAGCATTCGACTGGTAGTTTCCTCTATACTGTTCCCTTCCTATAGTCACCCCTTGCAACTGAGCAATCATCACCCTCTCTTTCAAGTCCTTTTTCTTCTTCTCAGTCGCTTGATCGTTCTCGTTCTTTTGTCGCTCATAGTATTGAGCCATCTGAAGGATAGCCGCGGGCTTGGAGGCCGCCCAACTACTCTCGCTAGTCTGTAGTTTCTGCGAGACTTCTGGCGTCAGGCCTTTCACATAGTTCTGGACAAACAAGTGATGTCCGGTCGCAGTGGTCATGTCCTGGCCGCTGTAATCGGAGAACACCGTTTCAAACCGGGAGAAGTATTCTGAAACGTCTTCCTGGGGTTTCTGGCGACAGGCCGTTACTATCGACCAGTCCACCTTCCTTTCTGGAACTAGGGTTTTTAATTTCTGCAAATCTTATCTGGTAAGTCTAGAATGGCCTTCAAAGGTTTCTGTCCCGGCTCCCATTGTTTGTCAACATTACCGAGTTGTATCCAGGTATGTCCGAACAGCTCAAGGTGGTCGACTTTCCGGATTTGCTTCCACACGTCAGCTGGCAGACATAGCCCGAAAAACAAATCGATATCCGCTAGGGTCATAATCGTTGAACCCAGAGCGGTGGCTAATTCTGTATAGAAGGCTGTGGCGTTCTTTCGCAGATCAGGCAAGGAGTTTCGGAAAGTCAGGATGTCTTGCCGATCCCATGGTTGGTAAACCCAGTTGTAAACTACCCTCCCTCTCGCATCTTGGTGGTTAATATCGTTGTGTGTTCCCTGTCCTCGTGGGGGAACCCAATAGGGAGCGGCCTCCTTTATGGGCATCATCGTGTCAATTTTTCTACTCCGGCCTCAGTTACCGCAGGAGTCGTGGTGTTAGTCTCTGGTTTCTGGTCCGTGAGGTGGCGGAAAACTTCAAGCGTACGCGTGAAGAGGTTCGTCACATCACACTCGTCCCCATCTCCGACATCAACTTTTCTATACAGAGTCGTTAGGTTTTCAGGGCCTTTTCCTTGGTAGCGGTCTTCATAGGCATTAAGGGTATGGTAACAAAGGCGTACGACAAAGTGTCGCCTGTGGCTATTGGCATATGTATGGTACATATCCGTTATATAATCCTCACTTTCCTTTCGCACCACCAGTGTCTTTACAATCTTATCGATCCCAGCTCGTTCATCCTTACTTAATCTATTCGATCTCGCAGGGTCTTTCCTCCCAGCTTCGGCATCATCTGAAGTCTCTGCTCGTGCTGCGCTGGGTACGAGGGGTTCGGTCGGCGCTGAGGCCATGGGGACCGAGGCTCCGGCACTACTCTTGCCTGTCGGTGGGGGTTGCGGGTGTTGCGCTAAGGGTTGGGAAGGGGCGTATGGAGGGGGCATGTAGATGATCGGGGGACCTAATAGTAAATCTTCGTTCGCTGTTTCGAAGGTAGCTCGGGGTATAGTGTAGAGGGTGTCCTGACGGGACACTGGCCTGATGATTCGGAATCTTGTTTTAGCTTGGTTTCCTCTCTCTTTTATTTCTTCCTTTAATTTGTTAGCGGCCAGGTGAGCTGCCTTGCGTAATTCCTTTTCTAACCTGACCTCATTTCTCTTCTTTTGCTGTTCGGTTTCTTTGCGCCACATGCCGAAGCTATCGAGCATAGTGGGTGTTGTCTTATTGTTATAAAGGGCCGTTTCCAGCACGTTTATTTTGTCGTTATCAAAGGATCCTATCAGTGGCCACTGACTTCCCCGATCCTTTCTCGTGTATTTATGCCACAGCTTACTATAAGCTACGGTGACTAGTCCATATTTAGTAAACATGTCCTTATTAGGGGTGCCCTCCAGTGGAGCCGGATGGTTCACCTCTAATAAGCGGTCCGGGCTGAACCAACTACCAACAAATGGGGCAAAAATAGGCATGACTGGTTACAAAAGGGGACAAAAAGTCTGCACTACCTATCCTTCACTATTCACAAGGACTAAACAGAGTATTGCGACTCTGTGCTTATTTGTAAATAGAGAATAACCCAAAGAGAACCAATTCCGAACGATCAATGTTCGGACAAACAATCAATCAAATGAGGGATAAAAATAGGCACGACGTATTACAACGGGGGCAAAAGCCTGCGTTACCTATCCTTCACTATTCACAAGGACTAAACAGAGTATTGCGACTCTGTGCTTATTTGTAAATAGAGAATGATCCAAAGAGAACCAATTCCAAAACAGTAAATGCTTGGATAACAATCAATCAAATGGAGAGGGAAGTAGGCACGACGGATTACAACGGGGGCAAAGGCCTGCGTTACCTACCCTTCACTATCTGCAAAGACTAAACAGAGTATGGCGACTCTGTGCTTGTTTGCAAATAGAGAATCTCTCAGAAACAATCAAATGAGTAATACTAGTATTTTCAAACAATCAATTCGCAATTACCCGGACCGCATGGACAGTTTCTCGTTTTCCGCTTCCAGCGCCTGATCGTCCTCTATTCTCCGTAATTGCTGTGGCACTCCTGATGGTTCCCAGTCAGGACCGTAGATCACTCTAGAGAGGTCTGCTCGGAACCGGTGAAGTTCGGATGATCGGCTGCCAGACGAGCGTCAAATCGGGCAGGAGCTCTTCCCGATCGTTGCAGTCGTTCACTCCGTCGTTGGGACCTCTCCCACTGGATCCACGCGTCGCTGATGGGCCCCACGTTGGGCGCCAATTGTTAAAGGTAAGCCCGAATTCGACCAAGAACCCTTCAGTATTTGCCCGGCGTTAGCCGCCTCTCATACCATTCGAGTTTATCAAACAAAGAGGCAGGCGCTGGAGACAGAAGGCAGGAAACAGGAGTTTATTCCGACGGAGCAGAACACGTCAAATTAGACAACAGGGTATCTTCTCGAGTTGCTCTAGACGCATCCTTGAGGCCTGGCCTCTTATACACAGGTTTATTGCTTTATTACATAAAACACATTCTTGTCAATACTTTGATGTACGGAAAGGCATCCTCGGAATCCCCGCTCCAAACCCGTTCCCACACATATTTACAGTAAAAGTCCCCTCCCCGATCTCAGTAGGTGATGACTATCGCGCAGCTGGATATCCCGCCGGCTCCCGGAATGTGTGCGGCTGATCGGATCTCATGGGGTGGGGGCCTTTATCAGTCATAGATTCTTTGAAGAGGGACAGCTTCCTACTGTAAGGGGCAATAAACTGTATCCGCAGGGCTAGGTGATGGCCTGGGATCGGGCGGGACAATCGGGCACAGAGGAAGGGGGTTCATCAAAGGATGCGTGATCATTAGAGGGACGGAGGGAGGTGTTAGTCGGGTACGGGATGTGGCTCCGAGGCAGGGCCGCGCTGAAGGGGTGCTTTATGGCCCAAGCATGTGAGAACGTGGGCTGTCAGCGCGCGGGGGATGCTGGCGGGGTCAGAGGGGGAGAGAGAGAGAGACGCGCTGGCTATCGGCAGTGGGCAGAGGCCATGGCGTTAAAAAATGGCTGCTACTTACGCGCACATTCGAGCTAAAAGGGACAAGATGGCGCCGATAATGTTTACGTCGCAATCTAGATTTTAACAGTGATGGGAAGGGAATATATAGTTGGTCACGTGGCAAAACTTGAAGAGATTCATATCGATGAGGGTGGGGACAGTCCAGTGGCTGCTCACACGCAATGTGCTGTTACTGTATGAGACATTTATGGGCACTAGATGTGGACCCCGCATGCCCTGCGCAGTGAACTGGAGGTGCTGTCTGCAACCTTTATGCTCTCTGAAAGACTGTGAAAGGGGGGGGGGGAGGAGGGGTTCGGATCCTTTGTGTTCAAAGCAAAACAAAATGCTGTATGTTTTTCACTTGGTGACCAAACCATTCAGGCTCTGTGCAAAAACCTTGCTCCCTCTGAGGGTGCCACTAGTGTCCGTACTCCTCGAGAGTTTTGCAGGACACATTGCCCTTTGAAACAAGCATTTACAATGCAATGGTCTCGTCTTTGTTAAAGTTGGAGCTATTGGCATTGCTCATGACATTATTTTTGGTTTTAAAACATATAAATAAATGGCATAATGCCAATAGTTTAATCTCTCGCAAATGCGAGACCTATTACATTTGCACCCACACACACACACAGAGCCACACACAGAGCCCAACACACACACACACACACACACAGCCCAACACACACACACACAGAGCCCAACACACACACACACAGAGCCCAACACACACACACACAGAGCCCAACACACACACACACAGAGCCCAACACACACACACACACAGAGCCCAACACACACAAAGCCCAACACACACACACACACACAGAGCCCAACACACACACACACACACACAGAGCCCAACACACACACAGAGAGCCCAACACACACACACACACACCCCAA